>NW_024735554.1:874037-884948 GCF_018991925.1 Homarus americanus | reverse complement strand
TTGGGTGATATAATCTTAGTCGTTGTTATAATCATTTTGCGGTTGTTATAATCGTGGTTGTGGTTGTTATAATTATGGTCGTTGATGTTATAATCATGGTCTCATTGTTTATAATCATGGTCCTGGTTGTTATAATCATGGTCGTGCTTGTTATAATCATAGTCGTTGTTGTTACAATCATGGTTGGGTGATATATTCATAGTCGTGGTTGTTATAATCATGGTCGTGGTTTTTATAGTCATGGTCGTGTTGTTATAATCATGGTCGTGGTTGTTACGATCATAGTCGTGGTTGTTATGATCATAATCGTGGTTGTTATAATCATGGGCGTGGTTGTTATAATCATGGTCGTGGCTGTTATAATCATGGTTGTGGTTGTTATAATCATGGTTGTGGTTGTTATAATCATGGTCGTTCTTGCTATAATCATGGTTGTGGTTGCTATAATCATGGTCGTGGTTGTTATAATCATGGTCGTTGTTGTTATAATCATGGTCGTGGTTATGATCATAGTCGCGGTTGTTATAATCATGGTCGTGGTTGTTATAATCATGGTCTTGGTTTATAATCATGGTTGTGGTTGTTATAATCATGGTCGTGGTCGTTATAATCATGGTCGTGGTTGTTATATATATAGTCGTGGCTGTAATAATCATTGTCGTGTAGTTATAATCATGGTTGTGGTTGTTATAATCATGGTCGTTCTTGCTATAATCATGGTTGTGGTTGCTATAATAAGGGTCGTGGTTGTTATAATCATGGTCCTCGTTGTTATAATCATGGTCCAGGTTATTTTATTAATGGTCGTGGTTGTTATAATCATGGTGCTGGGTGTTATAATCATGGTCTTGGTTTTATAATCATGGTTGTGGTTGTTATGATCATGGTTGTGGTTGTTATAATCATGGTCGTGGTTGTTATAATTATGGTAGTGGTTGTTATAATCATGGTCCTTGTTGTTATAATCATGGTCCTGGTTATTATATTCATGGTCGTGGTTGTTATAATCATGGTGCTGGGTGTTACAATTAGTCTCTCTGTTATGATCATGGTCGTCGTTGTTATAATCTTGGTCGTGGTTGTTTTAATCATGGTTGTGGTTATTATTATCATGGTCATGGTTGTATTAATCATGGTCGTGGTTGTTTTAATCATGGTTGGTAGTTATAATCATGGTTGTGGATGTTAGATTCATGGTCGTGGTTGTTAAAATTATGGTCGTGGTTGTTATAATCATGGTCCTGGTTGTTTATAATCATGGTTCTGGTTATTATATTCACGGTTGTGGTTGTTATATTCATGGTGCTGGTTGTTACAATCATGGTCTCTGTTATGATCATGGTCGTCGTTGTTATAATCATGGTCGTGGTTGTTATAATCAATGTCATGGTTGTTATAGTCATGGTCATGGTTGTTATAATCATGGTCGTGGTTGTTATAATCATGGTCTTGGTTGTTATAATCATGGTCGTGGTTGTTATAATCATGGGCGTGGTTGTTATAATCATGGTCGTCGTTGTTATAATCATAGTCGTGGTTGCTATAATCATGATCGTGGGTGATATAATCATAGTCGTGGTTGATATAATCCTGGTCGTGCTTTTTATAATCATGGTCGTCGTTGTTATAATCATGGTCCTGGTTGTTATAATCATGGTCGTGCTTGTTATAATCATAGTCGTTGTTGTTATAAACATGGTTGGGTGATATAATCATAGTCGTGGTTGTTATAATCATGGTCGTGGTTGTTATAATAATTTTCATGGTTGTTATAATCATGGACGTGGTTGTTTGATCATAGTCGTGATGTTATGATCATAGTCGTGGTTGTTATAATCATCTGTGTTGTTGTTGTAATCATGGTCGTGGTTGTTACAATCATGGTCTCTGTTATGATCATGGTCGTCGTTGTTATAATCATGGTCGTGGTTGCTATTATCATCGTCTTGGTTGTTATAATCATGGTCGTGGTTTTTATAATCATGGTCGTGGTTGTATAATCATGGTCCTGGTTGTTATAATCATGATCGTGCTTGTTATAATCATAGTCGTTGTTGTTATAATCATGGTTGGGTGATATAATCATAGTCGTGGTTGTTTAATCATGGTCGTGGTTGTTATAATCATGGTCGTGCTTTTTATAATCATGGGATATATTCATAGTCGTGGTTGTTATAATCATGGTCGGGTTGTTATAGTCATGGTCGTTTGTTATAATCATGGTCGGGTTGTTACGATCATAGTCGTGGTTGTTATGATCATAATCGTGGTTGTTATAATTGGCGGGCGTGGTTGTTATAATCATGGTCGTGGCTGTTATAACTGCGAAGCCGTGGTTGTTATAACTCATGGTTGTGAAGCTGTTATAATCATGGTCGCTCTTATATAATCATGGTTGTGGTTGCTATAATCTGCGGTCGTGGTTGTTATAATCATGGTCGTTGTTCGTTATAATTCGGTCGTAAGTTATGATCATAGTCGCGGTTGTTATAATCATGGTCGTGGTTGTTATAATCATGGTCTTGGTTTTTATAATCATGGTTGTGGTTGTTATAATCATGGTCGTGGTCGTTATAATCATGGTCGTGGTTGTTATATATATAGTCGTGGCTGTAATAATCATTGTCGTGGTAGTTATAATCATGGTTGTGGTTGTTATAATCATGGTCGTTCTTGCTATAATCATGGTTGTGGTTGCTATAATAAGGGTCGTGGTTGTTATAATCATGGTCCTCGTTGTTATAATCATGGTCCAGGTTATTTTATTAATGGTCGTGGTTGTTATAATCATGGTGCTGGGTGTTATAATCATGGTCTTGGTTTTTATAATCATGGTTGTGGTTGTTATGATCATGGTTGTGGTTGTTATAATCATGGTCGTGGTTGTTATAATTATGGTAGTGGTTGTTATAATCATGGTCCTTGTTGTTATAATCATGGTCCTGGTTATTATATTCATGGTCGTGGTTGTTATAATCATGGTGCTGGGTGTTACAATTATGGTCTCTGTTATGATCATGGTCGTCGTTGTTATAATCTTGGTCGTGGTTGTTTTAATCATGGTTGTGGTTATTATTATCATGGTCATGGTTGTATTAATCATGGTCGTGGTTGTTTTAATCATGGTCGTGGTAGTTATAATCATGGTTGTGGATGTTAGATTCATGGTCGTGGTTGTTAAAATTATGGTCGTGGTTGTTATAATCATGGTCCTGGTTGTTATAATCATGGTTCTGGTTATTATATTCACGGTTGTGGTTGTTATATTCATGGTGCTGGTTGTTACAATCATGGTCTCTGTTATGATCATGGTCGTCGTTGTTATAATCATGGTCGTGGTTGTTATAATCAATGTCATGGTTGTTATAGTCATGGTCATGGTTGTTATAATCATGGTCGTGGTTGTTATAATCATGGTCTTGGTTGTTATAATCATGGTCGTGGTTGTTATAATCATGGGCGTGGTTGTTATAATCATGGTCGTCGTTGTTATAATCATAGTCGTGGTTGCTATAATCATGATCGTGGGTGATATAATCATAGTCGTGGTTGATATAATCCTGGTCGTGCTTTTTATAATCATGGTCGTCGTTGTTATAATCATGGTCCTGGTTGTTATAATCATGGTCGTGCTTGTTATAATCATAGTCGTTGTTGTTATAAACATGGTTGGGTGATATAATCATAGTCGTGGTTGTTATAATCATGGTCGTGGTTGTTATAATAATTTTCATGGTTGTTATAATCATGGACGTGGTTGTTATGATCATAGTCGTGATTGTTATGATCATAGTCGTGGTTGTTATAATCATCTGTGTTGTTGTTGTAATCATGGTCGTGGTTGTTACAATCATGGTCTCTGTTATGATCATGGTCGTCGTTGTTATAATCATGGTCGTGGTTGCTATTATCATCGTCTTGGTTGTTATAATCATGGTCGTGGTTTTTATAATCATGGTCGTGGTTGTATAATCATGGTCCTGGTTGTTATAATCATGATCGTGCTTGTTATAATCATAGTCGTTGTTGTTATAATCATGGTTGGGTGATATAATCATAGTCGTGGTTGTTTAATCATGGTCGTGGTTGTTATAATCATGGTCGTGCTTTTTATAATCATGGTCGTGGGTGTTATAATCATTGTCGTGGTAGTTATAATCATGGTCGTGGTTGTTATGATCATAGTCTTGGTTGTCATGATCATAGTCGTGGTTGTTATAATCATGGTCCTGGTCGTTATAATCATGGTCATGGTTGTTATAATCATAGTCGTTGCTGTTATAATCATGTTTGGGTGATATAATCTCAGTCGTTGTTGTTATAATCATTTTTGCGGTTGTTATAATCGTGGTCGTGGTTATTATAATTATGGTCGTTGATGTTATAATCATGGGTCCTCATTGTTATAATCATGGTCCTGGTTGTTATAATCATGGTCGTTGTTGTTTTAATCATGGTCGTGGTTGTTATAATCATGGTTGTGGTTGTTAGATTCATGGTCGTGGTTGTTAAAATTATGGTCGTGGTTGTTATAATCATGGTCCTGGTTGTTATAATCATGGTCCTGGCTCTTATATTCATGGTTGTGGTTGTTATAATCATGGTGCTGGTTGTTACAATCATGGTCTCTGTTATGATCATGGTCGTCGTTGTTATAATCATGGTCGTGATTGTTATAATAATGGCCATGGTTGTTATAATCATGGTCATGGTTGTTATAATCATGGTCGTGGTTGTTATAATCATGGTCTTGGTTGTTATAATCATGGTCGTGGTTGTTATAATCATGGTCGTGGTTGTTATATTCATGGTCGTCGTTGTTATAATCATAGTCGTGGTTGCTATAATCATGATCGTTGTTGATATAATCATAGGCGTGGTTGATATAATCCTGGTCGTGCTTTTTATAATCATGGTCGTCGTTGTTATAATCATGGTCCTGGTTGTTATAATCATAGTCGTGCTTGTTATAATTATAGTTGTTGTTGTTATAATCATGGTTGGGTGATATAATCATAGTCGTCGTTGTTACAATCATGGTCGTGGTTGTTATAATAATTTTCGTGGTTGTTATAATCATGGTCGTGGATGTTATAATCATAATTCGTTGTTGTTATGATCATGGTTGGGTGATATAATCATAATCGTTGTTGTTATCATCATTTTCGCGGTTGTTATAATCATGGACGTGGTTGTTATGATCATAGTCGTGGTTGTTATGATCATAGTCGTGGTTGTTATAATCATGGTCCTGGTCGTTATAATCATGGTCGTGGTTGTTATAATCATAGTCGTTGTTGTTATAATCATGGTTGGGTGATATAATCATAGTCGTTGTTGTTATAATCATTTTCGCGGTTGTTATAATCATGGTCGTGGTTGATATAATTGTGGTCGTGGTTGTTATAATCATGGTCGTGGATGTTATAATCATAGTCGTAGGTGTTATAATCATAGTCGTGGGTGTTATAATCATGGTCGTGGTTGTTAAAATCATAGGGTGGTTGTTATAATCATGGTCGTAGTTGTTATAATCATGGTCGTCGTTGTTATAATCATAGTCGTGGTTGCTATAATCATGATCGTGGTTGATATAATCATAGTCGTGGTTGATATAATCCTGGTCGTGCTTTTTATAATCATGGTCGTCGTTGTTATAATCATGGTCCTGGTTGTTATAATCATGGTCGTGCTTGTTATAATCATAGTCATTGTTGTTATAATCATGGTTGGGTGATATAATCATAGTCGTGATTGTTATAATCATGGTCGTGGTTGTTATAATAATTTTCATGGTTGTTATAATAATTTTCATGGTTGTTATAATCATGGACGTGGTTGTTATGATCATAGTCGTGATTGTTATGATCATAGTCGTGGTTGTTATAATCATCTGTGTTGTTGTTGTAATCATGGTCGTGGTTGTTACAATCATGGTCTCTGTTATGATCATGGTCGTCGTTGTTATAATCATGGTCGTGGTTGCTATTATCATCGTCTTGGTTGTTATAATCATGGTCGTGGTTTTTATAATCATGGTCGTGGTTGTTATAATCATGGTCCTGGTTTTTATAATCATGATCGTGCTTGTTATAATCATAGTCGTTGTTGTTATAATCATGGTTGGGTGATATAATCATAGTCGTGGTTGTTTAATCATGGTCGTGGTTGTTATAATCATGGTCGTGCTTTTTATAATCATGGTCGTGGGTGTTATAATCATTGTCGTGGTAGTTATAATCATGGTCGTGGTTGTTATAATCATGGTCGTTGTTGTTATAATCATGGTTGGGTGATATAATCATAGTCGCGGTTGTTATAATCATTTTCGTGGTTGTCATAATCATGGACGTGATTGTTATGATCATAGTCTTGGTTGTCATGATCATAGTCGTGGTTGTTATAATCATGGTCCTGGTCGTTATAATCATGGTCATGGTTGTTATAATCATAGTCGTTGCTGTTATAATCATGGTTGGGTGATATAATCTTAGTCGTTGTTGTTATAATCATTTTTGCGGTTGTTATAATCGTGGTCGTGGTTGTTATAATTATGGTCGTTGATGTTATAATCATGGTCCTCATTGTTATAATCATGGTCCTGGTTGTTATAATCATGGTTGTTGTTGTTTTAATCATGGTCGTTGTTGTTATAATCATGGTTGTGGTTGTTAGATTCATGGTCGTGGTTGTTAAAATTATGGTCGTGGTTGTTATAATCATGGTCCTGGTTGTTATAGTCATGGTCCTGGCTCTTATATTCATGGTTGTGGTTGTTATAATCATGGTGCTGGTTGTTACAATCATGGTCTCTGTTATGATCATGGTCGTCGTTGTTATAATCATGGTCGTGATTGTTATAATAATGGTCATGGTTGTTATAATCATGGTCATGGTTGTTATAATCATGGTTGTGGTTGTTATAATCATGGTCTTGGTTGTTATAATCATGGTCGTGGTTGTTATAATCATGGTCGTGGTTGTTATATTCATGGTCGTCGTTGTTATAATCATAGTCGTGGTTGCTATAATCATGATCGTGGGTGATATTATCATAGTCGTGGTTGATATAATCCTGGTCGTGCTTTTTATAATCATGGTCGTCGTTGTTATAATCATGTTCCTGGTTATTATAATCATGGTCGTGCTTGTTATAATCATAGTTGTTGTTGTTATAATCATGGTTGGGTGATATAATCATAGTCGTCGTTGTTACACTCATGGTCGTGGTTGTTATAATAATTTTCGTGGTTGTTATAATCATGGTCGTGGATGTTATAATCATAGTCGTTGTTGTTATGATCATGGTTGGGTGATATAATCATAATCGTTGTTGTTATAATCATTTTCGCGGTTGTTATAATCATGGACGTGGTTGTTATGATCATAGTCGTGGTTATGATCACAGTCGTGTTTGTTATAATCATGGTCCTGGTCGTTATAATCATGGTCGTGGTTGTTATAATCATAGTCGTTGTTGTTAAAATCATGGTTGGGTGATATAATCATAGTCGTTGTTGTTATAATTATTTTCGCGGTTGTTATAATCATGGTCGTGGTTGATATAATTGTGGTCGTGGTTGTTATAATCATGGTCGTGGATGTTATAATCATAGTCGTAGGTGTTATAATCATAGTCGTGCGTGTTATAATCATGGTCGTGGTTGTTAAAATCATAGGGTGGTTGTTATAATCATGGTCGTAGTTGTTATAATCATGGTCGTGGCTGTTATAATCATGGTCGTGTTTTCTATAATCATGGTCGATGTTGGAATAATCAATGTCGTGGTTGTTATAATCATGGTCGTGGTTATTGTAATCGTGGTCGTGGTTATAATCATGGTCCTGGTTGTTGTAATCATGGTCGTGGTTGTTATAATCATTATCGTGGTTGTTATAATCATGGTCGTGGTTATTATAATCGTGGTCGTGGTTATAATCATGGTCCTGGTTGTTGTAATCATGGTCGTGGTTGTTATAATCATTATCGTGGTTGTTATAATCTTTGTCGTGGTTGTTATAATCATGGTTGTGGTTGTTATAATTTTGGACGGGGTTGTTATAATTATGGTAGTGGTTGTTATAATCATAGTCCTGGTTGTTATAATCATGGTCCTGGTTATTATACTCATGGTCGTTGTTGTTATAATCATGGGGCTGGTTGTTACAATCATGGTCTCTGTTATGATCATGGTCGTCGTTGTTATAATCTTGGTCGTGGTTGTTATAATCATGGTTGTGGTTGTTATAATCATGGTCGTGGTTGTTATAATCATGGTCATGGTTGTTATAATCATGGTCGTGGTTGTTATAATCATGGTTGTGGTTGTTATAATCATGGTCGTGGTTGTTATAATCAAGGTCGTGGTTGTTAAAATTATGGTCGTTGTTGTTATAATCATGGTCCTGGTTGTTATAATCAAGGTCCTGGTTATTATATTCATGGTTGTGGTTGTTATAATCATGGTGCTGGTGGTTACAATCATGGTCTCTGTTATGATCATGGTCGTCGTTGTTATAATCATGGACGTGGGTGCTATAATCATGGTCGTGGATGTTATAATCATGGTCGTTTTTGTTATAATCATGGTCGTGGTTGTTATAATTATGGTCGTGGTTAATATAATCATGGTCGTGGTTGTTACAATCATGGACTATGTTATGATCAGGGTCATCGTTGTTATAATCATGGTCGTCATTGCTATAATCATGGTCGTGGTTGTTATAATCATGGTCGTGGTTGTTATAATCACGGTCGCGGTTGTTAAAATTATGGTCATGGTTGTTATAATCATGGTCGTGGTTGTTATAATTATGGTCTTCATTGTTATAATCATGGTCGTGGTTGTTTTAATCATGGTCGTGGTTGTTATAATCATAGTCTTGGTTGTTTTAATCATGGTCGTGCTTTTTATAATCATGGTCGTGGGTGTTATAATCATTGTCGTGGTAGTTATAATCATGGTCGTGGTTGTTATAATCATGGTCGTTGTTGTTATAATCATGGTTGGGTGATATAATCATAGTCACGGTTGTTATAATCATTTTCGTGGTTGTTATAATCATGGACGTGATTGTTATGATCATAGTCGTGGTTGTTATGATAATAGTCGTGGTTGTTATAATAATGGTCCTGGTCGTTATAATCATGGTCGTGGTTGTTATAATCATAATCGTTGTTGTTATAATCATTTTCGCGGTTGTTATAATCGTGGTCGTGGTTGTTATAATTATGGTCGTGTATGTTATAATCATGGTCCTCGTTGTTATAATCATGGTCCAGGTTATTTTATTAATGGTCGTGGTTGTTATAATCATGGTGCTGGGTGTTACAATCATGGTCTCTGTTATGATCATGGTCGTCGTGGTTATAATCATGGTCGTGGTTGTTATAATCATGGTTGTGGTTGTTATTATCATGGTCATGGTTGTTATAATCATGGTCGTGGTTGTTTTAATCATAGTCGTGTTTTCTATTATCATGGTCGATGTTGGAGTAATCAATGTCGTGGTTGTTATAATCATGGTCGTGGTTATTGTAATCGTGGTCGTGGTTATAATTATGGTCCTGGTTGTTGTAATCATGGTCGTGGTTGTTATAATCATTATCGTGGTTGTTATAATCATGGTCGTGGTTATTATAATCGTGGTCGTGGTTATAATCATGGTCCTGGTTGTTGTAATCATGGTCGTGGTTGTTATAATCATTATCGTGGTTGTTATAATCATTGTCGTGGTTGTTATAATCATGGTTGTGGTTGTTATAATTATGGTCGGGGTTGTTATAATTATGGTAGTGGTTGTTATAATCATGGTCCTGGTTGTTATAATCATGGTCCTGATTATTATACTCATGGTCGTGGTTGTTATAATCATGGTGCTGGTTGTTACAATCATGGTCACTGTTATGATCATGGTCGTCGTTGTTATAACCATGGTTGTGGTTGTTATAATCATGGTTGTGGTTGTTATAATCATGGTCGTGGTTGTTATAATCATGGTCATGTTTGTTATAATCATGGTCGTGGTTGTTATAATCATGGTTGTGGTTGTTATAATCATGGTCGTGGTTGTTATAATCAAGGTCGTGGTTGTTAAAATTATGGTCGTTGTTGTCATAATCATGGTCCTGGTTGTTATAATCAAGGTCCTGGTTATTATATTCATGGTCGTGGTTGTTATAATCATGGTGCTGGTTGTTACAATCATGGTCTCTGTTATGATCATGGTCGTCGTTGTTATAATCATGGACGTGGGTGCTATAATCATGGTCGTGGATGTTATAATCATGGTCGTTGTTGTTATAATCATGGTCGTGGTTGTTATAATAATGGTCGTGGTTATTATAATCATGGTCGTGGTTGTTACAATCATGGACTATGTTATGATCAGGGTCATCGTTGTTATAATCATGGTCGTCATTGCTATAATCATGGTCGTGGTTGTTATAATCATGGTCGTGGTTGTTATAATCACGGTCGTGGTTGTTAAAATTATGGTCATGGTTGTTATAATCATGGTCGTGGTTGTTATAATCATGGTCTTC
The DNA here is from genome assembly GCF_018991925.1 of Homarus americanus. Lineage (NCBI taxonomy): Eukaryota > Metazoa > Arthropoda > Malacostraca > Decapoda > Nephropidae > Homarus > Homarus americanus. The sequence goes on along the minus strand of NW_024735554.1, from coordinate 874,402 downwards.
GTTGTTATAATCATGGTCGTGGTTGTTTTATTCATGGTCGTGGTTGTTATAATCATTGTCTTGGTTGTTTTAATCATGGTCGTGCTTTTTATAATCATGGTCGTGGGTGTTATAATCATTGTTGTGGTAGTTATAATCATGGTCGTGGTTGTTATAATCATGGTCGTTGTTGTTATAATCATGGTTGGGTGATATAATCATAGTCACGGTTGTTATAATCATTTTCGTGGTTGTTATAATTATGGACGTGATTGTTATGATCATAGTCGTGGTTGTTATGATAATAGTCGTGGTTGTTATAATAATGGTCCTGGTCGTTATAATCATGGTCGTGGTTGCTGTCACGTAACTGAACGAAGCATGGA
>NW_024735554.1:869327-873937 GCF_018991925.1 Homarus americanus | reverse complement strand
TCATACCAGAGACCATGATTGTAACAACAACGACCTTGATTATAACAACCACGACCATAATTATAACAACCATGACCATGATTATGACAAGCACGACCATGATTATAACAACCATGACCATGATTCTAACCACCACGACCATGATTATAGCACCACGACCATGATCATAACTACGACCATGATCATAACCACGACAATGATTATAACAGACAAGACTATGATTATAACAAACACGACCATGATTATAACAACGACGACCATGATCATACCAGAGACCATGATTGTAACAACAACGACCTTGATTATAACAACCACGACCATGATTGTAACAACCTCGACCATGATTATAACAACCACGACCATAATTATAACAACCAAGACCATGATTCTAACCACCACGACCATGATTATAACAACCAAGACCATGATTATAGCAAGCATGACCATGATTATAACAACGACGACCATGATCATAACAGAGACCATGATTGTAACAACCGCGACCATGATTATAACAACCACGACCATAATTATAACAACCATGACCATGATTCTAACAACCACGACCATGATTATAACAACCACGACCATGATTATAGCAACCACGACCATGATTATAACAACAACGACCATGATCATAACAGAGAGTATGATTGTAACAACCAGCACCATGATTATAACAACCACCACCATGATTATAATAACCAGGTCCATGATTATAACAACCCCGACCATGATTATAACAACCACGACCATAATTATAACAACCACGACCATAATTATGACAACCACGACCATTATTATAACAACCACAACAATGAGTATAACAACCACGACCATGATTATAAAAACCACGCAGATGAATATAAAAACCACGACTATGATCATAACAACCACGTCCATGATTTTAACAACCACGAAAATTATTATAACAACCACGACCATGACTAAACAACCACGACTATGATTATATCACCCAACCATGATTATAACAACAACGACTATGATTTTAACAAGCACGACCATGATTATAACAACCAGGACCATGATTTTAACAACCACGACCATGATTATGAAAAGCACGACCATGAGTATAACAACCAAGACCTTGATTATAGCAACCACGACCATGATTATAACAATGACGACCATGATCATAACAGAGACCATGATTGTAACAACAACGACAATGATTATAACAACCACGACCATAATTATAACAACCATGCCCATGATTATATCAACCACGACCATGATTATAACAACCACGACCATGATTATAGAAATCACGACCATGATTATAACAACCGGGACCATGATTATAACAACCACAACCATGATTATAGCAATCACGACCATGATTATAACAACCACGACCATGATTATAACAACCACGCCCATGATTATAGCAACCACGACCATGATTATAACAACGACGACCATGATCATAACAGAGACCATGATTGTAATAAATAGCACCATGAATATAACAACCACCACCATGATTATAATAACCAGGACCATGATTATAACAACCACGACAATGATTATAACAGCCACGACCATAATTATAACAACCACGACCATTATTATGACAACCACGACCAATATTATAACAACTACAACCATGAATATAACAACCACGACCATGATTATAACAACCACGCAGATGATTATAACAACCACGACTATAATCATAACAACCACGACTATGATCATAACATCCACGACCATGATTATAACAACGACGACCATGATCATAACAGAGACCATGATTGTAACGGCCACGACCATCATTATAACAACCAAGACCATAATTATAAGAACCATGACCATGATTATAACAACCACGACCATGATTATAACAACCACGACCATGATTATAACAACCACGACCATAATTATAACAACCATGACCATTATTATAACAACCACGACCATGATTATAACAACCGACCATGATTATAGCACCACGACCATGATTATAACAACCGACCATGATTATAACAACCACGACCATGATTATACAACCGACCATGATTATAACGACGATTCATACCAGAGACCATGATTGTAACAACAACGACCTTGATTATAACAACCGACCATAATTATAACAACCATGACCATGATTATGACAAGCACGACCATGATTATAACAACCACGACCATGATTATAGCAACCACGACCATGATTATAACAACGACGACCATGCTCTTACAGAGACCATGAATGTAGCAACCAGCACCATGATTATAACAACCACCACCATGATTATAATAACCAGGACCATGATTTTAACAGCCACGACCATGATTATGACAACCACGACCATTATTATAACAACCACAACCATGAATATAACAACCACTACCATGATTATAACAACCACGCAGATGATTATAACAACCACGACTATGATCATAACAACCACGACTATGATCATAACAACCACGTCCATGATTATAACAACCACGAAAATTATTATAACAACCACGACCATGATTAAACAACCACGACAATGATTATATCACCCAACCATGATTATAAGAACAACGACTATGATTATAATAAGCACGACCATGATTATAACAACCAGCACCATGATTATAACAACCACGACCATGATTATAAAAAGCATGACCAGGATCCTAACAACCACGACTATGATTATATCACCCACGACCATGATTCTAACAACCACGACTATGATTATAACAACCACGACCATGATTATAACAACCAAGAGCATGATTATAACAATGACGACCATGATTATAACAACCACGACCATGATTATAACAACCACGACAATAATTATAACAACCACGACCATAATTATAACAACCACGACCATGATTATAACAACCACAACATTGATTATAACAGCCACGACCATGATTATAACAACCACGACCATAATTATAACAACCACGACCATGATTATGACAACCACGACCATTATTATAACATCGAAAACCATGAATATAACAACCACGACCATGATTATAACAACCATGCAGATGATTATAACAACCACGACTATCATCATAACAACCACGTCCATGATTATAATAACCACGAAAATTATTATAACAACCACGACCATGATTATAACAACCAAGACTATGATTATATCAGCCCATCCAGGATTCTAACAACCAAGACTAAGATTATATCACCCATGACCATGATTCTAACAACCACGACTATGATTTTAACAACCACGACCATGATTATAACAACCACGATCATGATTATAACAACCAGGAGCATGATTATAATAATGACGACCATGATTATAACAACCACGACCATCATTTTAACAACCTTGACCATGATAATAACAACCAGGACCATGATTATAACAACCACGACCATGATTATAAAAACCACGACCATGATTATAACAACAAAGATCATGATTATAGCAACCACGACCATGATTATAACAACGACGACCATGATCATAACAGAGACCATGATTGTAACAACCCCGACCATGATTATAACAACCACGACCATGATTATAACCATGACCATAATTATAACAACCATGACCATAATTATAACGACCATAATTATAACGACCACGACCATAATTATAACGACCACGACCATGATTATAACCACGACCATAATTATAACGACCACGACCATGATTATAACAACCACGACAATGATTATAACAACCACAACCATGATTATAACAACCAAAACCATGATTATAACAACCATGACCATGATTATAACAACGACATTACTTGATCGCAAAAGAATCTGGCGTGTAACAACCACGACCATGATTATAACAACCGCGACCATAATTATAACAACGATGACCATGATTATGACAACCACGACCATGATTATAACAACCACGACCATGATAATAGCAACCACGACCATGATTATAACAAAGACGACCATGATCATAACAGAGACCATGATTGTAACAACGACGACCATGATTATAACAACCACGACCATGATTATAGCAACCACGACCATGATTATAACAACCACGACCATGATTATAACAACCACGACCATGATTATAACAACCACGACCATCATTATAGCAACTACGAACATGATTATAACAACGACGACCATGATCATAACAGAGACCATGAATGTAACAACCAGCACCATGATTAAAACAACCACAACCATGAATATAACAACCACAACCATGATTATAACAACAACGACTATGATTATAACAAGCACGACCATGATTATAACAACCAGGACCATGATTATAACAACCACGACCATGATTATAAAAAGCACGACCATGGTTATAACAACCAAGACAATGATTATAGCAACCACGACCATGATTATAACAATGACGACCATGATCATAACAGAGACCATGATTGTAACAACAACGACCTTGATTATAACAACCACGACCATAATTATAACAACCATGACCATGATTATGACAACCACGACCATGATTATAACAACCACGACCATGATTATAGCAACCACGACCATGATTATAACAACCACGACCATGATTATAAAAACGACGACCATGATCATGACAGAGACCATGATTGTAACAACGACGACCATGATTATAACAACCACGACC
>NW_024735554.1:855596-869228 GCF_018991925.1 Homarus americanus | reverse complement strand
ATGGAACGAATGTGTTTCAATTCATCATCAATAAATTCAGAGTCACAAATATGCAGACATCTTAAGAACATAGCAGAAAAAACTGACATTTTGGTAGACTCGAGGTAATTCGATAAAAGTGTATGAAACTGTCTACCTGTGTGGACTTGGAACCACATGAATGACTCCAGTCATGTCTCACTTTTGTGTGTGTGTGTGTGTGTGTGTTGGGAATTTGTGCACTATCAATAAATATACAGTTAATTAAAATGTTCTCAATGTTCTAATTTCCTCAATATAACTGCATATGGCTTCAAAATTCTCCAAAAAAGTGTTCAAAATTCAAAATTTTCCCGGGGGGCTTACAGCGCCCCCCGGAACTCCCAAATGTTTAGGCTCGCTTCACTCGCCACCCCACCCTCTTGAGTAGTTATAATGAGCTGCCCATGGGCACTGTGCATAAGGGCATAAGGGCATTATGATTGATTGTTAGTACCCTATACAATGGTTGTAAAGATGTAGTACAGCATAATTATTAGATGCAGGCAGCATTCACATTACAAACTTAACCCACAGAACCAGCTGCCTCGGGCAACGGCAGTAGTCGGCAGCAAAAGCGCGACCCTGGAGACGACTCGAGTCGGAAGGTTCACAGGAGGAGCAATTGTCGTGGAACAACCGTAGACTTTAGTTTTAGTTTAACAAATTTATTGACAAAGCTTGGAGTACAGTTTGCCTATTCTGAGTAATTCAGTCAGGTCTTGACACTGACTGAGGGTGGTATCACTTCTCGCTGCCACACAGGACAGTGGTTCATATACATTGGACGTCATATTCTAATTGAAGACCGTAGACTCTCGCTCTATCACTGCCCGCAGTGGCTTCCGGCACGACACGTTCCGTGCGTTCTCTACAGAGACTTGCCGGTACTCACTAAATACTGTTTTCTGATTGAGATAATTGTTGAGAATACCCTGCATCTATATACTTTTTTTGTGGATGATATTTTAAGGATCACTAAAGCTCAGTCAATAGTTATTTTAACTGAAGGCCATATGATACGTGTATTTTTACCGTACAGTATTTCATTAAATAAGAATCATAAAACTTGCCTGATGGTTGACCCACAAAACAATGGTGGTGATGATTATTTGCTCAAGCACTTGAGAAGATGGAAGCTCTCAGTACACTATCTTAAAGATTAACAGATTCTTTGATGACTATACTCTACTGAATCTATAAGTATTATTTTTTCTTGTATCGCTTTATAAAGGACAAGATATACATGGTAGTTGTGGTGGTTCATATGAAAAGTAATCCAGACCTTGTACAGTATCTTTGCATTACTCTTGTGGATATTTGTTAAGTATTGTAAGTACAGTACGGTAATGGTTGATTGTGTTTACAGACGATCGCAGGCGAGGGAGAGTCCCCAACACCCTGGACGACACTCGCGAGTCACGAAACCGAGGCCAAGGCAGTTGTCATTTCTGCAGAGTTGGGCCTCGTTGTCTGTTTCTAAGGGTAGGTAACACTAGAGACATATCAAGTACAGTACTTAAAATAATTTCACTATTAGTAATGTTCATCTACCACCAACTAGCTCTCCAGGGTGTCGACCGGTTCGGAAAAGCCGGGTATTTGACAAATAAACTTAGAATTATATACGAATTGAGTTCAACTTCAAAATAATATTTTGACAGCAATCTTAGCATAAATTAATGATGTTGCATATAATAGGTAAATAATTAAACTTTTAAGAACAAATTCCAGGAAAAGTCGACCCCAGTGACTGAATTGTTTGTGTACCAACAGTATCATATTTCATGTTAGTGATCAAATAACCAAATATTACAGGATTATCTACCAATTCTGCAAGTATTTTTCTTAAAATTAATTTACTTTATTTAAATGGATTATTCCACATATTTATCACGAGTCATATAGGTGGATCACGAGTGTGATTTTTTGGATTTTGTCTGATTTCTGGCTTTTTTAGGAACGTCCGGGTGGACCCGCATGAATAGCGCAAGTCTGAGGATAAAAATTGGGCGGGGTGCGTCAAGGTTTTTGCCGACATTCATCACTAGGCCTAATAATGATCCTGATAGTAACTGGTTCAACAAAATATTTCCCAATAGTATATACATATTAGTGAAAACGTATAATTTTGTTGTAATACATACATAATTACTGTACCTGGTAAAATCAGGGATTTTAGTTTTTTTGTGGATAGTAGACACCTTGCTCTCCCTCCTACCACCAATTACCTCTCCATCACTCCACCTAACTAGCACCTACTACCTCACTCCCTCCCTTCCTCCACTTACCACCTGCCCCTCCCCCTTCCTCCCTCCACATACCACCTCTCCCTCCACTCGATACTACCTCCCCTCCCCACCACCTACCATCCTCCCTCCCTCCGCCTGTACCTCCCTCCCCTCCACCCACCTCTCCCTCCCTTCCACCACATACCACCCCTCCCACCCTCCACATACCACTCCCTCCACATACCACCCCTACCTCTCTCCCTCCACCCACCACCTCTCCCTCCTACCACCCCTCCCGTCTACCACCCCTCTCTCCTACCACCCCTCCTTCCTGCCACCTCCTTCCCTGGACATACCACCACTCAACCTCCCTCCACATACCACCCCTCCCTCCCTCTTCATACCACCCCTCCCTCCCTCTTCATACTACCCCTCCCTCCACATACCACCCCTCTCTCCCTCCCTCCACATACCACCTTTCCCTCTTACCACCCCTTCCTCCCTCCACATTCCACCTCTCCCTCCTACCACCTCTCGCTCCTTCCACTTGAGTTTTATTGGTTTATTTAACAGCTTTAATAGTCGACTTTTTAGCTCTAAATCCAAACTGGGAGTCTGTAAAGATGTTATTGGCATTGCAGAAGGAATTTAGTCTATTACATGCTAGCTTTTCCAGTATCTTACTCAAGGCTGGGAGGACTGATATGGGGCGGTAATTCTTGAAGAGACCTTTGTCCCCAGATTTTTTATATGCTGGGTGAACTTTAGCTATTTTCAGATTATCCGGAAAGACACCACTAGTAAAGGAGGAGTTACAAATGTGTAGAACAGGTAGTAATAAGGGGGCTACTTTCTTAATGATGCTCATTGGTATATTGTCTTCGCCTGCTGCTGTATCTTTGGACATTTTTATGATGGCCAGTAATTCATCTACTGTGACAGGGGATAAGAACAGCTCATTTTTCTGTCTGTTGTGCAGGTAGGTTCTAAATTCCTCATGGTGATCAGGGATACACTCTGCAAGATTTTTACCAACATTAATAGAATATTCATTGAAGTGGTTGGCAATGGGGGAGGGTTCCGTTACAACTGAATCATTTTCATAAAAGCTAAGTGAGGGGCCGAAGGCTGAGTGTTCCTGTTCTGGATAGAATTTATGACATTCCAGGTTTTCTTACCGTCGCCTGATTCTGACTGGAGCTTATTTGTATAATAGCTACGTCTGACATTTCTAACTGCTTGAGTTACTCTATTTCTGATACTTCGGTAAGCATCACCGAAAATTATGGGTCTTTTTGCAAATTTCCTTTGGAGTTTGTGTTTTTCTTTTATCATTATCTTAATTTCGCTTGTGAAATAGGATTTGGAAATGGATGCTGTTTTCACTGACTTAGTCTTGAGCGGGAAGCATTTATCAAAGTAAGCATTGAAGATGCAAGAGAAGTTGCAGCTGTTCACGCTAAGGTTGTCGGAGGCATAGACAAGATCCCAGTTAGCATTCATTAGGTTGTTTTAAAAAGGAGCATGTTGTCGGTGCAGTAGTCTCTGTATTGTATTGACCTTTCAGGTCTTATGGCTGTTTTATACATGGCAAAAACTGGGAAGTGATCTGAGATATTGTTATAAATAATTCCACTTGCAAGATTGTTAGGAGTGTTGTTAGTCCAGATATGATCTATCACAGTGGCAGAGGTGGCAGTTACTCTAGTGGGTTTGGTTATAGTGTTGAAGAAGAGTTTTGAATGACAGGTAGCAAGAAGGTCTAATACTGAGGTGTCAGTTTCTGATTTTAATAGATGAAGAATGAAATATCCTGTAATGTAGTAACGTTTCCTCTCTGAACTTATGATAGTGGTAAGCTCCGAAAATTTATCAAGAAAATTCCTTACATTAGTGTGGGGTCTTCTGTAGATTACTCCTACTAGGATATTTCGTGTGTCGCTACGTAATTCAGAGAAAACACTCTCCATGTACTCCTCCTGAACTTTTAAATCATCTCTTACAGAAGTGTTATACTTGAGATCAACATATAGGGCTACACCACCACTGTGTCGTGACATGTTGATGCAGTGTCTATTATAATTAGGAATGTTATACAACTGGTCAATATCGTTAGTGAGTTTGGTCTCACAGAACCCAAGTACATAAAATTTGTGGGCAATAGATGATAAACACTGATCTAAAAAGGTTTCTAGATGAAGGGGAATACAGTACTGCTGATGTTATGGCTATTCAAGGAGAAGGAATGAGGTAGTAGGAGACTAGAACTAAACTCGGGAGAGTCAGGAAAGTAATAGTTACAGTTGGGGTTGGTGTAACCCAGTGAGTTTTGTAGAAAGGCATCAGGATTAAGATATGAAGGAGTATTGTGTCGACACCATGGGCAAATGGGGTGTAACACATACGATCTAGCACATCTAAGGGAATGACACTAGCATCATCATTGTGGGAACATTGATACTGATTAGGGAACAGTAAAAACTCAGGGTCACTGAGGTGTGAAAAGGGAAGATCTATGAAAATTATAATAGTGGGAGGGGGGGGGGGTAACGTACTCACAAGTGCTACAACCAACAGAATTAGGATGACCGGTACTGTTGAGGATGATTCCCAGATAGAGTGGGAGGTGCGCCTGTCACTCGATTTTGAGGGTTGCTGATTTCCACCACAGAGGGTAGACGTGTAGTACTCGAGTTGGCCGGCAGGGGGGTGAAACTCCTCAGGTGATAGCGACAGTAGCTGGTTCCCCCTCAGTGGGTAGGGGGTTCTCGAGGGTCTTGGGGGGGTTGGTACAGCGGGTGGGTGAGTGGGAGGGTGTCCACTTGCCCAATCCCTCACAACAAGGGTTTTATGACTGAACGTCACGTGTTTCCCTTGTTTCCTAGCTTGTTTAAAATGGTCAAATTATTGTAGATGGGCTTTAGTCGTACCTGGGCAGAGATCCTCTTTGACGAAGATAGTGGTGCCTTTCGGTTTACTGCGTTGATAAAACACTTTGTCACGGTCAGAGGGGGATGAGAATTTTGTTATAATGTCGCGGGGGCGGGAGGAGTTGGGTTTCCCAACGCGTTGAACACGGTCAACCTGTACTTCATGAAGTTTAAAATGCTTATTCAGCAGGCGTGAAATTTTGCTTTGGGATGACTCTCAGTTTCGCCGCCTTGCGTCATCCATATAATCCACCCGGTCTGCTGTTGTCGTTAGTTCCGTTCACTCAGCTGTTGAACTTGGGTCTTGAGTGATCGGTTCTCTTTAGCTTCAACGTTCAACTTTGCTTGTAAGTCACTTATTTCCCCTTGCGAGAATTCCAAGCTTCTTTTAATCTCACTTAGCTGGTCAGTGAGACGCCGGTCAGCCTCTTCTAGCTTTCTAATGATCTCCTTATTCATTTGTTGTATGGTGTCCTGTATGAGAGTCCGTTGGACTTCCTTTATCATATCAGTCAGCTGTTGTTTCGTGAAAATTTAATTTGTAATACCAGCAGCCAACTTAGACATATTGGAGCTAGTGAGGGCTGAGTAGCTGGCAGTAAGGATATGGTCTAGCTGTGTGGTCAGCTGGGTGGCCTGGTGGGACGGTGGGGGAGGGTGGACGGTGGGGGTGGACAGGGCTTAGATTACAAGCCGTGGCACAGAGGGGAGCTTGGTGGGCCTACACCTCACTTCGCAGACACAGATTTACCAGTAAATAGACAAATATATCTACTTAGGGGGATCACAGATAGATATTGTACTGGTCACGACACTCACTAGTCACTCACGAATCGGAAATCCTAGAAATCAGACTGGGTACTCCTGGAAAGACCCTGTTTTTCGACGAAAAACACGGGAGCTCCCACAAACACGTCCCACCACCACACACACCAATTATACTTGGGCATATACCTTTCCAATTACTAATGATAGGTCCTCTTTTGGATGGTTCGGGACCAAGAGGACATCGGTAGGAGGTATTGGCCGGCGGTTGTGGCGTGAGAAATGGTTAGACCGTCGCAAAGCTGCCCGAGTGGCTCCCGGCTACGAGTCGATTTCCCCGGGTTTTCCAGACCGACTTGTGCGACGGGTCTTACGTTGCAGAAATTAAGAAACGGCATCTCCCGGTTCAACCAAAGCCCACGATAGAAGGAACGCTTAGACCGAGAGCTAAGATTCCATGCCCACTGACTTAGTATATGGCTCCTCTGTTGTACATTTCATTTTTTAGAAGCAGAGTAACAAAACTACTTGGTTCCAGTCACCTCTTTGGCCTGGGTGGATGTCTTCCTGCTAATTTTTTTAGGCAACTGAATGCTTGGTACAGCAGATTTGGGGATTCATTGTAGGGTAGACTTGTCATACAGTCCACAGTGTTTTCATAAGTATTATATTGTGGTGAGTAGTTAGCATGTAGACTGAAGCCTTACTCAACTTTGTTTTATGAGATGTGGGGTTTGGTTTAAGGCTACCTGCAGTTGTCTTTGAGGGTATAGTCCGAAACACCATTTGAGGAAATCTCTTGTTGGAATTGTTCACTGGTTGTCCTGTTTTAAGGCGTGTTGGAGCTTGACATAATGATGCTCCTCAAGGGGTTATTATTGGGTATTTGATGTCCAATCATAAGGGCGTATTAGAGTTCTCGAGAAGACCTGACAGTCACTCGACCCCTCTCGTACGTCGAGGGTATACGTCGTATCGGTAACCCGTTAAGAGTACACAAGAAATACGATTATCAAATTAATGGTACATTAATTTCATATATCCTGCTCAGATGTGGGAGGGAGCTTGAACCTGTATGTATTTTTTTATTTTTTTGTTTTGGTTTACACACTTGTACATATAAAAAGAGGCAAATTAAATTAAATTAAATAATTATTATTATATTTATTGCTGTAAGTACAGTAAAGCTTCGAATAACGACGGTAATGTGTCCTCCAATATTGTCGTGTAAGGTGAATCATCGTATCATGAATCATTAATTATCATTAAAATAAAGCAATAATAATGAGATGCGTTCCCAAGTGTGACCTTTTCATATTTTTTGTGTGGCTTTTTACCTACCTTTCCCCCCAAAACAATACAATTAATGAAAAGTGCAAAATATAATCTTTAAATAATGTATAATGTTTATAGAAGCACCTTATACAATATAAATCAATAATAATATGATCAGACAAGAGGAAATGGGACGGTATTAATTTTGTCGTGTTTACACACCCATAATGTCAGTTATCTATCTGAAACCAGAAAATAAGACACTGGTTGTTGCTAAAGTAAAATTAATGTAAAAAAAATATGTATGTTTTAATTCATGTTATTTAATGTACAGTAAAAGTTACATTTAATGTACAATAAAAGTAACATTTAATGTACAGTAGAAGTAACCATTGATGTTAAAGAAAAAAAGGAGTGTGATAGTGGAACGGCAATGTATACTTGTGCCCTCAATGAACCACTTCATTTATCGTAAGAATATGTACAAAAGATTCATTTTTGTTTAATACTGAATATGTATTTGATCGAATTAATGTTTATATATGCGAAATGAACAATGCAATTCATTCATAATATGTAAAATATTAAAACACAAAAGAGGAGACGAGACGCCATTGTATTCGTTTGTAGGGGTATCGATGATATTAATGTTGTCTAGCACTCAGGATGGAAGGAAACTCTAATGTGGTTTTCTTGTATAATATATAAGTTATATGAAGACAGTCTGGTGCTGGAGATGCCGTGTGGTGGGGAGCTGCTCAGTAGAAGACGTTCGGTGAGTAGCGTGTTGAAGGAGGTAGATGTGCAGGAGCTTCGTTAGAGAAGATGTTGCCTGTTGCTGGCCTCCTGGTTGAATAAATGTAACAACTAGGAGCTTGCTGGAGGAGGTGTTGCTTGTTCAGGAAAATGGGCAGAATGAGAGTTGGTTGGTGAGGAAGCTCAGAGGACAGCTGGTGGGTCGCCATGCTCGCTGGCGGGAGCAAGGACCGCCAGGCAGGCGAGGAGATGCGAGGGCTGCCAGGCAGCGGCTGAGGAGGAGGTGTTGCTTGTTCAAGAAGAATGGTCAGAATGAATCTCAATGGAGAGACAGAGCTTATATACCCAGCAGCAGCTATGAGTCATGTTGGGAAAACCCGAGAAGTTGCTAGGGAAGACGGTAGCAGGTGGTGTGCAGCTACGCAGTTTGTAGGGGAGACGTCCACTACACGTTCATTTTTCCAACATCCGTGACGAATGACGATGGTTCTACTTCTACATAAGAAACTGAACAAATAAGACCCTGGTTGTTGCTGTAGTAAAATTAATGTAAAAAAATAAAAATGTATGTATTAAGTAATGTTATTTATGTTAATAAATGGAACAATAGAAGTAGCAACCATTAATGGTAAAGAAAAATACGAAATAGATTGGGAACGCCATCGTACATAAGTGCGTATATGTGAAAACATCGTCATTTCTCTAGTACATAAGAATATGAAAGAAACACTCAATACTGTTCATATATGTTTTAAATAATACTTACTAATGTAAAGCATAAATTCTACTCACAAATGGTAGTAAAGTCTAAAACATAGGACAGCCAATGAATGTTGTGATGTTTTACTCAGATGATTGCGTTAATCAAGTTCAACTGAAGCTGAATATTTCCATAAAGATTTGATAGCTGTTGCTGAAGCTGTTACTAAAGGTGAAGTTGGTGGTTTAGGCCTTTGAATAATATAGCTGTCGAAAGAACCTTTCACAGCCGCTTTCTTTTCTCATTATACCTCTTTATGTAGAGCTTATATGCGTTTTTTCACGTTCCTGTTAATTTTAATGGATCCACTGCAAAAAATAATATTATGTTCATTGCTTGCTCCATATAATATCCACATACCTCTCACGTTTTTCATATCGTTTTAACCCATCTAGTTTCTCGGCTAAGCTTATACATTTTCTTTTAGCTTTTGAACCAGCACTACCATCACTTGCTCTCTTGCTCAGGTTGAATAGGGACTCAAAGGTGTCAAAAGTGCCGTAAGAAACCCGAGAAAGTTTTTCTCCTGTTCCTGTTCAGATGCATGAAAACAAAGGGACCGCCAAGCTCTGATCTTGTTTCCTGGTGATGCGCATTACCACTCATTAGCCCAGCAGCTTCCGTCGCCCGGCAGCTTCTTTACGTAAGGCGCTCTTCTTTTTTTTTTTACAGTATTTTTGTTTTATATAATAGATGTCGAAATTTAGTTATTATTTATATGAAAATATTACTTTATTTTATTTCTATTATATTTTCGTCGTAAATACGAATAAAATAATGATGTAAATTGAATTGGGTCCTAAATTAACCAGGGTCTTAAATACTAATAGTCGTTGGTCGAACCGTCGTTATCGGAGTCTTTACTGCATTAATGATTTTCCAATGGAAAGTGTGTGTGTGTTGCAAATGAATCGAGGTATATAGAGAACGTACACAGATATCTTAGTTAGTTCCCAAGGTATAATCTACAATTTACATGCCTAACTGACTTTGTATATTTTTTAACAGCAATTTGTTCCTTTCAGTTATGGGTCAGAGTTACCTGATACAAGTTAGAAACATTATTTTTCTGTGGACCAGTGACTCAATAGACCCCGGCTTAGGACACCACTTGATCTATGGAAGGTATGTTTAAGAATCTTTCATAACTGTGTAATGTCTTCATGAAGTATATATAAGTGTACAGTATATACGTAATGGCTCTTTGAAGATTGGGAATGTCTATGAGGTGTGCCTTACTGTCTTTGTAGAAGAAGTTGAAAGTTTTATAGGGAGATTAGAGATTATTAAGTGGTAAATGGTTTCCGAACGAGTCGGGGATTTATTAACAACAGGGTCGTGTCGTTTACCGTAGCCATTAATGTCGATTGTAATCGCTCATAGGAGCGATTTTGGTTTGTGCAGGACAATTAAACCCTTGTCGTTGACTCGATGAGTATAATTCGGTCGAAACCTGTTGAATACAATTCACATATAACAACTGCATTTATAAAGAATAGGTGTATATGCATTTGTATAGATTAGGTGTATATGCATTTGTATAGATTAGGTGTATATGCGTTTATATAGATTAGGTGTATATGCATTTATATAGATTATGTGTATATGTATTTATATAGATTATGTGTATATGCATTTATATAGATTAGGTGTACCTATATTTATATATATATTTTTTTTACGGGAATTAGCCCACCCGGGCACAGGTCAAACGACCCACAACGGAGCCTGGGGGGCGAAAAAAAAAGAACGGAAAGAAATTGAAAATATAGAAAAAAAGGTTATACTGTATTAATCTACACCACGAAGATGCCGGAAAACCAGCTTTTTAAAGTGAGACAGATTGTAAGAGCATGGAAACACAGAAGAAGGCAGAGCATTCCACAGTTTGGCTGTGTGAGGAAAGAAGGAGGTACTATAACGGGTTATTCTCGTGTGACCGACATCCACAGAGAAATGGTGGGCACCGCGGGCAAGACGTGTGTTACGAACCCACGGCCTTGCTGGCGGTACACAGGATGCCAAATCCACCCGTTAAAGTACCTGTAAAAGAGAGAGAGTAAAGCAACATTGCGGCGAAGAGAAAGGGAAGAGAGATTGTCGACTAAAGGAGGAGAGTTAATAAGACGAAATGCCTTTGATTCCACCCTATCTAATAGTTGGACAGAAGAAGGGCCACCCCAGATATGAGAGCAGTACTCCAAGTTAGGACGAATGAATCCCTTATATACTTGGAGCAACTGCTCAGGAGTGAAGTAGCTGCGGCATCTGTACAGCATTCCCAACTTTCGGGAGGCAGCTTTAGTTATACTAAGGATGTGTGATTTCCAGGACATATTGGAGGAAATGGTGAGGCCTAACATATTTATTTCAGAATTTGGGAGGATGATAGCGTCCTGAAATGTAATTGGTGGGAGATCGTCTACTTTACAAAGTGTAATTGGTAAATATTGAGTTTTGTTACTATTGAACTTAACCAAGTTTGTATCTCCCCATTCAGAGATGCTGCACAGATCCGCGTTGATAGAAGTAATGATATCAGTTCTAGAAACAGATCTAGTTTGAGAGTTAGGAGGAAGGGGAAAATGTGAGGAAGAGTGAAGAGTAGAATCATCGGCGTAAGAATGGATAGAATTAGTTGTAGTGTGAAGTAAATCATTGATAAAAAGAAGAAAGAGAGTTGGTGAAAGAACAGAACCCTGTGGGACGCCACTATTGGTAGAGAAAGAGCGAGAAATCGATCCCTCGACAACAACTGCCATGGATCGATTCTCAAGGAAGCTAGAGATGAGAGAACAAAGTGGGGGAGAGAAACCAAAAGAGGGAAGTTTAGATAGCAAAGACTTGTGCCATACCCTGTCAAATGCTTTGGAGATGTCGAGGGCCACGACAAAAGTTTCCCCATAATCCCTAAGAGAGGATGACCAAAGATGGGTGCAATAGGAGAGCAGATCACCAGTAGATCTCGCCTGGCGAAAGCCATACTGGTGATCCGACAAAAGAGAAAGGCGTTCAAGGTGACGGAGAAAATGGGAGTTCAAGATAGTTTCGAAAATCTTAGAGAGGGATGAAGTTAGGGCAATGGGGCGATAGTTAGAGGGATTAGAATGGTCACCCTTCTTCGGGATGGGCTGAACCAAGGCATGCTTCCAAGAAGAAGGAAAAGTTTGGATTTTGAGGCAAAGGCGAAAGAGGCAAGCAAGCACAGGGGCCAGGGCTTCAGGACACTCCCTCAGAACACGAGGGGGTATTCCGTCCGGTCCATGCGCCTTACTTACATCCAACCTGGATAACACACCGGCAACCCTGCGAGTGGAGATTATAGGAAAGTGCATAGGTTCAGTAGGAGGTGCAGGGATAGGAGGGGTAGAGTAGGAATCGTCTAAGGTGGAATTAGAGGAGAATAAGGTGCCAAAGAGGTTGGCTTTCTCAGGGGGAGAGTTGGCTATAGAGTTATTGGGACGGAAGAGGGGAGGATAAGAAGGCGTGCAGAAGTTGTTACAGATGTTTTTAGCTAAGGACCAGAAGGATTTACTAGAGGAAGAATTAGTCAGGACAGCATTTATATAGATTAGCTGTATTTTATGATGAGACAAAACTCACATGAAGAAGATTACACATAGGTAGAATATTGATAGTAGTAGGAATGTAAAGAGAGGAAGTTTAGTAACGTGGCCGGTTAATTACTTTCTCTTACCCTTTATTTGGGGTTATCTTGTAAACACCACTTCGTTACAACTATTTATTAATTACGACAATGGCATGGACACATTAATAACACCTTCTATCGAAGTTACTAGGACATTATATTTATGTTACTAGGACATTATATTTACGTTACTAGACACTGATTCTCGGACACAAACATGAAATGAATGCACTTCCCACATATGTAACTCATCCTATGGATAGCTCTGACAAATACTCACGTGACCTGGGGGAGGCCCAGCAGGTGCTTAGCTGGTGACACCGGTGTCGGGAGGGAAGTCTCCCTCCCGACCGGAGGGAGGACTTCGTGACTCTGTCCTGTGTCGATGGACCCGGCTGACACCTCTATTTGTAGTAGACTTCTTCCTGTGAGCGGGACTGGGGACGTCGTCACTGGCCCTTCTCTGGTACTAGACTCCCTCTGTGTGCATCCTGAGGGAGGACTACAACGTCCTATATATTGGGAGAAGAGCCGGCAGATGACCACTAATGCTGACTGGGTGCCTCTTTATCTAGTTGTTGGGGCCGTGTGACAGGGTGCTGGCTGATCTGTAGTTCCTTGACTTGTAAGGTCCTGACCCCGGTTTGAGCTGATCGGGCGGCGGCGAGGGGTCCCCTTACATTTGACCTCCCTAATGTAAGGTCAGGTTTGGACTTTTTCTGAGCTGTAAACTGTGGTCTGATAAACCATCACAATTTGCACTTATATAGATTAAGTGTATATACATTTGTATAGATTAGGTGTATATTCATTTGTATAGATTATGTGTATATGCATTTATATAGAGTATGTGTATATGCAATTTTATAGATTATGTTTATATGCACTTATATAGATCATGTGTATATGCACTTATATAGATTATGTGTATATGGACTTATATAGATTATGTGTACATGCATTTATATAGATTATTTGTATATGAATTTATATAGATTAGGTGTATATGCATTTATATATATTAGGTGTATATGCATTTATATAGTTTAGGTGTATATGCATTTATATAGTTTAGGTGTATATGCAATGCATTATTATAGAATCGGTGCGTCTGCATTTATATAGATTAGGTGTATCTGCATTTATATAGATTAGGTATATCTGCATTTATATAGATATGGAAGCGACATTCAGAAGTTCAGGTTGGTACGACCAAGATGATAAAATGTCAGCGACAAAAGTGGAGAC
>NW_024735554.1:843508-855496 GCF_018991925.1 Homarus americanus | reverse complement strand
TATCATTATTTTAGATAATAACAGGTCTGCTTACCAAATGAGACCACATTTAGTTTGAAATTTCAATGAACCAATCAGCTATTAGTATAGAAGAGGAGTGTGGCTTATGGGCCAGGTTAGCGTGGAAATGTTATAATACACAAGACCCTGTGTGTGTGTGTGTGTGTGTGTGTGACCAGGGAGAAATGTTCTCTCAGGTGGTAAAATTCAAGTTTACTCAGGAAAGACACCAAGTCGTTATTGGACTATCCAGCAGGTGAGCTTCAGTATTTTTCTGCGGTTATCAGTGAGGTTGACGGCGACCGAGTCTCGCCCACCAACACAACTTCTCTCATATCAACTTGTGGCTCAACTCCCTCCCTCACGTACCTCAGCCTTTATCATACAATAGTTTCCTTCAGTACCAGAGTGTTCTTAATGAATGTTTAATAATACACTAGTTGTCATCTTAATTCACATCTTCAGGGGTGAGTACAGTCTGTACTCACCCCTGAAGATGTGAATTACACGAAAGCGCTTGGGAACTTTGTGTTTTCTTCTTTCCTTGTGGTTATCAGCATATACCTAGATCACGCACACCTACAGTGATTTACTTGCAGATATATATATATATATATATATATATATATATATATATATATATATATATATATATATATATATATATATATATATATATATATATATATATATATATATATAGTTCAGCCTGGGAGAGGATGTATTTTGGGAGCGGTATAAAATATTGGACCATAACCAGTTTGTCGCCCGCCGCTGCCCTGGTTCCTGAATTTTTTATCACGCGGCGAGATTGCTTCAACATTTTCCACATGGCAACATTATGAACAAAATATCTATTACTCGATACATTCATCCGGAAAACTAATCAAACTAAATACAGGTCAACACCTGTCACCCACAACTCTCAACTATTGTGTTTTAATTACCAAGTGCGGGTTATCCACTTTACATCCTCGTCATCCCTCACAAACTCTAGCATCTCACCCAAGATAGTTAACCTCCTTAAGTGGGTCATAAAGTACGTTTAGATCGTCTCCAGGTACGATTGTTATGTCTGCAGCCTTTAAGATAGAATTCGCATTGTTTACATTATAGTATATCCTCCTCTTACTATCAATTCATCCTTCACTGAATAATAGCAGAACTACTGTAGACACTTCCTCACGTCATAAACACACACCTGCCTCTCTCATGCAATATTAGTGTCTCGATTATATCTTGAAATATCCCTCAGTCACCTGCCCATGAAAACACTTTGGCCATGACAGGTAATATACTGTAGGAGATGTGAAGTGATGAACAGGTAGTATTATTGACAGGTGTGAGAGTGCGGGAAAGTTGATTACTGTGAGAAAATTACCTATAAGTCACTCGGTATCATCAGGTAAGTCATAATGCTGGGTGTCTGAGTGAGCGTGTGTAAAGGTATAAACATCAGCTTGGGAGGTAGAAGTGTGTTCAGTATTACTTGTGTAGGTGTAATACAACCGCTATAACTACAACCCTACCATAACTACAACCACTCACCACAACAACACCCACCACAACACTCACACAATACCATTCTCGCTCATTACCACCACACTACACTTCTCTTCCATGCCACTGACACAACTACCTACCACAATAACACTCACCCACCTACCACAACACCCATCCACCACCACACCTTGCACCACCCCACTACATCTCCCTCCCCACTACTAACACACCACACCAATCACCACAACCCCCTGCACTCACAATAACTATACCCATCAACAACAACAAAGCTACCACAACACTCAAAATATATCCCTCACCGGCCGGCCCAAGGGCCACCTAGGCGTGAATTTGTTTAAGGTGTAGAAGCTGTCGCCAACACAACCACACCCAAAAGTTAACGAGTTGCATGACCAATTGTCAAGGAATAGTCCGAGAAGACCGGACAACTCGCTTACTGCACTGGCTTACCATTAACCCGGAACACGATCCGCAAATCGATTAACATCCAGGTTCCCAGTTACTGCTGGGGAGACACAGGCAAATGGCGTCAAGAAACTTGCCCATAGTTTCACCCTGCCCGGGGATCGAACATGCTGACCATAACACCACAAGCCGCCAGTATCGCACCTCTAACACACCCACCCACCACCACAACACACCCACCCACCACCACAACACACCCATCCACCACCAACGCACCCACCCACCACCACAACACCCACAACACACCCACCCACCACCAACACACACCACCAACACACCACCAACACACCCACCCACCACCACAACATCCTGCACTCACCCACCAAAACACGCACAATATCTCCTTCACCCTGTACCACCACACTACTACACCCCTCCACACCACTAACACACCTGGAACTTGATAGTTGGTTAATCTAAATACCAAAACAACTGACCTAGAGAGGATTATTGTCGTGTTTGTCCAATTACAGTAAGGGGCAATTTTCATCGGATTTCCATTAAGGTAGAAGTTTAATGAATAATATGTATGGTTTATAGTGTTTTATCTTGCTAGGGATCTAAGGCAAGGGGTGTTAACTATACAAGAGGTGAATATTTATGCGTGAAGGTTGCCGCTGGTGTTGGAAAGCAGTTGATTGATGTCGAAGCCGCAGGACACCAGGTAAGCTAGGCAGTTGATTGATGTCGAAGCCGCAGGACACCAGGTAAGCTAGGCAGTTGATTGATGTCGAAGCCGCAGGACACCAGGTGTTTTCAGGCAGTTGATTGATGTTTAGGCCGCAGGACACCAGGTGTTAGGCAGTTGATTGATGTCGAAGCCGCAGGAGACCAGGTATAGATTAGGCAGTGGAATAATGGAAATGAGAGAGAGAAGGCTAAAGGACAAAAAGATGATGAACTATGAATTACTTCTAATTGAGGTTATTAGTGTATATTAACTGTTATATGTACACTATGCAATATTTAGGTGTATTGGGTATATGATTTGTGTGTGTGTGTGTGTGTGTGTGTGTGTGTGTGTGTGTGTGTAGGGATGGCGATAGTCCAATATTTCTAGCTTTGGGAGATCGAAAACTCTCACTTTCACAAAAAGAAATATTGGTTTACTGTTTGTGTAAAAAGCTAATGTATTTGTTTTCCCTTAAGGCCTCACAACACTAATCATTTGTGTTAATAAAAGTAATATTTCCAGCATTGGTGATGTGATGTTACGCTAATTGTTTTATTGTGCGCCTCCACTGTGCTCTCGACCTTGCTGGGATTATGGTACAACACATCAGCTTTACATTTGCAAAACCGAGTGTAGTGCGAATAAGCTTTACCGCATTTAGTGTCGGAACAAACTCCCTCATACAAGCTCTTGATTAGCTCACTACCCAGCCTAGAAACTTAACAACTGCTGTCCATATTAACCTGGATTTGTTCACTTGGGTACTGGACCCACTTAATGTGTGTAGCTGATGGCTGATCACTTAATGTTTGTAGCTGATGGCTGATCACTTAATGTTTGTAGCTGATGGCTGATCACTTAATGTTTGTAGCTGATGGCTGATCACTTAATGTATGTAGCTGATGGCTGATCACTTAATGTGTGTAGCTGATGGCTGATCACTTAATGTTTGTAGCTGATGGCTGATCACTTAATGTTTGTAGCTGATGGCTGATCACTGTATGTTTGTAGCTGATGGCTGATCACTTAATGTTTGTAGCTGATGGCTGATCACTTAATGTTTGTAGCTGATGGCTGATCACTTAATGTTTGTAGCTGATGGCTGATCACTTGATGTATCTAGCCGAGTAAGTACCAGCCAACAGCATAACGAAGGTCTTACAGATGTAGAATGATCGGGTGTCGTAAATTCTCCAACTCAATAAAAACAAGATAGATGATACAACTTTTATACTGTTTTTTGTCCTGTGGGAAGCGTTCCACCAAATAACCTCAGACCATGACCTTTCTGACAAGATCCTGGAGACGGAAAGTAAAGGTGAAGAATATTGTAAAAAAAAGTAATAGCGTTCATAGGTATCATAAAATAGTTATTTCTTTAGGGTAATAAATAAACCACTGCTGTAATTACTATCGGGTGTGTTTGATGGTTAGGTTAGGTTAGTTGGCAGCCAGTGTTAAAGGCTGGGCTGGGCTGGGCGTGTTGAAGAAGGTTGGCAGCGATTCTTCTCCCCACCTCAGAAGGTCAGGCGGTAGAGGCTCACAGCGTTGTTTACCTCCATGAGGAACTAAGTTGTTTTCTTCCTCAGCTTTGGTTTCATAAACTTCGATTTTTCAGAATATAAATTGCACGATTTGTTCCAAGAACAAGATGATCCTAGAAAAAAGTTACGTGTTTTTTCTCTTATCATCCCTAAAATAGTTTATCTGTAAGAGTTTAAATGACGTCGATGTATTTCTTACTATAATGTGCCGGTATCTGTCTGGCTATTGGTTGGTTGGGGCGTAAGATAGGTCTCAGTTAGATCACAGGTAGCTGTATTGTTCATAAGAATTACCTTTTGATGGATGAGTGTAATATGTGCTTAAAGAAGAGCAGAAATATTATTATAGAGTGAAATATTATAATGAATGATGCAGTAATTCTAGTCTTGTTCTATCAAAGACAAAACAATGTGTGTGTGTATGGAAATATTGATCATATGAAGATTAAACCCACTAACACCAACCCAACCCAACCTAACCTAACCCAACCTAGTTAGGATATTGCCATCGTTCAAATTCAATCACTTTAAATGCGTGTACAAAACGACCAACTGTGTACAAAGGGATCAAAAGCTATACCAAACGACCAATGTCCTTTAAGACAAACATTTGCTCACCATTCATCATACTTATGGAGACAGCTGACCCAATATTCCCTCCTCAGAGCCACACCATCCTTCATAATGTCTTAGATTCAGTGAAGTGTGTCAGTCAGTCTCCTCAGCGGTGCTCATCATCAGTGTATATTGTGTAGGAAAGTGTATAAGATGATGAGAATGAACTATGGAACTACCTGAAGATTAGACAACCCAGCTTATTTCACTTGATGGTTAAACACCTTGCGACTATCTGGGGGGTTAGGTTAGGATAAGTCGTCATGTTAGGTTAGGTTAGGTTAGGATAAGTCGTCATATTAGGTTAGGTTAGGTTAGGGTTAGTCGTCATATTAGGTTAGGTTAGGATAAGTCGTCATATTAGGTTAGGTTAGGATAAGTCGTCATATTAGGTTAGGTTAGGATAAGTCGTCATGTTAGGTTAGGTTAGGTTAGGATAAGTCGTCATATTAGGTTAGGTTAGGATCAGTCGTCATATTAGGTTGGAGTTGGGTTAGGGTAGTCGTCATATTAGGTTGGGTTAGGTTAGGTTACGGGTAGGAGTCGTCATATTGGGTTAGGTTAGGTTTAGGTTAGGGTAAGTCGATATATTAGGTTAGGTTAGGTTGGGTTAGGGTAAGTCGTCATATTAGGTTAGGTTAGGATAAGTCGTCATATTAGGTTAGGTAGGTTAGGAGTAAGAGTCGTCATATTAGGTTAGGTTAGGTTAGGTTAGAATTGAAGTCGTCATATTAGGTTAGGTTAGGTTAGGTTAGGGTAAGTCGTCATATTAGGTTAGGTTAGGATAGGATAAGTCGTCATATTAGGTTAGGTTAGGTTAGGATAAGTCGTCATATTAGGTTGGGTTAGGTTAGGTTAGGGTAAGTCGTCATATTAGGTTAGGTTAGGTTAGGATAAGTCGTCATATTAGGTTAGGTTAGGTTAGGATAAGTCGTCATATTAGGTTGGGTTAGGTTAGGATATGTCGTCATATTAGGTTAGGTTAGGTTAGGTTAGGGTAAGTCGTCATATTAGGTTAGGTTAGGATAGGATAAGTCGTCATATTAGGTTAGGTTAGGTTAGGATAAGTCGTCATATTAGGTTGGGTTAGGTTAGGTTAGGATATGTCGTCATATTAGGTTAGGTTAGGTTAGGTGTTCTCGGGAAATATTGTGCAAGAATTCCCTGGAGGCGGAGGATGACAGAAACAAGATGGTATAGTAAATATACCCAGGCAGCCACGTGTTGTTTACAGGGGCGAGATATTGAACTGTTGGCTCTGAGTTATAAAGCCTTTACTCCCTGAACTTAGGAAATGTGAAAAGTTGATATTATACATTTTAGAACATATCCAATACTTATAAAGCTATACAGATACCCTTGAAATTTGTGCCCTTGTTAAATAATACTCAGAATTTGATACATCATTTAGAGTTTGGATACTATTTATTGGTGGTTTTATAAACTAAATACTCGTGATATAAATGAGTAATGATCCAACAGCGCCTCCACCCTTCCACATAAACAGTTCGTCCTCTTACAGGTTATATAATATCTGAATACAACTTGTCATTAGTTTTACTTGAGTTGGTCCTTGAAATCAGTGTGAAAAATATAATAGAAAACCTGAGTGACAAGTTGAAGTTACAGGGATTACCTGTACTCATAACGTTAATGACAGATAATGACAAGGATAAAACAATAACAAGATATAGTTAAAACAGCTTCCCGGAACCTATACTTTAATGACTGGAGGGGACAGTGAACCAGGTGTAGTAATGTATGGCAGTGTATTTTGTTTGGGGATCTACTTAGTGTGTATTTCTGTTTTAGCTTTGTGGGTTTAGGTTATGTCTAATAAGGAAGTAAGAACTGCATTTAAAACTAGAGATTTGGTTTCCTTGAGGGTAACAAAGTGTGATGTAAGGAAGATATGTAATTATGATGAGAAAATGTAAACTATTCTAAATCCACAGCACAAGAAGATTTCAGAAGAATTAATGTTTTATTTCTTTATATTCTGAAGTTTGAAGACAAGACCAACTCAGAAAATTAAGAAAAAACAAAAATATTTGACTTAACTTCAAGCTTAACTAAGTTAGAAATTAAAACTTTCTCGAGGTAAGTTCAGAATCTTGGTCATCGTCTCAAGATTTAATTATCCACAACAACTAACAGGACCTTTTGTTTCTTTTCTTATATTTAGTATTATAAATTAAATCCTTCCCCAGGACTCCACCCCCTTCACTACGAGGTCAGTAATCTAATTAAATCCTTCCCCAGGACTCCACCCCCTTCACTACGAGGTCAGTAATCTCAAACTATACATACTTATGGTTAACTTTTAAACCAAGTTCCTCATTACAATCATGTTATTGAAAAAATTTATATTCAGAATTATTATATTAGTGAAGATTGTCTACTAACCCCTTGTGTACGGGCTTCCCTCTGAGCTGAATATAATTGTCTGGCGTTCGTAAAAAAATAAATAGAAAAAATAAAAGTGGCGCCCCCGCAGAGAAAGGGGATGTGGTTCAATCTATATATGTACAAATAATATTCTGCTAAGGGATTTATACAGTATATAGATGATCATCCTTCGCGAGCGTTTCCTAAACTAAGTCCATTGATCCCGGAAGATTGTTCAGCCTAATTTCGTTAATAGACTCACGTTTCAGCGATTCATATATATCGGGAATATTTTAAGCTTCATAATGAACTAGCGATTATTAGATTACTGCTACGTAATTTTTGTCTATTTCCTTAATAACATTCACGTCAGCAAAACGCTTAATTAGGTTCATAGGTTGAATAAACTCGTAGTAATGACGATACCAAAGAATATTACAGGTATTTCCACGACATATCTAAACCCTTAAAACAACAACATAATCCGTCTTTTGTAGGTAATAAGCCATCAACACTCCCCATTAAAATTATTTGCAATAGTGAGGACAAATCAGTTCACAACTTCCATAGAATATCAGACACACCTTATCCAGGTATTCGTGAGCTGCTCTTGTATGTTGACACTCAGGTGATAGAGTGTCTCACCTTCAACTACAGGGACATGTATTTAATAACATTTTCAAGTGTTAGAGCACACAGTAATTCCACTCGCTAAAATATAATCGTCTTTGTTAAAAATATAAAACAAATTCATTCTCTATTTAATCAAAATATGTTTATGTTAGAACGACCACCATAGACGTACATTGTTCCATTCAGACTTATAATGTGACCTGTAGAATAAATTTGACGTATTTTTAGAGACGCTTCATCATCAGACAGATATATCTCATCAGACTCTCCCTCAGTCAGTCATCAGGACCAGAAGGTGTTTGACGATCTGCTCCTCCGTGTATCGTGAGTATAAGAGGTGGGTGTTGGTCAGCTGCACTTCCTTGGTAAACTAACCTAATGCACAGTTCGATAGCATAATCTTGTTCTCAATGACATCTTGACACATTCTTATCACGTCCCTCCTTCCAGAAAACTTTTAGTTGTGTATAAATCCTCGTTAAATTTACATCTACGTTCCTTATATGACTGATAAATCTGAATGTATTTGAAAAGACATGGAAAGTTTTGACAGCAAGTTCACCAATGTAATGATGCAACTCAGCTAAGAGCGTTTGCTTGCTTGGTGCCTCGGTTACTTAGGACAGGTAATGGCTGTGGCCATCAGGTCACGGCTGATTCACAGAGTGTTGCCAGACTAGGGGACCTGTTATCATATGCACAATATACCTACCTCCCAGACGTCCTTGCTTACCCGAACAAGACCTCAACCAGTTGCTACGCCACAGAATACCAACATACATCATAGGGGACTTAAATACGCGCCACGCCATACTCGGACACGGTTATGAGAACAACGTCGGTGTGGCGCTGTATGACAACATCAGAAGGGGAAAACTGCAACACCTCGGGCCAGATTTCCCGACATTGATCAGACGTGCCAGTGCCACAACACCCGACATAATCCTCTCTAACAACGAGGCCGCCCTGAACAGGCACGTTACCGCCGGACCCATCAGTACCAGCGATCACCTGCCAGTCGTCGTGACGCTCTCATCCAATCCCATTATGATCCCCGCCAACATCAGGTCAAACCTCAAACGGGCAGACTGGGACTCCTTCAAGGAGTCTCTCAGTCTCAAGCAGGGGAGAAAACTGGAAGAAGCCAGCCCCAATGACATCGACGAAGCTGCCGAACAATGGTACACGGATGTGAAGACGGAGATGGACAACAACATCCCCACCACCACTCACAAGACCATTCCCCATCCT
Organism: Homarus americanus; assembly: GCF_018991925.1. NCBI lineage: Eukaryota > Metazoa > Arthropoda > Malacostraca > Decapoda > Nephropidae > Homarus > Homarus americanus. Next base: position 846,403 of record NW_024735554.1, on the reverse strand, counting down.
CACACTAGTCACCAGCTGAGGCAGCTCAGTGTCCAGTACGATCACGTGAGACAGCTAGCCAGTATCCGCGGGTGGACGCAAGAGCTGAGAGACCGGTACCGAGAGCTGCAGACGGACATCCAGCACGAGAGCAAACGTCAACATGAACAAAAGTGGGTCGCCTTGGTGTGGGAGGCTGCCAACAATTACCGCGATTCTGCTGCCTTCTGGAAAGGGATCAAGCGACTGATGGGTTCCACCTCCAGCACGGTCCCTTACCTGCTCGACCAAAACAACGTGAAAATATTCGAGGAGGAAAACCAAGAACAACTACATCGGAGATATTTACGGAAGATCTTTACCATTAGTGAACAGGAGAACGAGGGCTTCGACAGGGAGTTTGAGGAGGACATTTTAGGTCAGTTGCAGGACCATCAGCACCTGCCCCAGCCGCTCCCACGGACTGACTTCACTAGACTGGTGGACGGAAACTACCTGACGGAGCGCATAGTTCCTGCAGATGTGTCAGCCGTCATAAAAGGGTTTAAAAACAGATCACCTGGGCAAATTCACATTAACAAGAAGATCCTGGCTCAACTCCCCGACAACATGATAGAGAGGCTTGCTCATATATGCAATGCCTGCCTCGCCTCTGGATACTTCCCTAAGATGTTCAAAATCGCCGTTATTCGCCTCATATCAAAAGCAGGGAAGCCTCCAAACAAAGTCGAAAACTTTCGACCAATATCGCTGCTAGAGGTACCTGCCAAAATCCTCGAAAAAATAGTAAACAAGCGATTGCGGATGTATCTAGAGGACGAAGACGTGCATAATCCCCGCCAGTTCGGCTTCCGCCAGTATCGAGACACATCCACTGCCATAACACAGGCCTACGAGCAGATCTCCAATGCCATGACTGGCCGCCTGCAGTGCATAGTACTGAGGGACGTCAGCAAGGCGTTTGACAAAGTTTGGCAGGCAGGGCTGCAGTATAAGATCATACAACTGGGGCTACCCGAAAATCTGACGCGCCTGCTGTGCAACTTCATTACGGACCGCAGAGCCAAAATTTAGATGCAAGAACATTTTGGAGAAGAATTCTCACTATCGAGCGGCGTGCCTCAGGGTTCTTGACTCTCACCAACCCTTTACACACTCTACACGGCTGACCTGCCACCCCCAATCGTCATGTATGCCGACGATGTAACACAGATCGTCACCTGCCCAGGAAGGTCCACAGCAAGGATGGCGCCACTCACTGCTCGGGCAATAGAGGAGATCTCGGAGTATGAAAATAAATGGAAAATAAAAACAAACAAAACGAAATTTGAGGTCATACCCATAGCCAAATTCAAGCCGGCGCCATTGATGATCGACGACGAAGAGATTGAGTACTCTAAACAAGGCAGGTTGTTCGGCCTCACTATCTCTCGGACGGGCATCATTCCCCACATGAAGGACAGACTAAATAAAGCCAAAGTCGCCGCAGCCAAATTAAAACGTTTTAAACTGATGCCTGAGAAGATACAAGTTCACCTGTACAAGGCGGTGGTGAGGCCTGTGTTGGAGTACCCATCTATACCACTCGTCACACTCGGGAAGACTTGACTACAACAACTACAGAGCTTCCAAAACAAGTGTTTGAGATCAGCCAGTGGCCAAGCGCCACCCTACCAGGAGACAGTGGAAACCATCCACCTAAGAAATAAAACAGAGGCCCTCAACGTCAGGTTCCATCGTCTAGGGAAGAAGGTTTGGGACAAGCTCCTGGACGACCCTCACAGCCCAGACCACCTACACGGGGAAGACATCAACGGAGGGCGACCCCACGCCTGGTGGCCCCGGAGTCTGCCCGGACTACAACAACCCAACCCGCGACCCATCTATGTCCGCCACAGTGATCCACCTTAGATTAAAACTTAGATGATATAAGTTCACATTTAACAAGTCACAATCAAGTGAGTCCATAACGTAATACAGTATAAGATTTTAATAAACTTGCAATTGTAAAATCAAACTAGTCATTGTCTACTAAAATAACCATTGTGCAACCTCATCCTAAATCCTAGGTTAGCTTAGTTAGCCAACAAACTCTGTAATATGTAAAACAAGGGGTGTCGTCCCCCTCTGTTTAACTCATTAAACATCTTTTCCAACCTTTCCCCCCACGACTATATGTTGTGACTTCTCCATCCCTCATGTCTGGCTGTGTCTTGAGCCCCAGCATGCCTTCCATTCATTCCCCACCTTAACCTAAAAAAAAAAAAAAACAGGTAATGGCGGACAGAGATTAGTGGTGCGGTCAGTTCCTGGTGCTAACACGTCCTCGCTCTGTCCACACTGTTGACGGAGACACTGAACCCAACAACATTGTCACCCTGGCCTATGTTGACTACCGCCATATAAGTACTGAGTTTTCCTCTAAGAGCAGCGGCGATTTATGGCAAGAATATGCCCTCCTCTTGTTTCTTAAGTTTAACACGAAGTTCTTGGAGTTGGAATTCTTTTCTCAGTTTGAGGATGATTTACTTTGCCTCACACTTGCATTAGCCGTAATTCCTAGACCCGAGCTTAAACTGAAAGAAGATAAAGAGAAAAGGAGATTCATTGTCTCTTTGGGAGATTCTCTTCTTTGCTATTCTCACCCTCACCCTCTTCCTCCTACCCCCTCATCAAAACCTCTCTACCTCACTCGGTCGACGTCACACTGGTACTCAACCCACCAAATCAGTATCAAGAACCATCTACAGCTTCTCACCCTCACCCTCTTCCTCCTACCCCCTCATCAAACCCTCTCTACCTCACTCGGTCGACGTCACACTGGTACTCAACCCACCAAATCAGTATCAAGAACCATCTACAGCTTCTCACCCTCACCCTCTTCCTCCTACCCCCTCATCAAAACCTCTCTACCTC
>NW_024735554.1:820752-843408 GCF_018991925.1 Homarus americanus | reverse complement strand
TAGGTCACGGTTCTAGTTCACGGTTCTAGGTCACGGCTCTAGGTCACGGTTCTAGTTCACGGGACCACGTTCACGGCTCTAGGTCACAGATGTAGGTCCTGGCTCAAGGTCACGGTTCTAGGTTACGGGACTAGGTCACGGCACGGCTCTAGGTCACGGCTAAAGGTCACGGCTCTGTCACGGTTCTAGGTCACGGCTCTTAAATAACAGCTATAGGACACGATGCAAAGTCACGGCTCTAGGTCACGGGACTAGGTTTCCGGTTCTAGTTCACGGCTCTAGGTCACGGGACTAGGTTTACGGTTCTAGTTCACGGCTCTAGGTCACGGCTCTAGGTCACGGTTCTAGTTCACGGCTCTAGGTCACGGCTAAAGGTCACGGCTCTCTCACGGTTCTAGGTCACGGCTCTTAAATAACGGCTATAGGTCACGATGCAAAGTCACGGCTCTAGGTCATGGCTGTCACGACTCAGGGTCACGGCTCTGTCACGGATATATGTCACGGATCTTGGTCACGGCTCTAGGACACAGCCCTAGGTCACGGTTCAAGGTCACGGCTCTAGGTCACGGGTTTAGGTCACGGATCTAGGTCACAGTTCAAGGTCACGACTCTGTCACAGTTCAAGGTCAAAGTTCTAGATCAAAACTCTAGGTCACGGCTCTAGGTCACGGTTCAAGGTCACGGTTCAAGGTCACGGTTCAAGGCAAGGTTCTAGGTCACGGCTCTAGGTCACGGATCTAGGTCACAGCTCCAGGTCACGACTCTGTCACGGTTCAAGGTCAAAGTTCTAGATCAAAACTCTAGGTCACGGCTCAAGGTCACGGTTCAAGGCAAGGCTCTAGGTCACGGCTCTTTGTCACGGCTCTAGGTCACGGCTCTAGGTCAAAGACTTTCGACGAAATACCTCATTATCGGGTGGACAGTTTAATTTAACTTTGCCAAAAAATTGGATAATGTCTCCTCATAACCCCACCCTTCCTCTCCTTTACCTTACCTTCCCCCTCTCTCCCTCTCCCCCTCTCTCTTCCCTCTTTCCCTCTCCCTTCCCTCTCTCCCTCCTCTCTTTCCTTTTCCATTTCTCCTTCTCCCTCCCCCTCCCTTTATTCCCTCTCCCTTCTCTCCCACCCCGTCCTCTCCCCTCCCTCTCTCCTTCTCCCTCTTCTCCCTTCCCCTCTGCCATCCCCCTATCCATCCCCTTTCTCCTTCTCCCTCTTCTCCCTTCCCTCTGCCATCCCCCTATCCATCCCCTTTCTCCTTCTCCCTCTTCTCCCTTCCCCTCTGCCATCCCCCTATCCATCCCCTTTCTCCTTCTCCCTCCTCTCCCTGCCCCTCCCTTTCTCCCTCCCTTCTTTCCCACCCCTTTCCCCTACCCTCTATCCCATCCACTTTCTCCTTTTCCCTCTTCCTTCCCTTTCCCTCCTTCCCCTTTCTCCTCCACTCCCTCCCCGTTCTTCCTCCACTCAGCCTCCCTTCTTCTTTCACTCAATAAAATTATTATTATTATTATTATTATTATTATTATTATTATTATTATTATTATTATTATTTCTGCTTCAGTAAAGAGATATAGGAAAGAGGTAATTTTGTCTGTTAAAAAAAATAAAAATAAAAAATTCCAAAGGAAACTCAGATCTTTTGGTTTGATATGCAACACACACTAAAAATTATTGTTTTTTCTAATGTACTGTAGTGTATATTGTTATGGTGATTCCAAAACTTTGATCCCTTTTTTTGGAGAAATTCATAGAACAAAAATTATAAGCCCTTTAAAATTTTAATGATCTATATAAAAATGTTAACCTAACCTACCTAACTTAACCTAACTGGAAACTGACTTAACTATCATAAAATAAAGTATACTGTCTTTCATATTTTAAAGGTTGGATTAAGGACAAATTCACTTAGGTTAATTTATGGTCACAGTTAATTAGTCAAGTCTGACATATTTCTGTTGTACGTATATCACATTTATTGAATATTCATAATTTCATTATCTTTGAATATCCAAGAATTGTAATATAAAAACAATTAACGGTAAAGGTAGTCATACCTGTGATTACTTTCTACAATTATTACATCTAGCTATAATTGAGTGGAGCATCAAGGTGAGTTAGGTAAGATACAAGGAGTTTAAAGATGAAAATGTATTACGGTCTCTCCTCGACTTACGACGACGTTCCGTCCCGACGACCAGGTCGTAATACCTCAAATATTGTTATTAAATATTATCATCAATGACTTCTTTTGGTATTAAACAATACAATTTGGTGCTAATTTTTTCCTCTTATATAAAGTAGCTTTAGTGTATAGGGTGAAACATCAATCATGAAGTGATTGTCATTAGAACTTTACGGGGTATGAATTTGTAAAAAAAACACAACTAATGTGTTTAATCTACTCATAATCAATTTGGTAAAATGAATGTTTAGGTCATCCACCTCTACTTGGCATTTGAAAAAACATAATTTCAATGTCACCAAACCTAACCTAACCCAACTTAACTAATCTAACATAACCTAACTTAACTGGTAAAAATCGGTCAACTTAAAATCATTTAATTCGCTGGATGGCCAAAAGATAATATCATCAATTCCATTTACTTTAGAAGGACTTATTCATTTTTGTTGAAATCATGGACATACAATGCCAATATATCTACATTTGATTCTGCCAGTGTGAATGGCAAAGTTAATTAATATCACCACTCCAACTGTTGGCCCAAACAAGTCGTAAAGTAGTTCTTTTTTGTAATACATCGAGTCACTAAGGGAATAAAAAAATAAAACATGAATTTAGGTCACTGAATTTATCTTATTAGTAGCAAATTGTGGTTAAACTGATGCACAAATGAAACATGCCTGGGAAGTACCTAGCACTAGTTACCTGGCATATTTGGACTTATTAAAATATGAAATCTAGGCTAATAAGTAATTATACTAAGGAAATAATTATTTTGGTAGTGATGGACTGTTATTAATTGCGCTCATTACGAAAATTGGGTCGATATTAATTCTGATAAAGGACGTCATTCACCATCCCAGAGGAAGCTGTTCTCACCACTCTTCAAATAGACCATTTACGACTTTTTTTTATTTCAATTTGATTTCAATACATTTCTACACATAAATTAGTTGTATTAGTTATCTTAAAGGCTTACCTTTTATGATGGTTAGGCGAATTTGGAGGATATAAACGGCGCTGTAGAGGCTGGCGGCATTTTTCGTACACAAACATGGACCGCTTTTAAAAAGAACAATACAATTCTGCATGTGCTGTTCTGTATGGAGTATATCGTATAACAAATATTATTCCTTTGCAGATTTATACATTTTATGTCCATCCAAATCAATTTTCTTTCTTTTGGTTTCAAAAATAGTTGCCGGACGAAATTTCCCCATGTTCCAATAACGATGGCTGTCCACGGGTAATGTGAACCTCGTGGAGAACTGAAGTTGTTCCTGGAAATGAAATGGAAGGATGATTTACTAAGTTGATATTGTGTTCTCCTCTATCTCTCTCTTGTGTGTGGTTTTTTTACGGGAATTAGCCAACCCGGGCACAGGTCAAACGACCCACAACGGAGCCTGGGGGGCGAAAAAAAAGAACTTTATTTTTATGAGATTCTGTCTGTTCGTCCATCTTGTGCGGGCAATCAACATGGTAGGTAGTGAGCCGGTCGAGTCTCTATTGTTTTGACGCTTTTTTGTTTTTTTAATGCCCCAATTTAAAAGAGTGACTTACAGTAGATGAATTCACCATTTGGGGGTAAGGGTGGGGGGAGTGAGGGTGGGGGATGGGGGTTGGCGGGGTGAGGGTGGAGGGTGGGGGATGAGGGGTGTGGTAATGGAGAAGGTTTAGGTGAGGGAATTTAGTGGACAAAGGCTTGAGAATCCAACAGACATATACACAAGATAGTCATACACACACATACATGGCAGTCATATGCACAAGACAGTCTTACACGCACACAAACGACAGTCATGTACACAACAAGAAAGTCATACACACACATACATGGCAGTCATGTGCACAAGACAGTCATACACACACACACGACAGTCATGTACACAACAAGATAGTCATACACACACATACATGGCAGTCATATGCACAAGACAGTCATACACACACATACATGGCAGTCATATGCACAAGACAGTCATACACGCACACACACACCCGAGAGTCATGTACACAAGAAGACAAGTCATACACGCCCACATAGCTTGAATGTTGTACGGAGTGCCCCATTATATCTCTGTGTTAATAAACGTCTACTTTTGGAGGTTGACTGCGTAAATATATGAATTATTAAAGAAAAACAGGAAAAACAGCTAATGTAACATAAATAGACCTTCCAAAAAGTCGATAGTAATTCCCCTGCCTGTGACACGACGAAGTAAGTACCTCTATCTAGCTCCTCCAGTCCTAGATCGAGGCAAGGCCAAGCCAGTTCATCACTTATTAACTAAACTCTCGGGTAGGTGTAGGTTAGGTAGGGTAGGACATCCCGTCTATAACCCCCACCCATCATCCTCTCACCCATCCTGGGAGGTGGGGAATGGTACCATCCGTCAGCCAACAACAGAAGGTACCAAGAACCACTGACTGGGAAGGGTGAGAGGATGAAGGGGTGGGTGTAGTGGGTGGTGTGCTAAAAAAATAAAAAATATATATAAAAAAAATAAAAAATAAAAAATAAAAAAAAATAAAAAAAAATAAATAAATAAAAAAAATAAAAATAAAAAAATAAAAAAACGAAAAAAAAGTGTAGTGGGTCGTTGCGTTGGGTCGTTGGGTTCGTTGCGTTGGGTCGTTGGGTTCGTTGCGTTGTGGGTCGTTGGGTTCGTTGCGTTGGGTCGTTGGGTCGTCGTTGCGTTGGGTCGTTGGGTTCGTTGCGGTGGGTCGTTGGGTTCGTTGCGTTGCGGTGGGTCGTTCGATTCTTTTGGTGTTTTTTTTAACTTAAATGATTAATATAATTGAGAATAATAATTAGAACATTTATAATTACTGTAATTCCTGGTCATTTGTCAACAACATCAGAATTGAGACAGCACAAATAATACGTCATAAAATAGGGTAGTGTTGGGTAGGGTGGTGTAGGGTGGTGTATTGGGGGTGTAGGACATCCCGACTATAACCACCCACCCACACCCATCATCCTCTCACCCATCCTGGGAGGTACCAAGAACCACCGACTGGGAAGGGTGAGAGGATGAAGGGGTGGGTGGGGTGAGAGGGATGATGGGGAGTGGGGGATGAGGAGAGGGAATCCACATCCTTCCCAGGAAGTGGAGAATGGTACAATCCGTCAGGCGCCGACAGAAGGTATCAGGACCCACCGACTGGGAAGTGTATGTGTAGGGTGGTGTAGTGTGGGGTATGGTGGTGTAGTGAGGGTGTAGTGGGTGGTGTAGTATGGGGTATGGTGGTGTAGGGTGGTGTACGGTAAGGTATCAGGACCCACCGACTGGGAAGTGTGTGTGTAGGGTGGTGTAGTGGGTGGTGTAGTGTGGGGTATGGTGGTGTAGTGAGGGTGTAGTGGTGTAGTATGGGGTATGGTGGTGTACGGTAAGGTATCAGGACCCACCGACTGGGAAGTGTGTGTGTAGGGTGGTGTAGTGTGGGGTATGGTGGTGTAGTGGGGGTGTAGTGGGTAGTGTAGTATGGGGTATGGTGGTGTAGGGTGGTGTACGGTAAGGTATCAGGACCCACCTACTGGGAAGGGTGTGGAATCCCCCCATCCCCCATCCACACCCATCCTGGGAGGTGGAGAATGGCACCATCCGGTAGTTGGCAACGGAAGGTATCAGGACCCACCGGGAAGGGTGTGGAATCCCCCCATCCCCCATCCACACCCATCCTGGGAGGTGGAGAATGGCACCATCCGGTAGTTGGCAACGGAAGGTATCAGGACCCCCGACTGGGAAGGGTGTGGAATCCCCCCATCCCCCATCTATCTGTGTCTCTGTGTCTGAATGTTTCTGCCAGTCTGTCTCACAATATCGATCTGTCTGTCTTTCTGATTTTCTGCCTCTGTTTTTCTGTCTGTCTGTCTCTTTCGTCTATATGTTAGTCTATGTCGCCGTCTCTGTTTCTGTCTGTCCCTCTATTTCTCCGTCTGTCTGTCTGTCAGTTGTCTGCTTGTGTCTGCGACAAACAGACAGACAGGCAGACAGATAGAAACGGACACAGAGACACACAGACAGAGATTGAGATATAAAGACAGACAGAGACTGAGACACACAGACAGAGACCAACAGACAGACATGACACAGACCAACAGACAGACAGAGAGATTCCTACAAGTTGTTATGGTTACGTGGTGAGTCATGTTTTGTCTGTTTCAGTTTGGGTGACAGCGGTCGAGCCTGAGAAGAGCGCCGGACCTTCTTATTTACGGCAATTCCTTCTTTATCTTGAGTTATTAGCCAAGATTGTCTGTCTCTCCCTGTCTGCCTCTGACTGTCTGTCTGTCTCCGCTCGTCTGTTTGTCTGTCTGTATGTCTTTTTCTGTCTGTGTCTTTCGGTGTGTTTGTCCGTTTGTCTGACGGTTTCTGTCTGTTTCTGTGTGTCTGTCTGTTTAATGTCTGTCTGTCTGTGTCCGTCCGTCTGTCTGTTTTTCTAACTGTCTCTGTTTGTCTGTCTGTCTACAAATCCTCCCTAAGGAATCCTATCCTATAAATCAACATACCCGACCACCGCCCCCCCACCCCCCGCCCCCCAACAAAAAATAAATAAATAATTAACAAAACAAAAATAAATAAATTAATTAATAAATAAAAAAATAAAAAATAAAATAAAATAATAAATAAATACAATGAGATAAAATACCAACCAACCTCCAAACACAGCAACACCCCCCCCCCAGACAAAGCCGCACAGAAATACTTACAATTCTCTATACCCAACCTCAGCGACAACCCTCTCAATAAAAACAACCTAACTCAACAACTCCTTTCAACAAAAAACAGACAGACAGATAGAGAGACAGAACAGACAGCCAGTGACCGACACAGTGGAAAGACAGAGAGGCTGAGACAGAGAGGCTGAGACAGAACGAGACAAACACAGACACAGACAGACAGTGACAGACATTGTAAAAATAGACTGGCAGACAGAGACAGACTGACGGACAGACAAACAGAGATACAAAGACAGACAGAGACTGAGAGACAGACGGACAGAGACAGTTAGACAAACTAACTCTACCAAAACACCAATCACCTACTGCGGCACCAAGAGACGCCAACCCCAGTAAATAGAAACCCTCCTCCTGATGTACATTAACACAGTATAACCTTTTTTTTCTATATTTTAAATTTATTTCTGTTCTTTTTTTCGCCCCCCCCCCCGCCCAAGGCCCCGTTGTGGGTCGTTTGATTTGTGCCCGGGTGGGCTAATTCCCAATAAAAAAAAAAGCACTTCCATACCCAAGTGATCAGTTTAAGTGAGCAACTGGCTGGGCCAGGGAGGGAGTTGAGCCACAAGTTGATACGAGAGAAGTTGTGTTGGTGGGCGAGACTCGGCCGCCGTCAACCTCACTGATAACCGCAGAAAAATACTGAAGCTCACCTGCTGGATAGTCCAATAACAACTTGGTGTCTTTCCTGAGTAAACTTGAATTTTACCACCTGAGAGAACATTTCTCCCTTGTCACACACACACACACACACACAGACACACACACACACACAGGGTCTTGTGTATTATAACATTTCCACGCTAACCTGGCCCATAAGCCACACTCCTCTTCTATACTAATAGCTGATTGGTTCATTGAAATTTCAAACTAAATGTGGTCTCATTTGGTAAGCAGACCTGTTATTATCTAAAATAATGATAAATATCAGAACTGTCAAAATGCAAATGATTTCAAGGCATTATCACTTCAGAGAAGATGTTAGAAAATTTTAAATATTTATCGTAAAAGGTCACTATAAATACACGCTTATACACGCGCATTCCGGGGTGAGGTAAAACGCTCAGTCTTCAACTGTGAGTGACCGAGGCTATGAGGAACACAGACCTGCACATACACAGGGATGACTTCAAGAGATTATGAGGACCGCTAATTTAAGTTCACCTACTGTCTGTTTCATACCTGATTTACATAATATTGTCTCTGTGTTACTAATTGGCAATACACTGTTGACAGGAGTTTAGATATACAGTAGCAGTTAGTATTGATTCAACGTTCACTGGTTGTTGTTATGGACGCAGGAGATGGATTCAGGGTTCATTGACCGCGGCTCTTTCACCTTCCCCTGCGGAGCAAATTATTGATGATACAACGGAGGGAATAATCCAAGTTTTTTTTTTTGTGGAATCCAGCTGAATTATTATTTTTTTCATTTTTGCCATTTTTGTTTGTTTTACCTTATCTTTTATATATAATTAGTGTCTCTATTGTATGTGAAGGAAAGGTGATTGGTCCTTTTAAACCCCTTGTATACTGAGGAGGAGGGGGTTGAAGCGAAAAAATCTGTCTATGGTCAATAAAATTATCTTAAAGTTAGCCAAATAATTGATCAAATACAAGTTCGCGCCTGGTTGGAAAGTTTGAGTACCTTTGTAATGTCACCTTTGTTTAGCCCTGACTTCCATTTATACACCTCGATCAAATCGCCCCTCACTCTACGTCTCTCGAGGGAGTGCAAATTAAGATGCTTTAACCTGTCTCTGTACTCAAGGTTCCTAATGCCCGGGTTTAGTTTTGCCATTCCCCTCTGAATTCTTTCTAGAGATTTTATATTCATTCTGTAGTACAGTGACCAGCATTGAACTGCGTAATCCAAGTGAGGTCTCACAAGCGCACGATATAGTTTTAGGATGGCTTCGCTAGTCTTGTAACCAACACTCCTTTGTATGAACCCAAGTACTTTGTTGGCCTTGTTTCGAGCAAATACACATTGTTTACTTGGTTTAAAATTCCTACTTATCATTACCCCTAAATCTTTCGCACAGTCAGATTTCTCTATAACAACGTTGTTCATCTGATATCTGGTTTCTCTGTTTACATCTCCTAGACTAAGTACATTACATTTGTCCACATTAAATTTCATCTGCCCTTTTTCAGCCCATTCGCAAAATTTGCTTCGATCTTCCTCTAGTTTAGCGGAGTCCTCATCAGATTTAATTACACGCCCTATTTTAGTGCCTCTGCAAATTTACTTATGTTGCTGTCTACGCCGATATCTATGTCGTTTATGTATATAATAAATAATAATGGTCCAAGTACTGAGCCTTGGGGTACTCCACTAGTGACGTTACTCCAATCGGATTTGTGAGCAAGTTTGCTAAGACAGATCCCCATAGGATTATGACATAATTATAATTATCTTAGATAATCAAGTACTTGATCTGGCAGCCGTCAGCACCCCGAGAGTCGTCTCCATTATCTGACCATAAAGCTCCTCTTACTATATACAGTTAAGGACATTTCCGACTAGTACACTTAAGCATTGTCAATCCACCCTCTCAGTGAGGTGTGAACCCTGAGAGTATCGACTCGTGAATCCGAAGCCAAAGCCAGTGTTAGGGGTTGGCGGGTTATAGGTGCTGAAGAGGAGAGGTTTTAGGAGTTGATTGTGCAGTTACAATGCAAAAGTTATTAAACAAGGATATAAATACATAGGGCAAAACACAAAGTATGCTTAGAATGTGTTACCTCATATTAGGGTGGAATTCCCATCTTGTGCGAAAGGTCTGAGCTATTTTATGCATTTTTTATGCAACTCTCATGTAATCTAGGGGTGATAGGGGAACGGGCTGAAGTCTCAGTATGGTGTGCTTTTATAACAGGTTGACTTTCATGACCCAATAAATAATAGATGTACAGTCGGGGTCAAAAGTTCGCTCCCTCCCAAAATGATGCAGCATCGACCCCAAACGAGATACAACAGTTCGGGTAAGTCAGTTGGGAGACACGTTCCCGTGACTTAGTTTCACAGCGGGGAGCGAACTTTTGTCTGTGACTGTACCTGTACTTGATTCTATTTACATAAGCATCACATTATTAAACTGCCATTTGTAATAAAAAAATACCGAGGAAGTTGGCAAACTTCGTTTATTATAAATAACATTAATGTGTGAATGGCAATGATAAACCAGTCGACAACAGTACTAACTGTTGCAATGACTTCTATCTCCTGTTTGCTGTATAGCGTTAAGGGGACAGTTGCTCCGTCATACTGTTGTGTTAAGTAAGAAATACTTAATCTCTGAATTCTGATACTTATGTTTGGTTGTAGTGTCATTGAGATAAACAAATAAAACATTAAATCCTGTCTGCTATAGTATGTGAACATAAGTCATGTTCTACATGTCAACTTTGGGCCAAACCTGAGTCATGATGAAATGTGCATTTGTCTGAAGAGAAATAAAATTAAAATAAGTTTCTTGTATGCTATATCGTATCAATGATGTAAATATGTGTTTAATAATCAGAGATGATGCTTCTCCTATTGTATAAATGATATTTGGTAAACAGGTAGTAAATTCTGTGAGTTGACAGAAATGCCACTGACCAGGCTATGGACTTGTCTCAGAATCAGAGACACCACACTACACTCCATAAAGCCTACTACTATAAGCTTTTTTTCTAACGTCTCTTACATTGTGCTTGACGATTTCATATCAATGAAATAAAGTGGTAGATTTATACTGTGTAACCATCCAAATTACTGTTTCAACTTATATTGTCTATTGTAAGGCGGATATTATTCACTCAACGTTACATGAATGGATAATAGTAGTCTAGCTATATTAAGGAACTTATAACATAGTGAACTTTAATTAGAAAGCACTTAAATTGTCTAAAAATGTTTAAACAAAAGGGATATTTCGTTTGGATAATCAAGTACTTGATCTGGCAGCCGTCAGCACCCCAAGAGTCGTCTCCATTATCTGACCATAAAGCTCCCTGGCTGAAAATGTAGCCAGCATATTTATTATTATCCGTCTCAATACCTAGTAACGTACTCTACTGTATAATAATGTAATATTACATTCACTTATGTCTGCTACTGTAAACTTTAAGACAATCACCGAGTACCTTAGAGGCTTCGGATTCACGCTCCGATATTCTTGGGGTTCACATCTCAAGGAAATGTCCCCAAAGACTCCAACTATACATACATTTAACGTTTACTGATGCGTGTGCGTGTGTTTGTATATGTCGGTGTCTGTATACGTATTGTACATACAGTAGTTATAGGGCGTAAATCAATAAAATGTTACGTACTGTATATAAGTATAGTTTCTTACTTCGTTTTATTTTATGACAAAATATAGCCTGAAATGTCTGGCTAAACATATATTTATCCAAGTAAATATTAATTAATTATTTATTAAAAACACGACGTTGTGGAATGTGTACAAATTCCGTAGACTTTTGGAAATCTGTTTTAACCGGCCTACGATTAAAAGAGCTGAAAGATTGCATCAGTTACATTTGAGGTCTGGATCAGGCCCTGATAACATAACTGAACAAAACCGAATTATTCCTACTGGTGAAAACGTGGAATTAAATTCAGTGTCATAGTGAAGTAAGAATCAAATTGGCAGGATGTTTTTGATGAGAATGGACAGGGAAGGTAAGATGTTTTGTGCCCCTAATCTCTCAACCAGACTAACACACACACACACACACACACACACACACACACACACACACACACACACACACACACACACTAAATTCACGTGTGTATATTAATTTGGGTTAATCATTCTTCCTTTTTATGATCCAGAGTGTACCAGAATGATCTCCTTACACAGATTAATTTTCCTGAGAGCTGACCACACCTTGTAATCTAAGATGATGGGGTCAGGTTGTTAATAAACTATTCAAGGGATTTGACCTGGCCACTTAGATACAGTTGTGTGACCAGGAAGTTATGATACACATTGGACTTTTCCCTCTGATACACTTGAGTTGATAATTTTATTGATTAGTAAAGATTCCAACACCATTCTAATAATTCCATCACTTTCTGCATCACCTGGATAATTTTATGAGAAGTAAAAGCTTCACTGTACACTTGGCCATTGTTCCTTCCTCCCTAAAGCCGTCTTGTCTTGAATGGGGTCGACGTAGCCACCACCCGCTGCACGAGTTAACTGCGAGACACGTTTTAGCCGACACGTGGGAGTAAGAGGGGCGTTAATAGCTTCCATTTTCGGGATCTGCAAGTGCCAGGAAGGACACAAGAGGTGAATACTGATGTTAGTGACCTTGTATACTGGTTAATGGCCTTGGCGCCACAGGAACTTGATCTCTATTAATATGTAGTTTCTATTTAATGTGATCCACTATACGCACTTATAACTACAGGAGCTCTTAAAGATTGTAAAATTTTTCAGATACGTTCAATGATATCCGAAGCTATCCTAAACTTGCACTTGTATACCAGGGTGATGGTGAGGGTTTCATCTACGAACATAAAAGGTGAGGCTATTAGTGTCACGCCCCTAAGTTAGGCTGAAGAGAGATGTATCAACTATCCATGTTCTCCCAAGGACAAAATTTAAATATCCGCCTCGTGGCAATTGCAGAAGCTAACTTAAACCTTAGGCTAGGCGCATATTGAGACGCAGGTCAGCACAGAGCAGGGGTGGTGCGCACATTGACCAGCAGTCTGTCTTGCTGTGTGGTAGAGTCATGTTCTGACTAATGAAGTAAACTACGTTCATGCTCAGTATTAGTTTTAATAATGATTTTAATTGCAGTTAGCAATATTGTACACTTACCGTCTTCTAACTTGAGTATCAAATATACGATCCCATATGTCATCTTTCAGCATGGATTTCATATAGTCAGGATGACTAGTGTCATAAAGTTCCCTCTGACTCCGAATAGCATCTTGTTCCTCTGCCATATAAAAAATCGACGATTTTATGCCTTGAAAATCTAACACGTCCACGTGTCGAGCAAAAACTGGTTCAACCACTACGCCCGGAGGCCTGCACATGTGCTCCCATGCGTCCTAATGTGAAGTCTCGAACTTGAAATAATTAGACGCAAAAACCTGCTTTACCCTGCACTGCGTATCCTGTGTCGCCTGCGCCTCAATGTGTGCCTAGGCTTAGTTATGTACGCTTATTACACACAGTTAGATGAATGACACTACGTATATTATCACTTAATAACACAACTGTGTAGTCTACCTGAAACAATTATTAGATATAGTGTACCTGACAGCAGCAGAGCATCATGTAAAGACTACCAGCAACATCATTCCAAAATTTATCCAAGAGAGGGGCGGAAGACAGGTTCTAGACTGGGATGGTTGAGGGCGACTGAGCTCTGAGTACACTACTATCGGCCAGCGGCTAAGTGGATGTGGCAAGGCAGTCAGTAACCCTGCCTACCTACCTACCTACTTACCTGCCTGGTTCCCCTCCTCGCTGTTTTTTCATTTGTAGTTTATATATATATATATATATATATATATATATATATATATATATATATATATATATATATATATATATAACTACACGCCAACATTTAAAAGCAAATGTCAGGAGAGGGTTTAATATTCAGGGGAGTAGAGTAGAATAGAGAGAACACGAGTAGAATTAAACTGTATAAACATAACAACCCTCACAGTCACCATGATAGAAATATGTATTATATATTTCACAAACACAAAATATGATGCTCTCAGTAAATGTATGCATGGTATGTCGCGTGTTTGTATTGATGTATGTATGCATGTTTTGTTTTGTGTATATTACTGTATGTATTGGTGCGTGTTTGTATTGGTGTATGCATTGACTCATAACTCATAAACATTACTTATAAATAACCAATAACTCATAACTCTTAACCATCAACTCATGACCAATAATTCATAAATAACCAAAACTTATAACTCATACCCATAAACTCATAACCAATAACTCATACTCATAGACAATAACTCATAAATTATAACCAATGACTCAAAACCTATAACCCATACTCATAGTCAATAACTCATAACCAATAACTCGCAACTCATGACCAATAACTCGTAAATTATAACAAATAACTCATAACCAATAACTCGCAACTCATAACCAATAACCCGTAAATAATAACTAATAACTCGTGAATTATAATTAATAACTCATAACCAATAACTCGTAAATTATAACTAATTACTCATAATTCATAACCACAAAATCACCACTCATAACTCATAAATAACCAATAACTCATAACTCAAAACCAATTATTCATATTTACTTACTACCATTAGTAGTTAGGAGCAGACTAACCACCTTAAGCGGTGTTTGTTCTTGATGCTTTGAGATAACTTAAAGAAATCAATACAGGGTGACTATCACAGCACAGTCCTAGCCACCACAGCACTATCACAGCCGCCACAGCACCATCCCAGCCACCACAACACCATCCCAGGCACCACAACAACACCATCCCAGGCACCACAACAACATCACATTCACCACAACACCATCCCAGCCACCACAACTACATCACAGCCACCACAACACCATCACAGCCGCCACAACACCATCCCTGCCACCACAGAACCATCCCGGCCACCACAGCACCATCCCGGCCACCACAGCACCATCCCAGCCACCACAGCACCATCCCGGCCACCACAGAACCATCCCAGCCACCACAGCACCTCACATAACCTCAACGACCTGCCTCGGGTATAAGGTTGTCATATTCTAAGGTTAAAATTCCCACTGATCATCTCCTTCCCGGAAGACGACAGTCCTAAGACCATGAGACAACACATTATGGTTGTGTTTGTGGGACGAAGACCTTGAGAGACCAAGACTTTGAGAGATAAATACGAAGGTCTTGGTTTCACTTGTTCTCTAATGACTTCGTTAATAATTAGTAATTAGCTGGTTGGTTTGGGGTGATGTACAGTCGCCTGCACTTATACCTGGTACCGTATTAGGTCGATGTGTCAGTGTAGCAACTATGTATTTATTTACATCATTAATAAAACTCTAGGAAGGGCCCGTAGGAACCTCGTAATAGTAGCCACCCTAAGGATATTAGATACGCATTCCACAGGGTTGTCGCATCCCACAAATTGCGCCAGCCACTGTACCGGGTATAAGTGCTGGCGACTGTACCGTTGTATATTTCCAGACAATAAATGCATTTATCTACACTGGAGACCAGTTGAGTAACTCTTAAGTATATTTTAGACATATGACTGTTTCATACCTCGCTGTCTGTCTGTCTGTCTATATTCGTTCTGTACATGCTATATACTGTATCCATCTGACCTCAAAGCTCACCTGGCTCGTTCCATTCCTACTGGAATATAACATCACCATGGTAATATTACTCCGCTTGATTAAGAAAATTCTACAGTATATCTGCTAAGGAAAACACGTGATTAAAAATAATAGATATATTTCATAGGAGCAGAATGGTATTGTGTATGATCGTATGATAGGTATATGTTTGGTCTTATGCTTCAGTAAGAATACAACAAGTCGTTCACCAGAATTTAAGACCGCCAGTAACTTTGGAGACTCGAGTCGTTAAGATGAGTAAGGAGGTAAAAGTGTGAATTTATGAGGAACGATTACAACGTGTAGTGTAGTTCTTGGTCGTTGTGTAAGGTATACGCTTGATTACCTGAAGATTAGACAACCCCAGCTTAGCTCACCTGACGATTAAACACCCCAGCAGCTTATTTCACCTGATGATTAGACACACAAGCTTATTTCACCTGATGTCTGGACACTAACGCTAACGTAAATTCTTCCCCAGGTAGCTATTTAGTATCTAATTAATAACGAGGTGAAACAAGCTGGGATGTCTAGCCTTCAGGTGCTGACATACGTTGCTTACTCTACCTGCATAGACCCAGCGAAGATAATGTTGTTATTTCTTGATTAAAATCCTATTCTACCTTGATTAGCTTTTAACCTTGAGAAATTTCTCAGTTACCTTAATGTCCCTCCTCCTCCTCCTCTACATATCTATCATTCCTAGCTCTTTTATCCAGCCCTCATCCCTCCCTCCTCTGTCATCTTGACCTCTGACTTCCATCTCCAGCCTCCCCTTCCATCTTGACCTCTGACCTCCATCTCCAGCTTCCCCTTCCATCTTGACCTCTGACCTCCATCTCCAGCCTCCCCTTCCATCTTGACCTCTGACCTCCATCTCCAGCCTCCCCTCCCATTTTGATCTCTAACCTTCATCTCCAAACTCACCTCCTATCTTGACCTCTGACCTTCAAATCCAACCTCCCCTCCCATCTTGACCTCTGACATCTTCATCTCCAACATTCTTCCCTTCATCTTGCTCAAACGAATCTTCAATTGCAGACTCTCTACACGCCTTGCCATTTCTTCTAGTGTTCTCCTTAGCCTCACGGTTCACCTGTTCAAGTGCATATCAGGTGTCCTGCCTCTCATCACACTTGTTCTTCACCTTTCATTAAGAGAGAGGGAATGTTGGGTCCCTCTGCCTTTCTTCGGGGTATGTTACGTCTCCTCCCCCTCCTCCTCCTTTCTCCCTCTCCTAAAGCAGGGTTGTTGTCAGGCACAAGACCGGTCTTCACTCAAGCCCTCAGCCCCTCTATGAAGCGACTCAATATACTCGACATTGTTTCATCATTTCGTCTCCAAACTACTTTTTATCATCCCATGTCTTTTTTTCTAAAGACAGTTTATATCAGTGAAGATGTTAAACGTTTATAATAATTTATAATTCTCATTAATTTTTATATCAATTTCCTTGTCTAAAGAATTGATAATAT
Organism: Homarus americanus; assembly: GCF_018991925.1. Taxonomy (NCBI): domain Eukaryota; kingdom Metazoa; phylum Arthropoda; class Malacostraca; order Decapoda; family Nephropidae; genus Homarus; species Homarus americanus. The sequence continues at coordinate 826,654 of NW_024735554.1, read as the reverse complement.
TTTTCAGTGCTGTCGTTTCACATAATTCAGTTCGACAAAGGTAATTTTTCCCTACAGCCAGTAACGAGGCGTCCAAACTTTCTTACCTCACATTAACATTACTTCTTCTTATCATTAACTTCTGTTTAATTTATATTGTAAATTAAAGACTAAGAAATGCATTATTTTCCAGCCAACAAATTTTTCACAGGAAAGTTCTATTCCTTTTTGCTCGTGGATGACTTAATTGCATCACTGAAGTCTTTTACAGGTCGCACCACCTCCCTCACCAGCTCCTGATGTGTACTAATTGATTTACCTGAGGTGATGGTGGCGCTGATGTCTTGACTAGTGGAAAGAGGTCTTAATCTCTCTATCTCTCTCTCTCTCTCTCTCTCTCTCTCTCTCTAGAATCGGAGAAGAATTGCTATTAACTATTTTTCATCATCATCGTCGTTGCAATCATTATCATTATCATTATCATCATCGTCGTCATCAACATCATTTTCATCATTAAAATTGTCATCATCATCATCCTCATCATCATCATCATCATTATCGTCGTCATCATCATCCTCATCATCATCATCATTATCGTCGTCATCATCATCATCATTATCGTCATCATCATCATCATCATCATCGTCATCATCATTATCATCATTATCGTCATCATCATTATCATCATCATCATCATCATCATCATTATCGTCGTCATCATCATCATCATCATCATCATCATCATTATCGTCATCATCATCATCATCATTATCGTCGTCATCATCATCATCATCATCGTCAACATCATGTTATAGGCTCAATAAACAGAACAAAATGATGTTGTTGTTTTTGTAATATTTCATAGATTAAGTGTTAGATAACTACAGGGTATATATAGTTTAATGTTATCCTAAAGTGAAATTCTGTCTTCGTCACCTTAACCCCTTGAATATGATAACCTCTTGAGTACCATGTTATCTTATTGAAGAAAAATACCTCGGTGTATTGAAAAAACTTGAGACATTTTTACTCAATTTATTAAGATCACCATCCACCCACCCTCCCCCCCTCCCCTCCCCTCCCCCCTCCCCTCCCCTCCCATAACTTCATGAACTTCGACCTCCAGCTATGACTTTCACTTCTGACGTAACACCACTGACATTAATTCTTTCTCCTACGTGGACAACGTCTTGCACACCTGTCAAGTTCCACGTTAATCTGTCTAACATAAGAACATAAGAACATAAGAATGGAGGAAACTGCAGCGGGCCTATTGGCCCATACTGGGCAGTCCCGTTTACAACCAACCCCTATTGCTCATATGAGCATCCAACCTATGTTTGAAGCAATTCAGCGTATTCGAGTTAATGATGATATTTGGTAACTTGTTCCATTCATCCACTACTCTGTTTCCAAACCAGTGTTTACCTATTTCACGCCTAAATCTAAATTTGTCTAATTTAAAACCATTGTTACGAGTTCGCTCATGTTTTAAGATCCTTGGTTCAATACTTGCTGCTTTAAGTTTAGTGAATAAACTTAATGTGATATTCTCCCTCTAAAAAAATGGCTATTCTTATCCGATTCAAAAGAGAGAGAGAGAGAGAGAGAGAGAGAGAGAGAGAGAGAGAGAGAGAGAGAGAGGTGAAGAAAAAAAGCTAATTTGTATTCCCTGCTGCCGAGGATTAATAATAATAACATGAAACCTTTGACACTGTGAGGTATTATAAGAGAAGCCTTTGAGGCTTCGACCTGACACACACAATGATGATAATATTGCTTCATATTACCCTCAGCCACCAACACCGGGGCTCACGCTATAAAACTGTGGCAATAAACTTCTAAGAGAGGGAGAGAGAGGGGATGGGGGAAGGGAGGGGAGGGAGAGGATGTGAGAAGAAGGGAAGGGAAGTGGAGGGAAGTGGGAGACAGGACTGAGGGTGAGGAGAAAGAGGGGTGTGTGTTGAGGGCACTGCATGGGGGTGGGGGTAGGCAGGTGGTGGGTGATCTGCACACCTCTCTTAACATCACCTACCTGTACCTGCTATTCATTAACTAATACTAATTCGCTTATATACATACATTTGATCATTATTTCTTATACTTAAGATAACGTAAGATAACGTCTCCACCATCCCTAGTTGAACAAAAGGAACAGTTCTTGAAGATTAACATAATTCAGATAATATTTGAGTATATGAAGCAAATTATTTAATCCTATTAGGGGAGTACCATGACAATTATTATCATATCAATAAACCTTCCTTGTAATCTGGGTCTTGTTGGAGATATTTTCGTAATAATAACAAAGTGACAAAATGAATATTTCTATGATTATTTTTTAGCACAAAGTTAAGTCTGATATTTTCTCATTTACTGGAGATATTTTGTGGATTATGTTGAACGTGTGAAGCCAAAACCTTCCTTTGTGCAGGTGTTCATATCTCGTTACCATTGAAGGCTGAATGTCAAATGTAATTAACCCTGAGCCACCACGCTGTACAATAAGCCCACGCTGGTTTATAAAGCTGTGTATCATAAATCAACAATATTATATATTTACAGCTTTGCTAACAGTCATTCAACGAGTACAGTAATTATAAAAGTATTTAATCCTCTACTGCCTTTGACCTTAGTGAGCACAACGTGGTAACTAATATGTTTTCTTTTTACTAAACGAAAAGACAAGACAGCAATAAACTCTATGGCAAGAGTTTCGTTGTGTTAGTTCCTGGTACAGTATATATATAAGTCCTCACCGATATGTTCATGGCCATGTCGGTGGTGACGGCTCGTGTTAAGAGTCGCTCATCACTACAACACCACCATCACGTACACAGCTAAGGCCGGTGTAAGAGTATTACCTGATGTTGTTATTGATGAAAGTCACATCAGTCTGGTATAATATCTCGACGCCTCGGGTACTGGCAGCGAGATGAAGTGATTCTATATACCAACATGATTACCTTTTATCTTTTACCTTCTCCCATTCGTTATTAGTTAACGTAACGACTAGTGGGGTTATATAACATGATTGTGTCGGTTTGTGTAAATGTCTGTGTCTGTCTGTCGAATATACTGTTTTGGGATAAAAAATGGGAGTATTAATGTGTAAGAACAAGTAAGTGATTAAAAGCTATATTTAGGTCATTCAACAATTGTGTGTATATCTGTTGTTGATGGTGATATTAGTGTGACAAACTTAGTTACTCCTATATCACATTTAATTATTTATACTAGATTCCAAGAACAAGAGTGACAATATGTAGTACACTGGTAGCTGACGTACACAACACTTGTACTCATTATTTAACAAACACACTTGATCTGATCATATTTAAGTAATCGATTTCAGAAAGGTGTATGTGTGGTTGTTACGAGCAAGCAGGGTGTGAACATGCCTCAACGAGTGTGTGTTCGTTTGTTTTTGTCAACTGGCTTCGAGAACCGCCTTGTCGTCTGATTGTGGAAAGTCTATTGTGGAAGCCATGGACAAGCTGGAGTTTGGACGTCTCTCTGCTCATTACCGTAATCGAGCCTTTGGACCAATCACAGGTCTACATGGCCTGTTCTGTGGACCAATTTGCGCTTGACTCGTCCCCTCGCCCTCCTTTTGTGTTTCATTTTAGTAAAGTAATTGTATATAAGAGTGTTAGTTAATCTTCTCTTTTGGTAAACGTGGGTTCACGTGGTTAGATTGGCATAGCGTGGGCGTAACAATATGGGTGTGAGTGTGTGTGACGGATGGTGGCAGCAGGTGAGATGGCCGTTTCCTATCTCCTTCGTCGACAACTCTCAAACTGGCGTTTTATACAAAGTTGTTTTCATAAGAAAAATAATCCAAACTTAAGCCCCACCAACCTTAAGGCTAAGAACTTTTCAAAGTATATTTTGAGATTAGTTTTCTTGGCCAAGGAACGACAATGCTTCAGCCCAATACCAAGTTTGGAGAATATGGAGGGATTGCGTAATAGCTGTGGTAGGAAGGGAGGAGTAACATAACAGCTGTGGTAAGGAAGGAGGGAGTAACATAGTAGCTGTGGTAGGGAGGGAGATGTAGCATAATAGCTGTGGTAGGGAGGGAGATGTAGCATAATAGCTGTGGTAGGGAGGAAGAGATTGTGTAATAGCAGTGGTAGGGAGGGAGAGTTTGTGTAATAGCTGTGGTAGGGAGGGAGGGGTTGCATAATAGCTGTGGTAGGGAGGGAGGGGTTGCATAATAGCTGTGGTAGGGAGGGAGGGAGGGGTTGCATAATAGCTGTGGTAGGGAGGGAGGGGTTGCATAATAGCTGTGGTAGGGAGGGAGGATAGGGCTGTGTACTAGCTGTAGGAGGGAAGGAGGAAGGGACGGAAGGAAGAACTTTACAATAGATGAAGGGAAAAGGAATAAGAACAGACAAAGGAAAAACCGAAAGAGGAATTAACAAAGAAGGAAGGAATTATAGTTAGAGACTTTGAAATAAAAATAACAGGTGATGAAGATTTTAAGAGGTGATAAGAAAAGAAAAGAAAAGAAAAGAAAATAGGTAAAAAAGAGAAGTCGATGATAAAACGTAAGAATGTGTGGATAATGAGGGGGAAGGAAAGTGTAAAGAGGTGTAAGAGAATGAGAGTTATAAGATAAGACGTGATGAAGGAGATGTAAAGGTGCTTGTAAGAGGTTAATGAAGAAAGACGGAAGAAGATAAATACGAGGAGGAATTAGCAATATATGAAACAGAAACTGAATACCTTGGAATATCTTATTTCATCTATTCAATCTGACACTCACGTTTTTTCTGTGTTTTCTCTCAAGCTCTTCGGACCCAGGCGCGGGTCTTCTTGTTCTGCTGCTCGTTCACTTTTCTGGCAATATCTCCGTCCTTCTCGCCACAGCATTTCGCTTCCTTCGTTCTCACAGTAATATCTCACACTTTTGTTTTTGTTCTTCCTTTTTCATTTAATTTCCCGTTGTTGTTGTTTTACGTCTTTTGTCTGTTGTAGTTCTTTCTTTGTTTCTGTTGATAGGTAAGAGTTCTTTATCATATTAATCATAAAGTACCGCTTATGGGCGTCGTCTTTAGAGACTCTTACCTATTTTATTCCATATTTACAGGTCACGTCTTCATGTTATACATATTGCAATAATCATTTTTTAACAATAAAATTTGGATAATTAATCTTTCATTCATTCGTGTGAAGTTATTTTCACTGTGTTTGTGTGAGTTTTATTGTTTTTGTTGTCGTTGTGTAAATACACCGGCGTGATTGTTTATGTAACCCATATATTTTTATTTCGATTCCAAGCTGTTGTTTCCAAACTTTACATCATTATCCCCCGACACTGTCATCTTTTTGTCATTTTTTTACGAGTCGAGAAAAAGTAACTGTTCAAGACCTGCCACTCATATCTTCACAAAAGCCCCCAAATTCACGTCTCCAACACCACTTTTTATCACAAGGGAAACAAATCCTTCAAAAAGACATAATTTCTTTAGGGATTCTTATAATTAAATCACAAATCCATAAATTACATCCCGGGACGATGCAGAGGAACTGTTTACAAAAGTTTCTGTTCTGTTTCTCTTTCTGGGTGGATTCTCCGCCTTGTGTCCTTGAGAGATGAAGTATTTTCCTACTGTGAGATTCTGACAACGATATTCCTTCGTTTACTCAAGTTTGCTGATACAATTTTAGCCGAGTCTGGTGTGTGTGTGTGTGTGTGTGTGTGTGTGTGTGTGTGTGTGTGTGTGTGTGTGGCGGGGTGAGGGGTAAGGTACTTGGGCAGAGAACAACATCACCCCCCCGCCGTCGTCTTGTTTGTGTCTTGTGGATTATTACGATGTTAAGCGTAAGGGAGGTAAAAGCGGAACAATGATTACCCGAAGATTCTGAGACTTCAAGATTGCGGGTTATTTAAGTTTTAATTGGTGTGGAATTACCA
>NW_024735554.1:798530-820653 GCF_018991925.1 Homarus americanus | reverse complement strand
CTGTCTTAAGAATCGGAGTTACCTGTATATTAGAGGGAATATATCCTCAATGGCGTTTTGACGTGGTTTCATTAAACAATAATGACTTTTGTAGAATTACTGAGACAACAGATATGCTCACTGTACCACACGTCACTATAACTGTTCATCGTGACTTATTATAACTGTTCATGGTGACTCACTATAACTGACCATGGTGATTCACTATACGACTTCAAGTCCCCCAGAGGATGAGGTACAGTACGTGTGGTGTTCGCTGGTCCACTGTGCCATGTCGGCCCTAATATGAGCTGACATGTGTGTAAAGGGTGCGTATTGTGGCCACAGGCAGGACAATATACCGTGGTCAAAGTCACTTGACGGCGAACATGGCTGGCCACCTCGTCTATAGCTTTCACTACATCAACAAGGTATACCGATGTAGTGTCATGGTACGTCACTGATCATTAGTCAACCTGTTTTTCTAGCATCAAGATCCCATGAGAACAAAAGTAGTATTCCAGTATAAAATCCCGCTTTATGGCAGTAAGATAAACAAAAACAAATGACGTACAGGATCCACGCAGATAAGATCTCCTCTGCGCTATCCTGGTTTTAAGATCGAGGAACACTAACGGGATTAACGGCATGAGGTGAACGAGATAGAATTCATGACTATCCTGTATTGGTACTTTACTCTCCCGGCCTAACTAGGTAAGACGGGTACACGTCCAGCCACACCCTCGTCACTAACCTCACCTGTAAACACAACATGTGATTAGCGTAACACTACCTCAGTTATGTTACTCTCTATAAACCTCTAATCTAATCAGTGATGGGTGCGTGGCCAGGCGTACCCGGTTATTATTACGCTATAATAACCATCTCTTTCACCCAAAGTTGTTAACAGGATCCTGAATCAGCCATAAAAGGATTATACTGCTCAATATCCAACCAGGTAATACACCAATCTGTAAGGATGCTTGTGGGCAATCTGCTGGCTGCCCGCGAGTTACTTCGACTTTGTGGGCCATAATTATGTTGAGGCGCCTCATAGTCTGGCCAAAGCTGGAGCATTATGGAGCATGATGTTGTGGCGGTGCAGTAAACTCTGACTCGAGCTGAACTATAATGATTACATGAGGGAGAAAATGTTTACTCCTCGATGTCTTCTTCTTGTGGGATGGCAGCCATTTGTGTCGTGGTTGTGAAAGAAAACGGAGAAATAATTACAGGGAGAGAGAGAGAGAGAAAGAGAAAGAAAGAGAGAGAAAGAGAAAGAGAGAGAGAGAGAGAGAGAGAGAGAGAGAGAGAGAGAGTTTTAATCCCACACACGTGAGATCCACTAGTGGTCTGCCTATTCAGGAAACAGAGAACTGATATCATCACTAAGAGCTCAATATATACAGCCCAGGAACCCAGACAATCTATTTATTACTCTGCCTGGGAACCCTCATGATGTCACTCCTCAATACCACAAATGTTGATGTCTCTGATTTCACCTTGGATAACGTGAAGATTAACCCCCTCCCTCCCACAGCGTATTCAACCTTAAGATAAACCACCCGAACACTATTTACTAACCAACCTCCATCATGTAGCGTTAAGTTGCTGATGTTATTGTGATTGTTTTGTTATTTCCCCCTCACCATCAAAAACAATAAAATAAGTTAAAGACTAAAGATAACACGATCTGAAGTCCGCATTGGAATATACAGGTAATTATTTATTCACCAGTCTTACATAACCAAATCTCTCTACAGCCATAAGACGCCAGTATTAATGTACAGAAGAACTTTACAGAGAGACTTCTAGACCTTTGTAACATTAGCTCTCACGAAAAAATGATAAACTCTGAACGATCCTGTTTGTGAATATTATGAAGTGTTTGTTACTTGATTATTTGACTCTCCTGTATGACCGATCACGTTGTACGTAATATAGATTTACCAGCCTGTGTAAAACACCAACTGGAGTGTATCATCACGTACTGCCTCTCGCTCTCTCTCTCTCCGTGTGTGTGTGTGTGTGTGTGTGTGTGTGTGTGTGTGTGTGTGTGTTCTAGCCCTGCTTGAAAGTATATTACATGTAGTTGTTTACGCAAGTTTCTCAAGGCTTCTACAATTTAAATGGTGGATGAGAGTTGTGGATGCCTTCCTCTTTGTTTATTTCTCGCTCTTCCTGCAAGACTCTGGCCGCCCGCCTCACACATTCACAAAGTTAACATTCCCGGAGAAGTTACGGCTGACTCTGAGTTTCTGCCGCGGTGAGTTCCAGTCGCTCACTGTAAACGCTCGTCGAGTGTGTGTGAGTGAGTGGCTGACTGGCCATGTTAGGTGAGGAAGGAGTTGACAGGGTGTATACCGCCACAACTCCTCACTCTCTCACCAGCCCAAGACAACAGCCAGCAGTCATAGAGACTTTGTACAAGTAAGATCAACATATATTTCTCAGGATGAGCCTCACGTAGATACACTGGCGGTACGACGGCAGGGGTGTAATGCCAGTAGAAGTTGGTATTTTCATCTAAAAGCCACTTGTTGTTGTGGTTGGGTCTGGTGGCGTGGCCGCGGGGGACCTCAGTACCTCGTCTCGGTAACTTGGTTTGTCAAGGTAAATTCAATCTTTGTCGAAGGAACGTGATAGTAATTCCCCATTATCTCCTCCACTATGTTCTCCCATTCTTTTAAACACTGAATATTGTATTACACAGAACTTCACATATGCACAGTATAATCTTGATCTGAATAGAAGAATACAAATTTTATGAGTTGTGACCAGAGAACTATAGTGGAAACAGTTGTCCATCTGTCGTGGCAACAGGAGGGATACATATATTTTCCTGATTCTCTTCTACATGTAGTAACTGTAACCGGGGATTTCTCCCGTTGGCGACAGAAACTCAGATGTATTCCCCCCAAAAGAGTATCGTTAGATTTTCCGTTGCTATAATTTGGAACGCTAGACGAAATGCTTTGATGTGATCCCCAGTGCATCTTAATAAGTTGGTATGCCTGCTCGCCCTATCAGCAACAGCTGGAGATGGGGGTAGGATTGGGAGGGAATCGTTCTCTGTATGGCATACTAGATATTTCAATATAACAAGAAATACATTAAGCTATATCAATGTATGTCTAGTGTTGGGAAGAAATAAAGCAAATATAAACAAGTCACTAACTGATGATTAAAGCAACACTGAAATATACATTAATGTAAATGTTTCGGAACATCATAACTGAGACTGAGACAGACCTCACAACGGACGTCGTAGTAGTAATGGAGTTTCATTCATACTGAGTTTCACAATATGCCTACTCATGCTGTTTACGCCATGTCTGATTTATGAAGTGACTAAGCAAATAGTACTTGATATAAGAGTGAACAGCTACAGCAATATACAACATATCGGTCTATATGAGATCTACCGTGTTACTGAAATGTAAATTACATTGGTTTAGCACCGAATTAAGGTTTCAAATCAAGGGACTTACAGGCAACACTTCTAGTAAGGCATTTGTGGTTGTGTCAGTGTGGCACCAGTTGTTTCATGGCGCCTAACCCATCGTGATACTGTGGGTTCGTTCTCCTCAGTTCGTCGTGCTATCTCAGCGTTACGTATACCCTCGTTGTGAAGAGCAAAGATAATTCCTCACTCCATTCGATGTAAGATCCTGCTCATGACCAGCATGGTGTGGGTATCCATTTAAGACATCCATTCCTAGTCATGTAATAATATGATCTGACGCCTCGGAGGATTCACATCATTCGAAAATGTATTTACTCATTCATGCTCAAATCTAGAGGATGTAGAAGTACCAACTGTTCAGAAACAGGCCGAGTACCATTGCTCGGAAAGCCTCGACCCCATGGCTAACGATACTTTTAGAGGGGACTGTACAGCACAACAGCCAACTTTACTCTTGCGGTAATGGCGTATACACCTGTGACTAAGTACACAAAAACACACATATAATCCCTGAACATGTCCACACTGTTTGTTATGTATACGGAAATAACAGGTGTGGCCTAGCAGAGATAGAATTAGTCACAAATAATTCATGAAGAAGGAACATGCGGTCGAAAAGATGGCGACTTAACAAAAAGGCGTGAGACACGCGCCTATAGGAGAGAAACGCAATACTGACATGTTTATTAGGACATCGCCTCAGTGGCAATATAATCACAATAATATTGGGCACACTTACAGTATGTTCAACCTTGACGAGGCGATCGAGTGTCAATAATCAGTGAAACAATGTCTGTATTCACGTATGATGTCTTATGCCCCAGCCTCTTACTCCCGCCTTCCACCCAGCGCGGCGACACCGCCTGTGGTGCCCTGCACTCGTGCTATGGGGGGTGGGAGCCGATTCGGAATTTTCGCAGCATTTAATACTCGCTACCTCCAGGCTCTAATGCGCTCTAAAGGTGGGCCGCAGACATTAAATTACGTGAGGAGCCGGCTGAGGTGACGTTGTAAGACGTTATGCCCCGGTCATTGCAGCCAATCCCCTGACACAAAAGTCACATCAAATAACAATGACCCTAAATGGATAAATAATTATTTCAAGAATTATTGGACAAAGGAAGGCCACAGGTAGGAAAATAAATCGTGGTGAAGTTTACCCCCGAGATTATTAATGGTATTAGCCAGTAAGATTAAGACCAAGATAAGAAAAGCAAAGAGGAATAATGAACTGAAGACAGCAAGGGAGGCGAAGTCAAACCCTTAGGGATTCTTCCAAATGTATCAAACTAGAACTTGAGACAAGATTCGACCAATACAGACAGACAGACACCAGTGAACTGACTGATAACGACGGAGAAAATTAGTAATAATCTGAACAGATGTTTTTCATCAATTTTCACAACCGAAAATTTAAACATGATGCCCAAGACACCGACTATCTACAGATGTAGTGAAGAAAAGAAAATAAGCGAGATAGTAATGACTAGTAACGATGTTAGTAAACAAATAGATAAACAAAACCTATAAGTCACCAGGTCCCGACGAGATATTTGCCAGAGTATCAAAGGAATGTAAGAAAGAACTTTGTATGCCCTTAGCAAACTTGTTTAACATGTAAATAAAAATCAGTGTAGTACCAGAATCCTGGTAGGATAACGAATGTGATACCGATTTTCAAGAAGGGAGATAGATCACTATCTCAAACTACCATCCAATAACGTTAAGCTGGATGGATGGTGCAGGTGTGTCTGAACCAGGGGCAAGTTGAAAGAGAATCTGAGTCTTATGTACATTCACCTCAATGCCGAAGTGCGCATACGCCTCTGCGTAGGTGCTTGGGATCTCCTGTAGGTTGTGTTCAGTGTGAACACCTTTGTTCTTGCCTGGAGTCATCTTATGTTGAAAAGACCCCCCCCCCCATCACCCAGTACTCGATGTCCACCCCGCCAGCTAAATTGGCGCTGGCACAAGTAATGAAGGCAGCCAAGAAAATGGAAGAGAGTTGGTGTCAGTACACACCCTTGCTTAACCCCTGTTTGGATGGAGAAGAACTCAGACTGGATGCCGTTGTGCAGGACACTGCCGCTCATGCCATCGTGGACTTGCCTCACAATGGCGATGTATTTTGGTGAGCAGCCAAAACGGCTGAGGGTCCACCAGAGGGCTTCCCTGTTGACCGAGTCTAAGGCCTTGGTTAGGTCGATGAGAGCCATGTACAGGTCTCGACGCTGTTCTCTTCACTTTTCCTGTATCTGACGGGCAGCAAAGATCATGTCAGTGGTGCCCCGTGATGGTCTAAAACCAAATTGAGATTCTGGGGGGAAGTTTTATGCCACAGGAAGGAGTCTGTTTAGGAGGAATCAGGCTACGGAGAGCAGCGAGATCCCACGGTAGTTACCATAGTCTGACCGGTCTCCCTTGTTCTTCTATGAAAGCGTCTTTAAGAGCTTGGCGGATTTCCTCCTTTTCCCATACATTCTGCAGAAGAGGGTGGAGATGGCTGGTAAGCAGAGGTCCTCCTGCTTTATACACATCGACGGGGATTCCATCAGGCCCTGAGGCTTTGTTATTTTTCATATGTTTGATGGCAGTAACTACCTCATCCAGGGATGGGGGATAGCTAAGGTGGGTCAGCTCTGGATGCTGGGGGACCTGCTGGGTAGTCAGGACATTCCCATTGGTGTTTCTGTTGAACAATGAATGGTAGTGCTCCTTCCAGTGCTGAAGGGGGCCTTCATCGTCTTTTATTATTAAGTTACCGTCAGATGAGAGGAGGGGGGCTGCGCCAAGAGTAGTTGGCCCATAAAATGTTTTAATGGAATTGAAAAATTCGCGCATCTTGTGCTGGTCTGCAAGTTTTTGTGTTTCATACACACACACACACACACCTACTACTACTAATCATAATAATGATAAAATGATATGAGTTATTAGAGATGTCACCTTCATTGGTGGTTTTGAGGTGACTAAAGAGGCCGATACGGGACCGGCAGAGTCTTACACAGATGTTGCACATGTGGAGGGCTACATCTAGTGCCGGAGGGGCAGCGGCAGCGTCTCTCCGGCGTTGGCGCTTGTCTGCCTTGGTTTGCAGTCGAGCTAAATCGAAAGTATTGACACCTTCTCGTGTAGCGCTCCCAGCGTTTCGATGTGGAGTAATCTTCTCCCAGGTTTGTCATGTCGCCCCAAAACGGCGAAGACAGCAAGCCTCCAGAAGAGGTTTTAACACTAAGCGCCTGGAGGATCCAGCGATAGCACATGCTTTCAGGGAGCAGCTCGAACATGGGCTGATAAACATACCGACAACAAGAAGCCAAATCTCAGTGCCGAATAGGATATTCTTGACGCTGTCATGACAAAATCCTGCAGAGAGACACTCGGCCAGATCGAAACAATACACCATGACTGGTTTCATGAAAATGTCTCGGCAGTCAATGTACTTGTCGATGATAAACGTGCTGCTTTAACTGACTGGCAGAACAATCCTCAGTCTCAGACCAAAGCTGATACCTTTCGCAGGAAGAAAGCAGTGGCCCAGTGCGAACTTTGCAATCTAAAGAACGACTGGTTTAAAAATAAAGCATGTGAAACACAAGATCATCGAATTTTTCAATTCACTAAAACTTTTTAAGGATCATTCACGCCTGGCGCAGCCCCCTCCGACAATAACACACACACACACACACACACACATACTACTACTACTACTACTACTTTGCTGTCACCCGGAATCGAGTATGACGATCATCCGGCTATGATACAATGATATGAATTATTAAGGATGCTACCTAGATTAGTGAGTTCTGTGGTGATTTAAAGAGGCCGATACGGGACCGGCAGGGTCGATCACAGATGTTGCACATGTGGGGGGCTACATCTAGTGCGGGAGGGGAGGCATGACCGTCTTTCTGATGTTGGTGCTTGTCTTCCTCGTTATCCAGTCGGACTAACTCAAAAGTATTGACACCTTGTGTGGTGCTCCTCCAGCCGTTATGGTGTGGAGTAATCGCTCCCAGGTGAGGGAGTCAATTTGGCACCTTTTCAGGTTTGTCTTAAGACTATCCGTATACCTTTTCAGTTGCCCGCCAACGTTATGTTTACTATTCATTAGGTGACTGTAAAGTAACTGCTTTGGCAGTCTACTGTCGCCCATGCAGGTAACATGGCCAGTCCAGCATTGTTGCTCATGGATAAAGGTAGCCTCGATGATTCTACAGTTGGTGTCAGCAAGAACATTGGTATTTGTTCTCTTCTCTTCCCAGCGAACTCGGAAGATGGAACGTAGAATACGCTGGTGAAAGTTTTCAAGTGCCTTGATGTGCCTCCTGCATGAGGTCCATGTCTCGCTGCCATATAGCAGGGCGGGGAGAACTACTGCTCGATACATGTATAACTTTGTAGATAATTTCAACTCCCCATAACTGAAGACACGTTTCGGAGTCTGCCAAAGGCTTGAGATGCACATTTGAGCCGATGCTGAATATCTTCATCAATGTCCGTGGTGATGGACAGGTGGGAGCCGAGATACCGAAAGTGGGTAACATTTGAAAGGGTAATACCGTTAAGCTGGATGGATGGTGGAGATGTGGCTGAACCAGGGGCAGGCTGAAAGAGAAACTGAGTATTATGTAAATTCATCTCAAGGCCAAAGTGTGCATACGCATCTGCATAACTGTTCCGGATCTCCTGTAGGTCACGTTCAGTATGAGCGACAAGGGTGAGGTCGTCTGCATACTGAAGCTTAGAAATGAAAGCCGCTGACACCTTTGTTTCTACCTGGAATCGTCTCATATTGAAAAGACCCTTCATCCGGTACTCGATGTCCACCCCGCCGGCTAAATTTGCACTGACACGAGTAAGAAAGGCAGCCAAGAAAATGGAAAAGAGAATTGGTGCCAGTACACATCCTTGTATTACCCCCATTTGGATGGGGAAAAACTTAGACTGGGTGCCATTGTGCAGGACACTGCCGTTCATGCCATTGTGGAGTTGCCTCACAATGGCGATGAATTTTGGTGGGTAGCCAAAACGGCTGAGGGTCCACCAGAGGGCTTCCTTGTTGACCGATTCGATGAAAGCCATGTACAGGTCACGACGCTGTTCTCTTCACTTTTCCTGCATCTGACGGGCAGCAAAGAGCGTGTCAGTGGTGCCACGTGATGGTCTAAAGCCACATTGAGATTCTTGGGGGAAGTTTTCCGCCTCAGGAAGAAATCTGTTTAGGAGGACTCGAGCGATAATCTTGCCAGCTACGAACAGTAGCGAGATCCCATGTTAGTTGCCACAGTGTGACATACACACATCTTCACTTTATTCTATAATCTAGAATCCAAAACATCAAAACCCCGGATTCTGAATGTCATGAGAATTGAACACCACGACGAAGGTTCTCACAGAAGGTCATGAAGACGGCCATGGATTAGGTTATCTATAGTGTTGCTCCCACACGTCTCATAGTTTACAGGGTGTTTCAAAAAATATATATACACTGTCTTACGAAATTTCGTGGAGATCGCGTTAATGTTTATATTAAATATGCAACATTGCCCTCATTTGTAGGAGATTATGCACATGAACAAGTAAGGACAGTGTTGCTGATGTAATATTAGCATTCACGTGATCTGTACGACTTTTTGTAAGGCAGTGTGTATACATTTTTCTGGGACACCCTTCATTTGATATTGTCCAGGTAGGTGCCACCAGCTGTACTTTACCTGAATTGCTGCCTCACAATTAATTGACAGTAAAACGTGAACGAGGCCTATAATAATAAAAGAAGCTTATTGAAAAAATTTGACACTGTTCAGTTTTCTAAAGAGTAAAACTAGTTAAAAATGTTGCACTCATTAACTGCCATTTGTGTGGTCATTATTGAGGATGTTAGATTGTTAGAGTGAACAGAATAATTACTGTGATTACGATGTTATTGAACTGGAAAAATTGGACTGTGATTCAAAATGATAATTCGAATAATTTTTGGCCGGCCACAATATTAAACAGGAAAGTCGCCAATTATGTGGGAGCATTGACAAGGAAACGACCAAATTGACAATATTCAGATCTCTCACTGGAATTAATGTGGGAAGAGCAAATAAAAAAACATTGTTGTATTAACGTGTTCTGTAATATTTTACAAAAAAACAAAAAATAGCGAATCTGTATTGTACGACAAATTAATTTCACTAGAGGAGAGAATTAATATGTACACGCTTAATTATTATTTGTTATCTGATTATCATGTAAGCTTCGTGTGGGCAAATAAAGTTGTGTATAAACTGTGTCTGACCACCAGTGAGTTGTGGAACATTTCACTTAATACACAAACATTAATGATGGAACCTTCTGTTATATAATATTGATGATGAAGAGGAAGATAGATGATGGAGATTGGAGTTGGTTTTGAGGTGTAACAGAAATAACTGAAAGATCGCCATCGACGTCCTTAAATAATTGTATATTCAGTGAGCTTATTTGTCTTCAATAAAATACAATGCAGTACAGATTCAATACGATAGATATAATACAATACAATACAGTACAATACAATAAATTCATTACAATACAATATAATAACTTCATTACAATACACTACAATAAATTCATTGAATTACAAGACAATACAATACAATACAATACATTTCCCCCGCAGCTTCTCTACATTACCTCCTCTACTACCTAGTATGTATAAACTATACAATGACAACCTAACCTAACCAAACCAAACCTAACCTAACCTGAATAATTAGATTTCAAACTCCCCTTACCGGTATGACCTTCAAGTAGGAGCCAGGCATAACCAAATAGTCCACCAGGGAATTTTGCTCGTAACTTTACATTAAATTACTGAGCGTGAGAAACATAGAACTGCACATATCTAGACGAACCTTGACACCCAGGCACTACACCACACTAATAAACTAGAGTGCCCAGGATAACATAATCTAATAATTCAATCTCACTTACCTGTGGGGTGATTAAGGCACTGTGGTGTAAGTATAACATAGTGTATAACAATATAAACATATGTACAGAAAATATCTTAACCTAACCTATGCATCATAAACAACAGTAATTAAGTTGTGTAATACGTAAATATCTATATATAAAAAATTACCCAGTAGAACTAAAAGAAAATCGCAAGTCTCATCCAGCTGGAGGCCTCAGTGAGCGTGACGAAGCTACCCAGACCAACAAGCTATAGGGACACACACACGCTGGTGCTATCACTCAGAGCCGTCCAGTGACTAGTGAAAGCCGGTTTCCTCTCTTTGATACAGACTGCGTTTATATCTACACAAAAATTATATAATTCTTGTGAAAATATATTAAACGATCTTAGTTTATATAATCAGTTTAATAGTCGTCGATAATCTTAGTAGTATCGTCAGGGAATATTCTAAAATACAGAAATAATAATACTCTATTTTGCTTTTCATTTCATTATATACAGTTTAATATTGTTTTAAAATATTAACAGGCTCTGTAACGAACATTATAATAATTGGAATTTATATACAGGATCGCTCAAAAAACCCAATGATTTTAAATGTTTATATATAATTTTTTTTCCGATGGCCCTGAATTATAATATCAAGACTCTATAGGGAAATATACCGTATGTTCACCAGTGTCTTGTTGACCTCTAGTGTGCTACTACAGTGTATATTATTTACGTGTTGCCATTTGTTTTATTTATACTTTGAATTAATTTAATCACTTTATTCGTTTTTGTTGATTTTTTTTCTAATTTCCTTAATTTTTTCATTCATTTCTATCACAACCTTTTATTTTGTATTACACTTGATATTAATATTGGCTAAACACTTATATTAATTTACAATCTTCTATAATCTAACCAATTGTACAATAAACTCCTATCTCTTCTTAATATATATAGTATTCAATTTCTTTCCTTTAAAACTAAGACATTTACCTTCTATCAATCATCTCTCAACACAAATATATTCCAGAGGATCTCCAATTCCACTCAATCCTGACGCTCTATATTTTGCTACAGTTTCATCCTCTTTTTCTGTCATACAGCTCTCTGTTCCAATCTTCCGTCTCTCACAGTCAGTCAGTCTTTCCGTACAGTTATTCAGGCATTTCACTCTCTCAATATTCGACATTCCTTTTCTTCCTTTCCTGTAGTGATGGTGAAAAGTTAAAGGTCTCTGTTATATTATTTCATGTTTATCATTTTCTATTTACATGTACAGTATTTATCAATTTTGTTTTTTATAGGTTTTTCATTCCTGGTTCTTTTGGTTATCTATTAGTTCTTCATTCGTAACACTTGATCAAATTGTCTTAGTCTTACCTGTTATATTATTGTTCATCGTATCATCTTTATTTCAGTTACCGTCAATATTCACACCAGCAGAAACATTATCTTCCTCTCCTAGAACATTGACACCAACCGAAACATAATTATTGCATTCATCTCTCCTCCAACATTCCAATGACAACACTACCACACTAGGGTGTGTCATAGGAGGGAAGATCAGCTAAAACTAATGGCCCATCACGTTTTTGGTAGATTTTAGTGTATATAAACAGAAAATAATTTCAGTTTCAATATTTTGCAACCTTTTGCTAGGTAAATTTTAGCGTGAAATTTATCGAAAATCTAACGTACAGCTGCATTAGTGCATTACAATTAAATAGTGAACATTGCTTTCTGAATTCATTCTTTAACAACCCAACTAACAATATTTTTTTCTGTTTCAGATTCTGATGCATTTATAAGTTGATAATATTTGCGATGGCTGCTTGTGTCAGGACGAGGAACCAAAAATCAAGCCATCTCAGTCACTATCTTGGGTCTGGGAGAGAGCTCCTGAAGTCGGAGTTGCCTACATTGAGAGATGCTTTGAGATACGGTGTTTTAATCAGGCAAATCAGTGAAAAGAACCAAAGAACTTACACAAACAAAGACATTGCCAGTGATATGACCAAAGCTGTCTTGGCACAGTACACTCTGGCTAACGCTCAGTTCAAGCCTCCAGTCATAACAAGTCAGAAGAAGATTAGTGAGAGACTGCTAGCCAGTTGGGAAAAGGCAAGAGATATCTCTCTTGGGAGAGGAAAACTTGCAGTTTAGGACAGCTTTGCCAAGCAACTGGACCAGTTATTTGACATAATTACTTGCAAGTGCCCAATTGTTCTCTGTCCTGAGTTTGGATGCGATCGTGACTGTAAATCCGAGGCCCACATCTCCTGTATTTGCAAGCGTGAACTGAAGATTCCTGTGATCGAACTGGCATTTGTCAAAGCACAGAGAGAAGACTGGCAGTATAAGAGACTCTCATGATTTCTAGCCAAGATATTCCGGGTCAGAGACAGGAGGCTGCCACAGAAGACAGAAGAGGAGAAAAGAGTTGCCGAGAAAGAGACTTGAGAAGGCCAGAACAGAATAAAGGCCGATGATTGGAGTCAAGCTTTGATTCGAGTTTAATGACTTCCCCATGGCTGATCCGAAGTGCTGACCAGAGAATGGTGACTTTGTCCTAACCCGAAAATAATGATCCCAAACCTTCCAGGCATAAGATTCGAAATAGGAAAGATATCCTGAGCATAGCTCTGGCCAGCATGCGACACCACACTGGTCTCAGAGAAACTGCAGAGATAGCAACAGCTGCCTGGATTGACGGTGGTTTGGTAACACCTGATGATGTTCACCTGGTGATAGATCATAACAAAGTAAGGAGAGCTCAGGAGAAACTTGTCAGTAACCTAGAAGAGGAGTTTGATAAGGGGATAAGAGAAAATGGAATCAATTGTTTGTTCTTTGATGGGAGAAGGATGACACTAAAGTGTTCATGAAAGTTGGAGATTCTGACAAGTTGTTCCCTGCCATGGTGAAGGAGGAACACTACTCCTGCTGCAGTGAACCAGGAGGGAAGTATTTGTGGCATTTCACTCCAGAAGATGACATCAAACCAGCTGAGATGTGGCAGATGGCACGGCCAGCGGAACTGGCTCAAGAGAACGTAGACAGACCCTACTGCAAGGCCATTGGAGGGGACAGCGCCAACAGGCCTGGGGTGTGAGGGGGGGTCATGCAATGCAGATAGAGCCGGAAGGTGGGAGCTGGTCTGGATTGTTTGTGACCTCCACACCAACGAGTTGCCACTCAGACATCTGATCCAGGAGCTGGATGGCAAGACTCTTTCAAACAACAGATGGTCTGGTCCTCTTGGCAAGATGCTGGGCTCTGCCACTGAGTTAGAAATAAATCCGAGCTTTGAAAAAAATCACAGTTGGCCCTCCACTCGTTGAGCTTGCACATACTGTCATTGACGACCTGAGTACTGACCAGTACTATGGTTACATGATTTGCAGTGCCATCAAAACTGGGGTCATGCCTGATAGACTTGCTTACCTGCAGATAGGTCCAGTCTCACATTCTAGGTGGCTCACAACGGCTCTCAGGTTCTGCAGAATTTGGGTCGCTCATCATAAACTGAAAGGGAACCAGCTTCACAACCTGAGACTTATTGTCCAATTCATCGTGAGTGTCTACTTGCCAAATTGGTTCAACACCAAGGTCAAGTCATCGTTCTCCGAAGGTCCGAGGCATGTTCTCTTCCAGCTTGAGCTCTGAGAGTCAGCCAAGGAAGGTTGTTCAGATTTGGAGCAGACTGTGAGGAGATCTTCCTGGTATGCTCATCCGAGGCAGTTCTGCAGACAATGCTCTGCAGTAAGGATGAGGAGGAGAGAAGAGTGGCAGTCAAAAAGATCTTGGATATGAGACTTATGAGAGGATCTGGGCATGACGAATCAGTTGGTGACGATTCCTTCAGGGTCAGGAAGACTCCTGAAGTCAATCTAGGTGCCAAGACCCTCACTGATCTCATAGATCTGGATAACATCCAGGCTGGCAGTGAGCCCCCTCTTACCTGCAGCCTCACCAATGTTCAAGTCAGAGCTTTCCTGGACAACCCCATGCATGTCCCTGCCTGGCCCTCGCACACCCAGAGTATAGAGCGTTGTGTACAGCAAGTGAGCGAGGCCAGCAGTCACGTGTACAGCCAGGAGAGGAGGGAAGGCTACATCCGAGCTCAGGTGGTCAGCAGGGAGGTGATGAGTAGAAACAGAAGCAAGAAAGACATGTTCTCTATGGTGTGCAGCAACACCGGGTCGTAGTAGTAAAACCGGTTTTTGTATTTGATGATTTTGTTTTCTAAAGGAATATTAAATTTAATAAATGTGTCAAGATCATTCGTTTCACTGTTCTGGATCATTTTCATCCTAATAAATTAACCTGATACATTTACTTTACTTTAAATAAGCTATTTAGTGGTGTTGGTAAAAGGGTGGGAATACTGAATTTTCATAAGATTTCAAGTTAAAATTTACCTAGCAAAAAATAAAAACTTTTCAAATCTGAAGATATCACATGATTCTGCACATAGAACTACATCATTAATACCATGGGCCGATTTTTCAAACTCAAAAAAAAAAATTCGCCTCCGTATGACACACCCTATTGTGGCAGGATCTTGGCTGGAGGTTGTGTTGTGTGGCTTGTGGCAGGGTCTTGGCTGGAGGTTGTGTTGTGTGGCTTGTGGCAGGGTCTTGGCTGGAGGTTGTGTTGTGTGGTTTGTGGCAGAGTCTTGGCTGGAGGTTGTGTTGTGTGGTTTGTGGCAGGGTCTTGGCTGGAGGTTGTGTTGTGTGGCTTGTGGCAGAGTCTTGGCTGGAGGTTGTGTTGTGTGGTTTGTGGCAGGGTCTTGGCTGGAGGTTGTGTTGTGTGGTTGTGTGGTTTGTTTATGACTTGTTCAGTGACTTGGGTCGCGTGATAACACTGCCACCAGGATAACCGTTCCCACGCTTTAGAAGGTACAGAGAGCGTCGGGAGTAATTGGTGGCCATTTGTTGATATCTGTTGTTGTGGACGGACGGAGGTGTTTGTCTCCGGTGGCCATAAACTCACTGGCAGCACTTTGAGTGTCACTGACACTGGTAGACATCTGTTAATATTTGTCAGTCGTAAACACCGTGAGTCCTTGTCTCTGGCGCTATGGGTCGCCGACACAGTATCCACGATATATGTAAACACCGCGGTGGTCCTTGTCACTGGCACTTTAAAGATGACCGACAAAGTGCCCACTATCTGGTATTACACTGCCGTATTTTTGTGCTTTTTCTTGGGATGCTCGGAACACTGTTTGGTAATCAATCATTGCACTGATCACTTGAAAGTTATGCTAAATAAATCCCGGTGTAGTAAGGCTGGTAGGGCGTTGAAACATAGCAGGGGGAAGGTTGGGGGGTATGGCCAAACAGATTCGGCCTGGCTGCGAAAGCTGGGAGCGCCTTCAGGGCACGTCTTGTCTCACTGATGGTTGACAGGTGTATGTTATGTTATGTCGTGTGTGAACTGATGCATGTACAGTATGTTGTGTCGTGTATGTATTGATGTATACATGCTATGTCATGTATGTATTGATGTATTCATGTATGTGTATTGATGTATAAATACGTATGGTTGTATATATGAATGGAAAATCATTAGCCCAGCAGAACAAACTGTAGGGGGCCAGGTGTGAATCATGATTCCACGGGCTGGAAAGATAATGAACTTGTTAATAGTACAAGTTATTAAACTCTTATAAACTTTAGGTCATAATCAGCAGTTGGAGTCAAGTACTTAGTGAGTTGAGTCGTTAGAGCTGGTCAGGGGCGAAGAAACTTTATTCCTTCAAGTTAACTAAAACGAGGGTGTTAGGGAGCACCTTTCACCTGTCCTCGAGGAAAGTAATGTGTAACAGGAGGAGTTATAATTCCCCCCCTCTCTCTCTCTCTCTCATATTGACCATACAAGAATCCTGTACTTCTATGCATTGCCTCTCTTAATTACAACATCGATTTATTCCCATGTGTCACCCAACTCAAAATGTATCAAAATGTGAATAACTTATTTCAGGGTCGCATTATGATATATTTACAGTTAAAAAAAGACTTCACTTCTACTGACTACACTTATTGACACAGAGCTTTATCCAACACGAAGAGTGAAATGTTTACTCTCTTCCGTTCATACACCGCGTTCAGTTTTTCCTGTTAGTAATAAGAAGCTGCCAAGAAACGATGTACTGTAGAAAAAATACAAAACGTGAGGTAGACCACTTGAATGAACACTTGTAAGAGTTGGTGGACAGGCAGCTTTGAGGTGAGGGGAAGGGGCCCAAGAAACGCATAATAAATCACGATATTTATGGCGAAGTTTGAAAGAAAAACGAAAAAAAAAATCCGTTTGAGATTTAGTTAATACTTCCAAAACTCTTATACGTAAATAGTGAGAAAGATTATTGGTGTAATCTTTAAACTATTATTACGTGGATAAGGAACAGCCGGGTTCCCCCATATGTAAAGTTTACCATAATGACAAAGTTATCGGATATCATTGGCAGGTGAAGATATTAACCTATAATGGATCTTTGTCTCCAAATTTCGGCTCTGTTCGCAAGATTTAATTTCATAAGAACTTTGGGTGAATTATTCCACCAAGTTATGACATTCAGGAGCTAAACACACAAACTATTGTTGTAAAAAAACATTAGATACACATTTCCGGGTTTTAAGTGAAGAGAATGTGATGCTGAGGACAAACACATTAATTCTGACATTTGTTTCGGAGGCAAAGAATGTAGTATTAGTCGTCTGTCTACCTGTCTGTCTGTCTGTCTCTTTATGAGGCTCTCGGAAGGTCCACACAGTGACTCAAAAACGTTCACATCGACCGTAGCGTCGGAGCTTAATGGTGCAATTTGTATTCACTCCTTACTGACTCACTCTCTGCTCCATCACCATCACCTGTTCCCTAACCATCACTTCACTCACTTTGTTTCGTTGTCATCATCTGTTCGCAAAGCTGCCGTCGGAGTTTCACAGATTCAGCCAGCAGGTAATTACACCTCCTGCCTGCACCGTGACTTCAATACACGTCACTCGGCCACCTGCTGCCACTTACCAGAAACTCCCACAAGCTGATGGAAGTGTATATAACGCCCGGAATCCTCGTAAAATGTACTCATAGTAGTGTAGTAGTTTATAGTGTGTACGTGGGTTGTTATTTGTTGAAGAGAGAGGCACTGAAGTTTTCATGTTGAAGTTAAGAATATTTTGCTCTCCCTCAGTCACTATTTTTGTGGTTGTAGATAAGAACAACCTCAGCTATAATGTTGTTTACAATGTCCAGGTACTACGATGCTCTCTCTCTCTCTCTCTCTCTTACTTAAAAGGTTATAATCAAGATAACAATGAGTGTGACTTGCCTAACCTCACGAAGTCATGAATCTCTCCTGGCTGCAGTCACCTGAATAACTAAGAAGACCAAATACTAATTTCTGAGATGATTATCACACCCACTGATTTGGATAATAATGTCTCAGCGTCAGTCGTGATGGCAGGGAGGCACTTCACGTCCTGTAAGTGAACGCGCTCTGATGGCCAAGAATCTCCAAGCACTCTATTAACTAAACCATTCACCCGTGGCTCTGAGAGTTAACTTGGTCTCTCGTCACAAGTAAGGCAGAATCATGTTGATAGTAGTCGCTAAGGAACATCTGGCTCTCATGAGGTAGTGTCAGTGTGTCTATAGTGGGTGAATGAGCGGAAGTTTCTCTCAGTATAACATGATAAAATTCTCGTCAAATGAACTCAAACATTTAAGAGTTTTTGAAGTTTTATATTTGATTATTTATTTACCTTTAGGGGTATAATTAGCTACCTGTGTTGTCGAATTCAGGTGTTAAAGAGGTAATGGCTGGACTGGTATAATATTGCAGTGATATTTCCGCGTCTTTATCTGCTGCTAAGAAGAACTGTCAGACTTGCTGCATTCGGCTGTATGCTTAAAGTGTGTTTCAGACATTTACTGGGGCATTGTTTCTGTCTATTTGTCCGGAGTAAACCATCAGACAGACAGTGAGACAGCGTCAGTGTCTGTGTTTATCTTGCGAGAATAACTATTATTTAAATACTGAGACAGTGTGGACGGGGGAGGGGTGGGGGGGGGGGGCGTGGATGGAGTATAAGCTTCATTATTACAAGTTTTCGTTTATGTCTGTTATCTGAAGCTACCAAAAATAATTTACAAACATTCTATTTAATTCCATTTAAATAATTACCAAGATTATTGAGAGCAAGTACTGATAGTTCGGGTGAGGAAAATTTCATGAAATTTATGTATAACAAGGAGATTTTCGAATATTTACCATAACATTTTCTGCAGCAAAACAACCTCAAGGATTCTCAACACGAAAGCTTCCAATATTGTCAGACGCTCTTGTTTATACAAAGCCCAAGCGAGCAGCCTACTACTGGATAAACATATGAGTGTAAGTTTAGCAGCACAGGCCCACGATCTGGATATCAGTGAGACCATTACAAGTTTGACTTTATTTGTGGTAAAAGTTTCATCGACTTGATAATAATTTCAGTAGTGTTGGTGGTGTTGGTTCCTGAGTCTAGCCTGGCCAAGGAGAAGAGTGGCAGACACTCACAGACACACTCTCTCTCTACACACACACACACACACACACACACACACACACACACACACACACACACACACACACACACACCAGACTCGGCTAAAATTGTATCAGCAAACTTGAGTAAACGAAGGAATATCGTTGTCAGAATCTCACAGTAGGAAAATACTTCATCTCTCAAGGACACAAGGCGGAGAATCCACCCAGAAAGAGAAACTGAACAGAAACTTTTATAAACAGTTCCTCTGCATCGTCCCGGGATGTAATTTATGGATTTGTGATTTAATTATAAGAATCCCCAAAGAAATAATGTCTTTTTGAAGGATTTATTTCCCTTGTGATAAAAAGTGGTGTTGGAGACGTGAATTTGGGGGCTTTTGTGAAGATATGAGTGGCAGGTCTTGAACAGTTACTTTTTTTCGACTCGTAAAAAAAATGACAAAAAGATGACATTGTCAGGGGATAATGATGTAGAGTTTGGAAACAACAGCTTGGAATCGAAATAAAAATATATGGGTTACATAAACAATCACGCCGGTGTATTTACACAACGACAACAAAAACAATAAAACTCACACAAACGCAGTGAAAATAACTTCACACGAATGAATGAAAGATTAATTATCCAAATTTTATTGTTAAAAATCATTATTGCAATATGTATAACATGAAGACGTGACCTGTAAATATGGAATAAAATAGGAAAGAGTCTCTTAAGACGACGCCCATAAGCGGTACTTTTTGATTAATATGATAAAGAACTCTTACCTATCAACAGAAACAAAGAAAGAACTACAACAGACAAAAGACGTAAAACAACAACAACGGGAAATCAAATGAAAAAGGAAGAACAAAAACAAAAGTGTGAGATATTACTGTGAGAACGAAGGAAGCGAAATGCTGTGGCGAGAAGGACGGAGATATTGCCAGAAAAGTGAACGAGCAGCAGAACAAGAAGACCCACGTCTGGGTCCGAAGAGCTTGAGAGAAAACACAGAAAAAACGTGAGTGTCAGATTGAATAGATGAAATAAGATATTCCAAGGTATTCAGTTTCTGTTTCATATATTGCTAATTCCTCCTCTTATTTATCTTCTTCCGTCTTTCTTCATATACTCTCTTCCTTAACCTCTTACAAGCACCTTTACTTCTCCTTCATCACGTCTTATCTTATAACTCTCATTCTCTTACACCTCTTTACAGTTTCCTTCCCCCTCATTATCCACACATTCTTACGTTTTATCATCGACTTCTCTTTTTTACCTATTTTCTTTTCTTTTCTTTTCTTTTCTTATCACCTCTTAAAATCTTCATCACCTGTTATTTTTATTTCAAAGTCTCTAACTATAATTCCTTCCTTCTTTGTTAGTTCCTCTTTCGGTTTTTCCTTTGTCTGTTCTTATTCCTTTTCCCTTCATCTATTGTAAAGTTCTTCCTTCCGTCCCTTCCTCCTTCCCTCCTACAGCTAGTACACAGCCCTATCCTCCCTCCCTACCACAGCTATTATGCAACCCCTCCCTCCCTACCACAGCTAATACACAAACTCTCCCTCCCTACCACTGCTATTACACAATCTCTTCCTCCCTACCACAGCTATTATGCTACATCTCCCTCCCTACCACAGCTACTATTTTACCCCCTCCTTCCTTACCACAGCTGTTACGTTACTCCTCCCTCCCTACCAAAGCTATTACACCTCACCCTCCCTACCACAGCTATTACGCAATCCCTCCATATTCTCCAAACTTGGTATTGGGCTGAAGCATTGTCGTTCCTTGGCCAAGAAAACTAATCTCAAAATATACTTTGAAAAGTTCTTAGCCTTAAGGTTGGTGGGGCTTAAGTTTGGATTATTTTTCTTATGAAAACAACTTTGTATAAAACGCCAGTTTGAGAGTTGTCGACGAAGGAGATAGGAAACGGCCATCTCACCTGCTGCCACCATCCGTCACACACACTCACACCCATATTGTTACGCCCACGCTATGCCAATCTAACCAGGTGAACCCACGTTTACCAAAAGAGAAGATTAACTAACACTCTTATATAAAATTACTTTACTAAAATGAAACACAAAAGGAGGGCGAGGGGACGAGTCAAGCGCAAATTGGTCCACAGAACAGGCCATGAAGACCTGTGATTGGTCCAAAGGCTCGATTACGGTAATGAGCAGAGAGACGTCCAAACTCCAGCTTGTCCATGGCTTCCACAATAGACTTTCCACAATCAGACGACAAGGCGGTTCTCGAAGCCAGTTGACAAAAACAAACGAACACACACTCGTTGAGGCATGTTCACACCCTGCTTGCTCGTAACAACCACACATACACCTTTCTGAAATCGATCACTTAAATATGATCAGATCAAGTGTGTTTGTTAAATAATGAGTACAAGTGTTGTGTACGTCAGCTACCAGTGTACTACATATTGTCACTCTTGTTCTTGGAATCTAGTATAAATAAATAAATGTGATATCGGAGTAACTAAGTTTGTCACACTAATATCACCATCAACAACAGATATACACACAATTGTTGAATGACCTAAATATAGCTTTTAATCACTTACTTGTTCTTACACATTAATACTCCCATTTTTTATCCCAAAACAGTATATTCGACAGACAAACACAGACATTTACACAAACCGACACAATCATGTTATATAACCCCACTAGTCGTTACGTTAACTAATAACGAATGGGAGAAGGTAAAAGATAAAAGGTAATCATGTTGGTATATAGAATCACTTCATCTCGCTGCCAGTACCCGAGGCGTCGAGATATTATACCAGACTGATGTGACTTTCATCAATAACAACATCAGGTATTACTCTTACACCGGCCTTAGCTGTGTACGTGATGGTGGTGTTGTAGTGATGAGCGACTCTTAACACGAGCCGTCACCACCGACATGGCCATGAACATATCGGTGAGGACTTATATATATATATATATATATATATATATATATATATATATATATATATATATATATATATATATATATATATATATATATATATACTGTACCAGGAACTAACACAACGAAACTCTTGTCATAGAGTTTATTGCTGTCTGCGCTTTTCGTTTAGTAAAAAAAAAACATATTAGTTACCACGTTGTGCTCACTAAGGTCAAAGGCAGTAGAGGATTAAATACTTTTATAATTACTGTA
>NW_024735554.1:774960-798430 GCF_018991925.1 Homarus americanus | reverse complement strand
TCGTGAGTCAATACTTGTAATGTTGATAATGATTGAAGATTGAAAAGGTTAAAAGTTAAAACAAAAACTAAAAAATCATATAACTATTTTAATACAAACTCTCGCAAGAATACAAAGAAAGATAATAACGTTACATAAATACAACACAGAAGGCTTGATACAGCAGGAAGAGAGCAACGAGAGAGAAGATTCAATATATTTCACGTATATATCACCAAGACTCTGTAATTCTGGTAAGTTTCCTAACCAAGATATATGTCAATATAGTGTTAGGGAAAGTGTAATATATTGTAAGCTTTAAAAGTTTTAAGCTGGGCGGGCGTGTCACTAATGTTGATGTACTGTACGAGGCAGAGTCTCCTTAACGCTATAGGCTGTGTTGAAATATGATGCTGTGTAAAGGTGGGAATGTGTACTATTGATATGTTACCGCTAATGTATCACACCACTGGTCTAGATACATCACTATTATTAGTAGTATGTATGTATGTACAGGTGCGTGCGTGAATTCTGTGCTTGCTGTACCACAATGCGGTTAAGGAAGGTCAAGGTCTCCACCACGCACACTCGGGAGATTAATCTGCTGGACAGGTGTTTTGTGATCAAGTTTCCTCCCATGAAATTATTTCTGCCTAGTAAGGTGGATGAAGGAGACTAATTTGTCAGGTAAAGAAGCTTCAGGTTTATGAATTTTTTTACAGAGAGCAATTTCTTCCCAGCAGAACCTGTTATTAATTAGTATTGGCAGTAAAATTATAGATCTTCCTCTGTGTGTGTGTGTGTGTGTGTGTGTGTGTGTGTGTGTGTCCGGCAACAGACTGTGTGGCTGTGTGGTGATAATATAATGTTACCTCAGCTGCAGCCTCTTTTGTCTACTGCTGGAGGCTACGACTGTCTGGTGGTAGATGGTAGATACATTAGTTGCCCTGGTAGGATCAATTGACTACCTGATGGTAACACAAGGTAGCAGACAACAGGACTTAAAATACACGTGCTGACAAGGGTGAGGCTATCGTGACTGGTAGATAATGGATTACACATATATATTAGCAGCGACAATTATAGTAATGGTAACCTTACGAATGTCACGAAACACACATTATTTCCTTGTGCCCGAACTGTCGAACTATCGCCTGGGTCATCGTATCGAACCACTGAACCTTCCGATGTTGCAAATGTAAATTTTAACATCTTTCCAGGAGGGATTAATTATGTTTATGAAAATTGAAAAGAATAAATATTTAACAGTTTAACTTTACAGTATAGTAGGTTAGGTTAGGTTAGGTTATCGTGCACCAGATATTTAAGTGTGTGTGTGTGTGTGTGTGTGTGTGTGTGTGTGTGTGTGTGTGTGTGTGTGAAATATACAGAAATGGGAGGTGTTCACTATTATAAATTATTTTCTCACAGTTGTTATTTTTTGTTGTCTTTGCGTCAGATTACTGTACCACTCAGGGTTGTTCTACCTGTGTTTGTTTACTGTTATATATTGTTTATGTTAGTTGTTTCTGCCCTGATGACTTAGAGTGTGTGAGGCAGTTTGTTGCTGTTTACCTTCCCGACGACTAGTTTTTGAAACATCGAGACGCGGGCCATTGGATCCTGTTGTAGTGTTTTAGGAGTGATTTTGTTGCTCAACTTTTCTCCTTACTTTTTCTCGTCGACTGGTGCTTTTACAGACAGCAATATTGAGTGTTTTGTTATGGTTATGGCAGCTCCGCCTCCCAGATAATGTTTACATGTGAGGAGAAAGAGGATGTGTGTTGCGACCTCTCACACCTCCATTGCCATCCTCTGAAGTCTTGCCTATTATATCTTCTCCAGCTCTCTCCTACAGCCAGTTCTCCCACCCAGATCTCTACTCTCCCCTACAGCCAGCTCCCCCACCTATACTCTCCCTACTTCCCTCTACAACCAGCAGTCCCACCTATACACTGCCAACTACCCCAGACAGTGGTGAGAGGAGTGGAAGCTCAGCACACCATCTGTCTCGTTATCAGTGAGGGCCGTGACAGCCACACCACCTCCAGCCACCATCCTTCACCCTGAGCTTAACGCCCCATTATTAAGGAAATATCTGCTGAGGAACCTCCGTAATACTTCACTCCTCCTCACTGCTGACTCCCTCCTATAAATTGACCTCAGTGGTTCAACCTTAACAGGAGTCCTTCCTTAAGTCTGTTTAATCTTGCTCTTTCTCGTCTTAACATTTCACATCACCTGAAGATTAGTCCACCCAGATTATTTCACTTGGTGATTAATACCCTAATGCTCCCTGGGGAAAGGTTAGGTTAGGTTAGGTTAGGTTAGGTTAGGTTGGGTTGGGTTTGGCTGGGCTGGGCTAGATTTGCGTTAAGGTGGTTATTCTTCACGTAAAATAAACTGGAAAGGCTAATCTTCACGTGACCCAATATTTTCTCTTCTTAATATATAAAACATGAAAGGTTAAGAGAGGAAATTACACTTAAACACGAGTCGGAAATCTAATGAGAAATATACAACCATTATAGATGATTAACTGTTAATTTATGCAGACTCTGTGGATACAACTAACCGCAATAATCAGAGATGGCGTAAGTATATTAGCCTGAAGCGTGATGAGGCAAAGTCTTTATAAATTATGTACAAATAGCGTCATTGATCACGATAATGACGCTATACGTTGTTCTTGTAGGAAGTGTGTGTGTGTGTGTGTGTACAGGGGTGTGTGTGTGTGTGTGTGTGTACAGGGGTGTGTGGGAGGTGAGGTGTGAGGGTGTGTGTGTGTGTGTGGGGTTGGAGGTGAGGTGTGGGGGTGTGTGTGTGGAGGTGAGGTGTGAGGGTGTGTGTGTGTGGAGGTGAGGTGAGGGTGTGAGGTGAGGTGTGTGTGTGTGGAGGTGAGGTGTGAGGGTGTGTGGGTGGAGGTGGGTGTGAGGGTGTGTGTGTGGAGGTGAAGTGTGAGGGTGTGTGTGTGGAGGTGAGGTGTGAGGGTGTGTGTGTGGGAGGTGAGGTGTGTGGGGTGTGTGTGTGTGGAGGTGAGGTGAGGGTGTGTGTGTGGAGGTGAGGTGTGAGGGTGTGTGTGGGGGGGGGTGTGTGTGTGGAGGTGAGGTGAGGGTGTGTGTGTGGGGGGGGTGGAGGTGAGGTGGAGGATGTGTGAGGTGAGGTGAGGGTGTGTGTGTGGAGGTGAGGTGTGAGGGGTGTGTGTGTGGAGGTGAGGTGTGAGGGTGTGTGTGTGTGTGGGGTGTGTGTGGAGGAGAGGTGTGAGGGTGTGTGTGGAGGTGAGGTGGAGGGTGTGTGGGGGGGTGGAGGTGGGTGTGAGGGTGTGTGTGTGGGGGGGTGGAGGTGAGGTGGAGGGTGTGTGTGTGGGGGGGGGTGGGGTGGGGGTGTGTGTGTGGGGGGGAGGTGAGGTGTGAGGGTGTGTGTGGGGGGGGTGGAGGTGAGGTGTCAGGGTGCGTGTGTTGAGGAGTTAATTCTTCCCATTTTCTGTCATAGTGGAGGTGAAGTGTTGGCAGCCAGGTTAGGTTAGGTTAGATTAGGTTAGGTTAGCGTTAAGGTGGTCATAGTGGAGGTGAAGTGTTGGCAGCCAGGTTAGGTCAGGTTAGATTAGGTTAGGTTAGCGTTAAGGTGGTCATAGTGGAGGTGAAGTGTTGGCAGCCAGGTTAGGTTAGGTTAGATTAGGTTAGGTTAGCGTTAAGGTGGTCATAGTGGAGGTGAAGTGTTGGCAGCCAGGTTAGGTCAGGTTAGATTAGATTAGATTAGGTTAACGTTAAGGTGGTTTATCTTTATTATATAACAAGACGGCAATAAAGTTTTTGCCCTGTTGTTCATTGCCTTATATAACATCTTCAAGTAACACAGGTGGGCCAGGTGTCTTAATGGTGACTGGAGCAGGTGTAGGTTTTCAACTTCACTCTTGTATAACATTAAGTGAAGGTGTAGGTGGGAAGCCTCCACCTGATGCACTGACTCTAACACAACACCGGAACCTCCTTAGGCACCATCACTACTATTATTACTACTTCTCTCACTATTACTACCACCAATACTACTATCGCTACTACTACCACTACTACTATTACTATAATAATGTGGCCTCCAATCTACCCTTATAGCCACACCCTCGCCACACTACCACCATTGTCATCACCAGAACAACTATAAGACACCCGACATAAACAACAAAAACAATCAAACCATCAAATCGATTAACAAAAAGTAAAAAAAAAACAACGAAACGAAAATAGTAAAAAATATATCACAATTATAGTTTTAAACTTTTACCATGATTGATACACAGTGACGTGAATTAAATATACAAATATGATCAAATAAAATACAGTGCTTCCAACCCTCTTATCTACGTCTGTTATTTATATATAAAGTAATTTTCCTATGAGTAAAAAAGAGAAATATAATTTATGTAATAGAACGGTTGTGATGATAATGTTATAATTATGTTTTGAAATAAATTATTATATCAGTAGTAAGAGAGAACATCATCATATATCCATCCATAACAACAACAACAATAATAATATGATAATGACAACTACAACAACAACAATAAAAATATATGAATAACAACAACTACAACAACAGACGTCATTTGGTTGTTCTCACGATACAATACACAACTATCTTCTAGCTGATAGGTTGGTAAAGAAACAATTAATAATGACTTGGAGTGATTCCTGGGTAAGAGTCGGTACTTCTATCATCAGCTCTCTCTCTCTCTCTCTCTCTCTCTCTCTCTCTCTCTCTCTCTCTCTCTCTCTCTCTCTCTCTGGAAAACAACAGTGCGAGGGACAGTCAGTGTATTACCCAATCAAAGGCTTGGATGTGAAAATGGCAGAACAAAAGAGAGAGAGAGAGAGAGAGAGAGAGAGAGAGAGAGAGAGAGCTTCGACGTAAATGGTTTTGAAACTCTGGCGTAACGTAAAATAATTCAGGGGTCTATCATAATTTATTTACGTTTGTTGGATGTTTAGGAAGACATTTCATGCATTTATATTATGAGCTTTGAATTTACTTATCTGTACTCTGATTTTTCAGTTCAAGTATCTATATTCAGAGTTCAAGTATCTATATTCTGAGTTCAAGTATCTATATTCTCAGTTTAAGTATCTATATTTTGAGTTCAAGTATCTATTCAGAGTTCAAGTATCTATATTCAGAGTTCAAGTATCTATATTCTGAGTTCAAGTATCTATTCAGACTTCAAGTATCTATATTCAGAGTTCAAGTATCTACAGTATATTCAGAGTTCAAGTATCTATATTCAGAGTTCAAGTATCTATATTCAGAGTTCAAGTATCTATATTCAGAGTTCAAGTATCTATATTCGGAGTTCAAGTATCTATATTCAGAGTTCAAGTATCTATATTCAGAGTTCAAGTATCTATATTCAGAGTTCAAGTATCTATATTCAGAGTTCAAGTATCTAAATTCTCAGTTGAAGTATTTATATTCTGAGTTCAAGTATCTATTCAGAGTTCAAGTATCTATATTCAGAGTTCAAGTATCTATATTCTGAGTTCAAGTATCTATATTCTCAGTTTAAGTATTTATATTCTGAGTTCAAGTATCTATTCAGAGTTCAAGTATCTATATTCAGAGTTCAAATATCTATATTCAGAGTTCAAGTATCTATATTCTGAGTTCAAGTATCTATATTCAGAGTTCAAGTATCTATATTCTCAGTTTAAGTATCTATATTCAGAGTTCAAGTATCTATATTTTGAGTTCAAGTATCTATATTCTGAGTTCAAGTATCTATATTCAGAGTTCAAGTATCTATATTCAGAGTTCAAGTATCTATATTCTGAGTTCAAGTATCTATATTCAGAGTTCAAGTATCTATATTCTCAGTTTAAGTATCTATATTCAGAGTTCAAGTATCTATATTTTGAGTTCAAGTATCTATATTCTGAGTTCAAGTATCTATATTCTGAGTTCAAGTATCTATATTCAGAGTTCAAGTATCTATATTCTGAGTTCAAGTATCTATATTCTCAGGTTAAGTATTTATATTCTGAGTTCAAGTATCTATTCAGAGTTCAAGTATCTATATTCAGAGTTCAAATATCTATATTCAGAGTTCAAGTATCTATATTCTGAGTTCAAGTATCTATATTCAGAGTTCAAGTATCTATATTCAGAGTTCAAGTATATCTATATTCAGAGTTCAAGTATCTATATTTTGAGTTCATGTATCTATATTCTGAGTTCAAGTATCTATATTCAGAGTTCAAGTATCTATATTCAGAGTTCAAGTATCTATATTCT
Source organism: Homarus americanus (assembly GCF_018991925.1). Lineage (NCBI taxonomy): Eukaryota > Metazoa > Arthropoda > Malacostraca > Decapoda > Nephropidae > Homarus > Homarus americanus. The sequence goes on along the minus strand of NW_024735554.1, from coordinate 792,166 downwards.
CAGTTGAAGTATTTATATTCTGAGTTCAAATATCTATTCAGAGTTCAAGTATCTATATTCAGAGTTCAAGTATCTATATTCAGAGTTCAAGTATCTATATTCAGAGTTCAAGTATCTATATTCTCAGTTTAAGTATTTATATTCTGAGTTCAAGTATCTATTCAGAGTTCAAGTATCTATATTCAGAGTTCAAGTATCTATATTCAGAGTTCAAGTATCTATATTCAGAGTTCAAGTATCTATATTCTCAGTTTAAGTATTTATATTCTGAGTTCAAGTATCTATTCAGAGTTCAAGTATCTATATTCAGAGTTCAAGTATCTATATTCAGAGTTCAAGTATCTATATTCAGAGTTCAAGTATCTATATTCAGAGTTCAAGTATCTATATTCAGAGTTCAAGTATCTATATTCAGAGTTCAAGTATCTATATTCTCAGTTGAAGTATTTATATTCTGAGTTCAAGTATCTATTCAGAGTTCAAGTATCTATATTCAGAGTTCAAATATCTATATTCAGAGTTCAAGTATCTATATTCTGAGTTCAAGTATCTATATTCTCAGTTGAAGTATTTATATTCTGAGTTCAAGTATCTATATTCAGAGTTCAAGTATCTATATTCAGAGTTCAAATATCTATATTCAGAGTTCAAGTATCTATATTCAGAGTTCAAGTATCTATATTCAGAGTTCAAGTATCTATATTCAGAGTTCAAGTATCTATATTCAGAGTTCAAGTATCTATATTCAGAGTTCAAGTATCTATATTCTCAGTTGAAGTATTTATATTCTGAGTTCAAGTATCTATTCAGAGTTCAAGTATCTATATTCAGAGTTCAAATATCTATATTCAGAGTTCAAGTATCTATATTCAGAGTTCAAGTATCTATATTCTCAGTTGAAGTATTTATATTCTGAGTTCAAGTATCTATATTCAGAGTTCAAGTATCTATATTCAGAGTTCAAATATCTATATTCAGAGTTCAAGTATCTATATTCAGAGTTCAAGTATCTATATTCAGAGTTCAAGTATCTATATTCAGAGTTCAAGTATCTATATTCTGAGTTCAAGTATCTATATTCAGAGTTCAAGTATCTATATTCAGAGTTCAAGTATCTATATTCAGTTCAAGTATCTATATTCAGTTCAAGTATCTATAGAGTTCAAGTATCTATATTCAGTTCAAGTATCTATATTCAGAGTTCAAGTATCTATATTCAGAGTATCTATAGAGTTCAAGTATCTATATTCAGAGTTCAAGTATCTATATTCAGAGTTCAAGTATCTATATTCTCAGTTGAAGTATTTATATTCTGAGTTCAAGTATCTATTCAGAGTTCAAGTATCTATATTCAGAGTTCAAGTATCTATATTCTGAGTTCAAGTATCTATTCAGAGTTCAAGTATCTATATTCAGAGTTCAAGTATCTATATTCTCAGTTGAAGTATTTATATTCTGAGTTCAAGTATCTATTCAGAGTTCAAGTATCTATATTCAGAGTTCAAATATCTATATCGGAGTTCAAGTATCTATATTCAGAGTTCAAGTATCTATATTCAGAGTTCAAATATCTATATTCAGAGTTCAAGTATCTATATTCTCAGTTGAAGTATTTATATTCTGAGTTCAAGTATCTATATTCAGAGTTCAAGTATCTATATTCAGAGTTCAAGTATCTATATTCAGAGTTCAAATATCTATATTCAGAGTTCAAGTATCTATATTCTGAGTTCAAGTATCTATATTCAGAGTTCAAGTATCTATATTCTGAGTTCACTTATCTATTCAGAGTTCAAGTATCTATATTCAGAGTTCAAGTATCTATATTCAGAGTTCAAGTATCTATATTCTCAGTTGAAGTATTTATATTCTGAGTTCAAGTATCTATTCAGAGTTCAAGTATCTATATTCAGAGTTCAAGTATCTATATTCAGAGTTCAAGTATCTATATTCAGAGTTCAAGTATCTATATTCTGAGTTCAAGTATCTATATTCAGAGTTCAAGTATCTATATTCAGAGTTCAAGTATCTATATTCTGAGTTCAAGTATCTATATTCTGAGTTCAAGTATCTATATTTTGACCATCATACATTTCTGGGATATTTTCATTTACTATTCTGCTAAAATTCACTTCATATAAATATTCCATATTGTATTTTTGTATTCAATGCATAATTATAACATTAGCGTAAATCCTTATTCGTGAGGTTGTTAAGGTGTACTGGATCTGTCCCCCAAAACAATGAGAAGTGGTAGGCTAATTATTTCTCTTTCGAAGTAGTATAATGTAGTAGGAAATTTTGAAAACTAAAAATCGCGTGAAATTTAGCCCTCTCCTTCCCCTATCCCTTCCCCTGAGCTTGCTTCACCTTTATTTCTTCTACAAATTAAGTTCTAAATTGGATTAATTAAGCTGGTTATCCTTCATTTCGGTTTCGCCAAAAGCTGTTTAGTGTCACTTCACTTACGGTCTGGGAGCAATTTTTAATGATTCGTATTATCACTTCCTACAGATTTTCTGACTGAATATTTGTGTTAAAATTTCTCATTGAAATGTACATTAAGAAAAACAAATTAAAATCTTAAAATAACTGGAATAATCAGAAAATTAATCAGGACCTTCTACACTACTGCTCTTAGTTATGTGTACCAGGTATAAGCCTCAGTAATAAGAGTAATTACCACATATACATCATAAATCCTAAGGAGTGAAGTGTAGTCGCAAATTATCACTTTCTCATAAACAGTAATTGAAACGCAAGTAGATTGGGTCACATAAGCATCATAAGCTACTGTTGAAATTTAAAGAAAGACATGGGGTAATTGGGTATCCTTATGAGAGTTGATTACTGAGAGGTCGAACTTGAGGGAGAGAAGGTCGACTTTAAGGGAGAGAAGGTCGATATAAGATTGCATCTTCCTCGATCTTCCATCTGCTACAACAACGGCAGAATCAACGTAGAAACTTCCTTTAAATTTAGGGTTTCCGTATAAGGTGGTTCGGGGCCGTCACTCTACCCTTGTCAGGTAACATAATCGGTTGAGTCAGGTGAAAAGATCAAAAGGGTAATATATTTTTTTCTCCAATAGCCTAATTTAAGGTCGATGTCTGGTTTTTCAGAAATGTAAACGATACCTTCCACCGGCTGCTAAACCCGTCAGGACCCGGAAAACCTGATGTTATTTGGCCTGTACATAGGGAAGGTCGGGGGAATGATCACTCTGAAATCTCTTAATTCTATCCATATCATCAATTAATCTACACCAACGTAAAGTAACTTCATCTTTATACACACATTACTTCTTACCATTACCAAACAAATAACAAAGTAGCTAGAAATTGATGTTGCTACTTGAAACAGTTTATTTGGCCAGAAAAACATAAATTCAAAGTGGACACTAACAAAGACAAAACTGAGCCTAGTAAGACACTGAGACTCACTGAAATGTGTTTTATATAACAATACATTCTTCAAACTTACTTCGAATCTCTAATTACGTTTTTTAGCGTTAATTCCTTCTCGCCAAGTGAATAGTGATGTTATCCTTCTATTAACACATTTTACTTTCTTTCCTCTCATCACACGTCAACACAAACATCTTTCTCTCCTACCTCACACATCCTTCTCGTTCATACAGTGCCACCTGAACACTCTCCAAGTTACAAGACTAGTGAGGTCATCCTAAAACTATATCTTGCGCTTGTCAGACCTCACTTAGATTGAGTTTATGTTTCTTTTGGAAAATATATTCCTTAAACTCAGGTTACCGAAGACCAGTGTACAGTATATAAATAGGAATTACAATACATACAAAATATTATGATACGAAGCATTTAGAGCCATTTTTTATATTATAAGATTGTATAATATATCTAAAACGGTGTGATATATTATTTACTAGACGAGAGGCCAGTCGTTGATAATAAGAATATATAAGAAAGTATTAATATTTTATTCCTTTATTTTAAGTCTAGATATATAACTTAACTTGTATACAATAAATGAATATATTCTTTTTTCTATTGAGCAAAGGTGTGTTAAAATTCATAATAAAACTAGGTAAAATAACAAAAACTATAAGAGGTTTAAAGTTAAAACGTAGATTCATTCATATATTAAACCACTTGACAAATAGAGACCAAAATGGACCTGTGTAATACCAAATAGTGTGTGGTGTGTGTGTGTGTGTGTGTGTGTAATGGTCAACAAGTTCTCCTCGCAAGCGAGTGGTCTCCGGTTCAATCCCCGGGCAGGGTGAAACTATGGGCAAGTTTCTTTACTCCATTTGCCTCTGTCTACCCAGCAGCAATTGGGAACCTGAATGTTAATCGATTTGCGGATCGTGTTTTAGGGTAATGGTTAGCCAGTGCAGTTGGCGAGCTGGTCGGTCTTCATGGACTACGAGTATTCCTTGACACTGGGTCTTGCAGCTCGTTAACTTAGGATGTGGTTGTTGTGTTGGCGACAGCTTCTACACCTTAAACAAATTCATGCTTAGGTGGCCGGCCACGAGGGGCAACCATTATTAGGTGTGTACCCTCTGATTATTATTACCATCATTCAATATCTCATTATGCACTATACATAAACAATGAACTATAACTATATAACATAGTTTCTGCATGTACACAGTGTAACATCTCCAGGTGTTATGGCTGTGTAGTGGAGCGTTAAGGCCAGCAGCTTACATTTTACCAACCATTAACCTCCACCAGCTGCAGTGGCGACCCACTGAACAAAACTCCCTGTGTGAGAGGAATCCAGGCGGTGGGATATATTCACTTCAAGCAGGAAAGGAGTTACTCAGTGTGTATGCGAGTGTGTATATTACTTGCAGGCGTATTAATGTAGACAATTTATGCAAATTAATTCACAAGGAAATGTGAAATTACAATATCTCTAACACCATCAACTTATTTTTACACACACACACACACACACTTGCTGCAGCCACCGGCTGCAACTCTATTAATAAACCGTTTATTATTATTATTATTATCATTATTACACACACACACTACTACTACTACTACTACTTGCTGTCACTCGGAATCGAGTATGATGATCGTCCAGCTATTTTAAAATGATATGGGTTATTCAGGATGCCACCTAGGTTACTGAGTTTTGAGGTGACTAAAGAGCCCAATACGGGACCGGCAGCGTCGTCCACATTCGTTGCACATATGGAAGGCTCCAACGTCTTTCCGACATTGGCGCTTATCTACCTCGGTTTGCAGTCGGGCTAACTTGAAAGTGCGCCTCCAAGCGTTACGATGTGGAGTAATCGACTCCCAGGTGAGGGGGCCGATTTGGCACCTTTCAGGTTTGTCTTGAGACTATCCTTATACCTTTTCAATTGCCTGCCAGCGTTACGTTTACTATTCGTTAGGTGACTGTAAAGTAGCTGCTTTGGCAGTCTACTGTCGTCCATGCGGGTAACATAGCCAGTTCAACGTAGTTATTCATGGATAATGGTAGCCCTGATGTTCCTACAGTTGGTGTCAGCAAGAATGCTGGCATTTGTTCTCTTGACTTCCCGGCGAACTCGGAGGATGGAAAGTAGACTACAATAGTGAAAGTTTTCAAGTGCCTTGAGGTGCCTTCTGTATGTGACCCATGTCTCACTGCCATATAGTAGGGTGGGCAGGACCACTGCTCGAGATATGTGCAGTTTTGTGGATAATTTCAGCTCCCTTCAACTGAAGACACGGGTATGGAGTCTGCCAAAGGCTTGAGATGCACATCTGATCCGATTTTGAATCTCTTCATCGATGGCCGCGGGGGTGGACAGGTGGAAGCCATGATACTGAAAGTAGGTAACATTACAGTGGGTAGTACTATTAAGCTGGATGGATGGTGGAGGTGTGGCTGAAACAGGGGCAGGCTGAAAGAGAGTCTGAGTCTTGCATACATTCACCTCAAAGCCGAAGTGTGCAAATGCATCTGCATAGGTGTTCAGGATCTCCTGTAGGTCGCGTTCATTGTGAGCGACAAGGGTGAGGTCATCTTCATACTGAACTTCAATAATGGAAGCTGCCGACATCTTTGTTCCTGCCTGGAATCATCTTATTTTGAAAAGACCCTTCATCCGATACTCTATTTCCACTCCGCCGGCTAAATTGGCTCTAGCACGAGTAAGGAGGGCAGCCAAAAAATGTAAAAGACAATTGACAACCCAGGCACCAGTACACATTCTTGTTTTACTCCCGTTTGGATGGGGAAGAACACAGACTGAGTGCCGTTGTGCAGGACACTGCCGTTCAAGGAGTCGTGGAGTTGCCTCAGAATGGCAAATAATTTAGGTGGGCAGCCAAATCGGCTGAGGGTCCGCCAGAGAGCTTCCCTTTTGACCTATTCGAAGGCATTGGTTAGGTCGATACAGGCCATGTACAGGTTGCGGCGCTGTTCTCTGCACTTTTCCAGTATCTGGCAGGCAGCAAAGATCATGTCAGTGGTGTGATGTGATGGTCTAAAGCCACATTCAGATTCTGTGAGGAAGTTTCCCGCCTCAGGTAGTTGTCTGTTTCGGATGACTCGGGCGATAATCTTGCCTGCAATGGAGAGCAGCGAGATCCCATGGTAGTTGCCACAGTCTGACCGGTCTCCTTTGTATTTATTAATATTGATAATGGAGGCGTCTTTAAGAGCTCGGGGGATTTTCTCCTTTTCTCATATATTCTCCAGGAGAGAGTGGAGACGCCTAGTAAAGCAGAGGTCCTCCTGCTTTATACACCTCGGCTGAGATGGGGGATAGCTGAGGTGGGTCAGTTCCTGGATGCTGGGGGACCTACTAGGAAGTTAGGATATCCACATCGGTGTTTCGTTGAGCAGCGAATGGTAGTGCTTTTTCCAGCACTGACGGGGATGCCTTCTTCGTCTTTAATTATGGAGTTTCCGTCGGATGAGTGGAGGGGGGCGGTACCATGAGTGATTGGCCCATAAAATGTTTTAGTGAAGTTGAAAAATTCGCACACCTTGTGTTGACATGCAAGTTTTTGCTTTTCACTTGTTTTATTTTTAAACCAGTCGTTCTTTAGTTTGGGAAGTTCGCACTGGGCCGCCGCTTTCTTCTTGTGGAAGGTATTAGCTTTGATCCTAGACTGAAGGTTGTTCTGCCAGTCAATTAAAGCAGCACATTTATCATCGACGAGTACAGTGATTTTTGGGTAATTTTCACCAAACAAGTCCTGGTGTATTCCTTCCATCCTGCCAAGGGTCTCTCTGCAGGTTTTTGTCATGACAGTGTCGAGAATACTCCATTCGGCACATGGATTTTGGTTGTTTGTTGTTGGGTTGTTTATCGTACCATGTTCGAGCTGTTCTCTGAAATCATGTGCTACCGCTGGATCCCCCAGACGCTTAGTGTTAAAACCTCTTCTGGAGGCTTCTAGCCTTCACCGTTTTGGGGCGACGTGATGTGAAAGCTTGGCTCTGATGAGACGATGATCAGTGTCACAGTGGTTTGAGCCACGCATTGCTCGGGTGATGGGAACATCTCGGCGATCTCTTTTTCTGACAATGATATAGTCAATGAGATGCCAGTGTTGCCTGCCTAACGAAGTATTGGTGATAGTCATTCCCTGCAGCGACTATAAGATGTTGTATAGTATGTTTTTGTTTTGATCTGTGATTATAATTGTGTTTTAGACCTCATAAGGATGACCTTACTGGGTGCGGTGCCCGGTGAGGTTGGTTTATTAGACAGGCTATATTTAGGGTACCTTTTCAAGCCCCCTCCCCATCTTGGGGGAGCAGAGTGGCTCCTCGAATGGGCTGCTCAGTTGCAATGACAGGTCCTGTCATTGCCTGTCCCCGTCACCACTCGTCCGTCGCCATAGGACTTTTGGGGTATAAGGGTATGATGATGAGGAAGAGTATGATGAGCTGGATGATAGCTGTGCGTGAGTTGATTTATGTGGTGAGGCAGGAGCACAGACTGTCAACCGCACATCTTGGATCTCCCTTTTCCTGATCCAGTTGGTCAATTCCGCCCATACCGCCGTTGGGGTCTTGTTGGACCTCTGTAAGCAAGTCTGCCCGATGCGGGGCTCCACCGCAGGTTTTTCGTGTGGGGTTTACTCCCGTAGGCTTATACCTACCAAGGTTAATGTGCAAGGCAGCGAGGCAGTGGTTAGTATGCGCCAGGACGTGTCCACATGCCAGTGAGCCTATGCGCCGACCCTCTGGGGCCCATTGCTGCTCCGAGATCCCCTGCTGGTCTAGTCTGGGCCGACGAGGCACTCAGTTGCTGTGTGTTGCCATGAGGAGGCACAACAGGAGTATTGATGGTGAGGAGGCTGTGTACTAGCAGGGGAAGACTTATGCAAGCTACTTCCCTGTTCGCCACGAGGGCTAGCCATAGGTGATAGCTGAAAGAGAGAGGAAGCAAGCAGTGCTTGCATCTTAACACTAACATAATGCTCCCACACTTGATGCATTACACCACCCTGCACACACACACACACACACAAACACACACCAAAGGAGGGTCAGGCGTCCACTCCTACTCTACTGTGGAGCTTCTCCGGCCAATGTTGGTCCATTCCCCATGTCCCTCTCTTTGACCACCGGGATGCCAACAAAATCCCGCCAAAAGTGGTAATTTCGTCTCGAAAAGAAGTGTGTTCAGTGTTGAACAGTGATGAACAGTGCTTAAGCCAGTGAATTCAGCACTATACAGTACCAGTGAGGTCCACACCTAGAGATAAGTGCCCTGGGAACCGGTCACCATCTTCTGACCAGGAGGTGGGTCGGCTTTATATCTGACCACGAGATAACACAACACCACTAAACAGAGAGTAAGTTACTGTGACACCACACCACCCGGTGTCTCCATTACCATGTGAGGTCCTTCATTTTAACACGTACGGACGAGTTACTGCACTACGTGAACACCACACCACCCCGTTTCTCCATGAGAACGTGAGGTTCTTCATATCAACATATGCGGACCAGTTACTGCACCACGTGGCCAACGTGACACAGACAAGAGGCCAGCCCCTGCCATCAACTGTAAACTATAACTTGTATGTTCAATTCATGCTCCTTCTCCTTATAGTAGTGAAAGCTTTTGTTAAACGACCCACCCACCACATGTCTTTGTAATATTCAGAGTTCAAGTATCTATATTCAGAGTTCAAGTATCTATATTCAGTTCAAGTATCTATATTCAGTTCAAGTATCTATAGAGTTCAAGTATCTATATTCAGTTCAAGTATCTATATTCAGAGTTCAAGTATCTATATTCAGAGTATCTATAGAGTTCAAGTATCTATATTCAGAGTTCAAGTATCTATATTCAGAGTTCAAGTATCTATATTCTCAGTTGAAGTATTTATATTCTGAGTTCAAGTATCTATTCAGAGTTCAAGTATCTATATTCAGAGTTCAAGTATCTATATTCTGAGTTCAAGTATCTATTCAGAGTTCAAGTATCTATATTCAGAGTTCAAGTATCTATATTCTCAGTTGAAGTATTTATATTCTGAGTTCAAGTATCTATTCAGAGTTCAAGTATCTATATTCAGAGTTCAAATATCTATATCGGAGTTCAAGTATCTATATTCAGAGTTCAAGTATCTATATTCAGAGTTCAAATATCTATATTCAGAGTTCAAGTATCTATATTCTCAGTTGAAGTATTTATATTCTGAGTTCAAGTATCTATATTCAGAGTTCAAGTATCTATATTCAGAGTTCAAGTATCTATATTCAGAGTTCAAATATCTATATTCAGAGTTCAAGTATCTATATTCTGAGTTCAAGTATCTATATTCAGAGTTCAAGTATCTATATTCTGAGTTCACTTATCTATTCAGAGTTCAAGTATCTATATTCAGAGTTCAAGTATCTATATTCAGAGTTCAAGTATCTATATTCTCAGTTGAAGTATTTATATTCTGAGTTCAAGTATCTATTCAGAGTTCAAGTATCTATATTCAGAGTTCAAGTATCTATATTCAGAGTTCAAGTATCTATATTCAGAGTTCAAGTATCTATATTCTGAGTTCAAGTATCTATATTCAGAGTTCAAGTATCTATATTCAGAGTTCAAGTATCTATATTCTGAGTTCAAGTATCTATATTCTGAGTTCAAGTATCTATATTTTGACCATCATACATTTCTGGGATATTTTCATTTACTATTCTGCTAAAATTCACTTCATATAAATATTCCATATTGTATTTTTGTATTCAATGCATAATTATAACATTAGCGTAAATCCTTATTCGTGAGGTTGTTAAGGTGTACTGGATCTGTCCCCCAAAACAATGAGAAGTGGTAGGCTAATTATTTCTCTTTCGAAGTAGTATAATGTAGTAGGAAATTTTGAAAACTAAAAATCGCGTGAAATTTAGCCCTCTCCTTCCCCTATCCCTTCCCCTGAGCTTGCTTCACCTTTATTTCTTCTACAAATTAAGTTCTAAATTGGATTAATTAAGCTGGTTATCCTTCATTTCGGTTTCGCCAAAAGCTGTTTAGTGTCACTTCACTTACGGTCTGGGAGCAATTTTTAATGATTCGTATTATCACTTCCTACAGATTTTCTGACTGAATATTTGTGTTAAAATTTCTCATTGAAATGTACATTAAGAAAAACAAATTAAAATCTTAAAATAACTGGAATAATCAGAAAATTAATCAGGACCTTCTACACTACTGCTCTTAGTTATGTGTACCAGGTATAAGCCTCAGTAATAAGAGTAATTACCACATATACATCATAAATCCTAAGGAGTGAAGTGTAGTCGCAAATTATCACTTTCTCATAAACAGTAATTGAAACGCAAGTAGATTGGGTCACATAAGCATCATAAGCTACTGTTGAAATTTAAAGAAAGACATGGGGTAATTGGGTATCCTTATGAGAGTTGATTACTGAGAGGTCGAACTTGAGGGAGAGAAGGTCGACTTTAAGGGAGAGAAGGTCGATATAAGATTGCATCTTCCTCGATCTTCCATCTGCTACAACAACGGCAGAATCAACGTAGAAACTTCCTTTAAATTTAGGGTTTCCGTATAAGGTGGTTCGGGGCCGTCACTCTACCCTTGTCAGGTAACATAATCGGTTGAGTCAGGTGAAAAGATCAAAAGGGTAATATATTTTTTTCTCCAATAGCCTAATTTAAGGTCGATGTCTGGTTTTTCAGAAATGTAAACGATACCTTCCACCGGCTGCTAAACCCGTCAGGACCCGGAAAACCTGATGTTATTTGGCCTGTACATAGGGAAGGTCGGGGGAATGATCACTCTGAAATCTCTTAATTCTATCCATATCATCAATTAATCTACACCAACGTAAAGTAACTTCATCTTTATACACACATTACTTCTTACCATTACCAAACAAATAACAAAGTAGCTAGAAATTGATGTTGCTACTTGAAACAGTTTATTTGGCCAGAAAAACATAAATTCAAAGTGGACACTAACAAAGACAAAACTGAGCCTAGTAAGACACTGAGACTCACTGAAATGTGTTTTATATAACAATACATTCTTCAAACTTACTTCGAATCTCTAATTACGTTTTTTAGCGTTAATTCCTTCTCGCCAAGTGAATAGTGATGTTATCCTTCTATTAACACATTTTACTTTCTTTCCTCTCATCACACGTCAACACAAACATCTTTCTCTCCTACCTCACACATCCTTCTCGTTCATACAGTGCCACCTGAACACTCTCCAAGTTACAAGACTAGTGAGGTCATCCTAAAACTATATCTTGCGCTTGTCAGACCTCACTTAGATTGAGTTTATGTTTCTTTTGGAAAATATATTCCTTAAACTCAGGTTACCGAAGACCAGTGTACAGTATATAAATAGGAATTACAATACATACAAAATATTATGATACGAAGCATTTAGAGCCATTTTTTATATTATAAGATTGTATAATATATCTAAAACGGTGTGATATATTATTTACTAGACGAGAGGCCAGTCGTTGATAATAAGAATATATAAGAAAGTATTAATATTTTATTCCTTTATTTTAAGTCTAGATATATAACTTAACTTGTATACAATAAATGAATATATTCTTTTTTCTATTGAGCAAAGGTGTGTTAAAATTCATAATAAAACTAGGTAAAATAACAAAAACTATAAGAGGTTTAAAGTTAAAACGTAGATTCATTCATATATTAAACCACTTGACAAATAGAGACCAAAATGGACCTGTGTAATACCAAATAGTGTGTGGTGTGTGTGTGTGTGTGTGTGTGTAATGGTCAACAAGTTCTCCTCGCAAGCGAGTGGTCTCCGGTTCAATCCCCGGGCAGGGTGAAACTATGGGCAAGTTTCTTTACTCCATTTGCCTCTGTCTACCCAGCAGCAATTGGGAACCTGAATGTTAATCGATTTGCGGATCGTGTTTTAGGGTAATGGTTAGCCAGTGCAGTTGGCGAGCTGGTCGGTCTTCATGGACTACGAGTATTCCTTGACACTGGGTCTTGCAGCTCGTTAACTTAGGATGTGGTTGTTGTGTTGGCGACAGCTTCTACACCTTAAACAAATTCATGCTTAGGTGGCCGGCCACGAGGGGCAACCATTATTAGGTGTGTACCCTCTGATTATTATTACCATCATTCAATATCTCATTATGCACTATACATAAACAATGAACTATAACTATATAACATAGTTTCTGCATGTACACAGTGTAACATCTCCAGGTGTTATGGCTGTGTAGTGGAGCGTTAAGGCCAGCAGCTTACATTTTACCAACCATTAACCTCCACCAGCTGCAGTGGCGACCCACTGAACAAAACTCCCTGTGTGAGAGGAATCCAGGCGGTGGGATATATTCACTTCAAGCAGGAAAGGAGTTACTCAGTGTGTATGCGAGTGTGTATATTACTTGCAGGCGTATTAATGTAGACAATTTATGCAAATTAATTCACAAGGAAATGTGAAATTACAATATCTCTAACACCATCAACTTATTTTTACACACACACACACACACACTTGCTGCAGCCACCGGCTGCAACTCTATTAATAAACCGTTTATTATTATTATTATTATCATTATTACACACACACACTACTACTACTACTACTACTTGCTGTCACTCGGAATCGAGTATGATGATCGTCCAGCTATTTTAAAATGATATGGGTTATTCAGGATGCCACCTAGGTTACTGAGTTTTGAGGTGACTAAAGAGCCCAATACGGGACCGGCAGCGTCGTCCACATTCGTTGCACATATGGAAGGCTCCAACGTCTTTCCGACATTGGCGCTTATCTACCTCGGTTTGCAGTCGGGCTAACTTGAAAGTGCGCCTCCAAGCGTTACGATGTGGAGTAATCGACTCCCAGGTGAGGGGGCCGATTTGGCACCTTTCAGGTTTGTCTTGAGACTATCCTTATACCTTTTCAATTGCCTGCCAGCGTTACGTTTACTATTCGTTAGGTGACTGTAAAGTAGCTGCTTTGGCAGTCTACTGTCGTCCATGCGGGTAACATAGCCAGTTCAACGTAGTTATTCATGGATAATGGTAGCCCTGATGTTCCTACAGTTGGTGTCAGCAAGAATGCTGGCATTTGTTCTCTTGACTTCCCGGCGAACTCGGAGGATGGAAAGTAGACTACAATAGTGAAAGTTTTCAAGTGCCTTGAGGTGCCTTCTGTATGTGACCCATGTCTCACTGCCATATAGTAGGGTGGGCAGGACCACTGCTCGAGATATGTGCAGTTTTGTGGATAATTTCAGCTCCCTTCAACTGAAGACACGGGTATGGAGTCTGCCAAAGGCTTGAGATGCACATCTGATCCGATTTTGAATCTCTTCATCGATGGCCGCGGGGGTGGACAGGTGGAAGCCATGATACTGAAAGTAGGTAACATTACAGTGGGTAGTACTATTAAGCTGGATGGATGGTGGAGGTGTGGCTGAAACAGGGGCAGGCTGAAAGAGAGTCTGAGTCTTGCATACATTCACCTCAAAGCCGAAGTGTGCAAATGCATCTGCATAGGTGTTCAGGATCTCCTGTAGGTCGCGTTCATTGTGAGCGACAAGGGTGAGGTCATCTTCATACTGAACTTCAATAATGGAAGCTGCCGACATCTTTGTTCCTGCCTGGAATCATCTTATTTTGAAAAGACCCTTCATCCGATACTCTATTTCCACTCCGCCGGCTAAATTGGCTCTAGCACGAGTAAGGAGGGCAGCCAAAAAATGTAAAAGACAATTGACAACCCAGGCACCAGTACACATTCTTGTTTTACTCCCGTTTGGATGGGGAAGAACACAGACTGAGTGCCGTTGTGCAGGACACTGCCGTTCAAGGAGTCGTGGAGTTGCCTCAGAATGGCAAATAATTTAGGTGGGCAGCCAAATCGGCTGAGGGTCCGCCAGAGAGCTTCCCTTTTGACCTATTCGAAGGCATTGGTTAGGTCGATACAGGCCATGTACAGGTTGCGGCGCTGTTCTCTGCACTTTTCCAGTATCTGGCAGGCAGCAAAGATCATGTCAGTGGTGTGATGTGATGGTCTAAAGCCACATTCAGATTCTGTGAGGAAGTTTCCCGCCTCAGGTAGTTGTCTGTTTCGGATGACTCGGGCGATAATCTTGCCTGCAATGGAGAGCAGCGAGATCCCATGGTAGTTGCCACAGTCTGACCGGTCTCCTTTGTATTTATTAATATTGATAATGGAGGCGTCTTTAAGAGCTCGGGGGATTTTCTCCTTTTCTCATATATTCTCCAGGAGAGAGTGGAGACGCCTAGTAAAGCAGAGGTCCTCCTGCTTTATACACCTCGGCTGAGATGGGGGATAGCTGAGGTGGGTCAGTTCCTGGATGCTGGGGGACCTACTAGGAAGTTAGGATATCCACATCGGTGTTTCGTTGAGCAGCGAATGGTAGTGCTTTTTCCAGCACTGACGGGGATGCCTTCTTCGTCTTTAATTATGGAGTTTCCGTCGGATGAGTGGAGGGGGGCGGTACCATGAGTGATTGGCCCATAAAATGTTTTAGTGAAGTTGAAAAATTCGCACACCTTGTGTTGACATGCAAGTTTTTGCTTTTCACTTGTTTTATTTTTAAACCAGTCGTTCTTTAGTTTGGGAAGTTCGCACTGGGCCGCCGCTTTCTTCTTGTGGAAGGTATTAGCTTTGATCCTAGACTGAAGGTTGTTCTGCCAGTCAATTAAAGCAGCACATTTATCATCGACGAGTACAGTGATTTTTGGGTAATTTTCACCAAACAAGTCCTGGTGTATTCCTTCCATCCTGCCAAGGGTCTCTCTGCAGGTTTTTGTCATGACAGTGTCGAGAATACTCCATTCGGCACATGGATTTTGGTTGTTTGTTGTTGGGTTGTTTATCGTACCATGTTCGAGCTGTTCTCTGAAATCATGTGCTACCGCTGGATCCCCCAGACGCTTAGTGTTAAAACCTCTTCTGGAGGCTTCTAGCCTTCACCGTTTTGGGGCGACGTGATGTGAAAGCTTGGCTCTGATGAGACGATGATCAGTGTCACAGTGGTTTGAGCCACGCATTGCTCGGGTGATGGGAACATCTCGGCGATCTCTTTTTCTGACAATGATATAGTCAATGAGATGCCAGTGTTGCCTGCCTAACGAAGTATTGGTGATAGTCATTCCCTGCAGCGACTATAAGATGTTGTATAGTATGTTTTTGTTTTGATCTGTGATTATAATTGTGTTTTAGACCTCATAAGGATGACCTTACTGGGTGCGGTGCCCGGTGAGGTTGGTTTATTAGACAGGCTATATTTAGGGTACCTTTTCAAGCCCCCTCCCCATCTTGGGGGAGCAGAGTGGCTCCTCGAATGGGCTGCTCAGTTGCAATGACAGGTCCTGTCATTGCCTGTCCCCGTCACCACTCGTCCGTCGCCATAGGACTTTTGGGGTATAAGGGTATGATGATGAGGAAGAGTATGATGAGCTGGATGATAGCTGTGCGTGAGTTGATTTATGTGGTGAGGCAGGAGCACAGACTGTCAACCGCACATCTTGGATCTCCCTTTTCCTGATCCAGTTGGTCAATTCCGCCCATACCGCCGTTGGGGTCTTGTTGGACCTCTGTAAGCAAGTCTGCCCGATGCGGGGCTCCACCGCAGGTTTTTCGTGTGGGGTTTACTCCCGTAGGCTTATACCTACCAAGGTTAATGTGCAAGGCAGCGAGGCAGTGGTTAGTATGCGCCAGGACGTGTCCACATGCCAGTGAGCCTATGCGCCGACCCTCTGGGGCCCATTGCTGCTCCGAGATCCCCTGCTGGTCTAGTCTGGGCCGACGAGGCACTCAGTTGCTGTGTGTTGCCATGAGGAGGCACAACAGGAGTATTGATGGTGAGGAGGCTGTGTACTAGCAGGGGAAGACTTATGCAAGCTACTTCCCTGTTCGCCACGAGGGCTAGCCATAGGTGATAGCTGAAAGAGAGAGGAAGCAAGCAGTGCTTGCATCTTAACACTAACATAATGCTCCCACACTTGATGCATTACACCACCCTGCACACACACACACACACACAAACACACACCAAAGGAGGGTCAGGCGTCCACTCCTACTCTACTGTGGAGCTTCTCCGGCCAATGTTGGTCCATTCCCCATGTCCCTCTCTTTGACCACCGGGATGCCAACAAAATCCCGCCAAAAGTGGTAATTTCGTCTCGAAAAGAAGTGTGTTCAGTGTTGAACAGTGATGAACAGTGCTTAAGCCAGTGAATTCAGCACTATACAGTACCAGTGAGGTCCACACCTAGAGATAAGTGCCCTGGGAACCGGTCACCATCTTCTGACCAGGAGGTGGGTCGGCTTTATATCTGACCACGAGATAACACAACACCACTAAACAGAGAGTAAGTTACTGTGACACCACACCACCCGGTGTCTCCATTACCATGTGAGGTCCTTCATTTTAACACGTACGGACGAGTTACTGCACTACGTGAACACCACACCACCCCGTTTCTCCATGAGAACGTGAGGTTCTTCATATCAACATATGCGGACCAGTTACTGCACCACGTGGCCAACGTGACACAGACAAGAGGCCAGCCCCTGCCATCAACTGTAAACTATAACTTGTATGTTCAATTCATGCTCCTTCTCCTTATAGTAGTGAAAGCTTTTGTTAAACGACCCACCCACCACATGTCTTTGTAAGGTAACAACAGGTAAAAGCATCCGGGTAATTAATTAGTGGAAGTAGATTACCTGGCCTAAAGACAC
>NW_024735554.1:767755-774861 GCF_018991925.1 Homarus americanus | reverse complement strand
TCTTAAGTTGTGTCTCTTCACAGACTTGAGATCCGGACAAACATCAACTCTGAACACCTTTGAGCGTTACATAAAAGCAGCGTCAAAAGATTCTCCATCAAGCTGTTTACATTGGAGGAGTTCTCTTTCCTGAGTGCTTCGTTCGCTGTCCCTTGGCGTGTTCCTAAAGCTTCGAGCACGGCCTCTACCGTCAGAGTTGTCGTAGGAGAGCACGAAGTGTGTGCTCGAAATGCGTTGCGTCTCTAAGGACAACACATACGAAGCTATCATCTGTTTCGGCTGTGATAAACTGGACAAGTCAACCATTGTTGCGTAAGTCTTGCCAACGTCGACGCCATTCCGAAACATCTGATAAGAAGCGTCAGACATCAGAGAGCGTCTGTACAGCAGCCTTTTGAGGTGTTGTTCGACTCTGGAAATGAGGTACCAGTACCTCTAGTCGCATCAACATTAGTAGCAGACGAATCTTGTACGGTAGAACGTTGTGGGAGGCTAACAGAGAAATCAAGACTTCAAATCTGGCTTGATCCTCTTTTCTTCTAAGGTCATCCTCCGTCGTATGTCTCCGAGTTCTCTGCGTGTTTGTTCCTCTTTGTGGCGTCGTCTTTCAGACTCTTTGTACCGAATTTCTTCCTCTTCTCTCCTTGCAATATCGTCCGGCGTCAAGTTTCCATCCACTATCAGTTGAAGATCTGTGGACGCTGTGCGCCATGAGGAAGCTGGCTCATGACGGCGGAGATTCTGTGGTGACTGGGCATTGTCACTGTGGGGGCGTGGGGCGTAAGCTTGGGTGGGGAGAGGTCTCACACTAAAACTCGTAACCCCATCGTCCAGGGTATCGTTTTTGATCCCTGTGAGACATACCGACTGCTTCTGTACTCTATCTGTGCAGATCGGGTCAGCCTTCGTAATCTATGCAGAGCCACAGAAGTAAGTAAGTCAAAAAAAAATAAGGTGAATGTGTGTGTGTGTGTGTGTGTGTGTGTGTCTGGCAGGGGGAGAGGGCGGCGCGCTGCCAGACGTAGGAGCGAGTGGGCGCGTCGCCTCTAGCTCCTCAGTCACCCTCAGACCAGAGACGGGAGAGCACGTGCTGTCGGACGCTCCCTTAGTCATCTGACCACAACTTGCACAGACAATATGATTAAAATACACAGCACAGCACTTCAAACACTTCACTTCACAGCACAGCACTGTACACAGCATAGCACTTCACAACACTGTAAGTCTGAGAGCTTGTGATCTTGCTGTCTAAATGAAGGAGACTGAAGACGCGACGCCATTACCAGAGTCCGGGGAAGGCTTGGTCCACTGTATCTCACTGAGAAATAATCACTGCGCCATCTAGCGTGTTGCTAGGGATACCCAAAGAATGTTCTATACTACTGAGGGTATACACAAACACTTGTTGTCTTTAAAAGTAGGTTCTATTCTCATACGGAGATATTTACAATGGGACGCAAGCCCGTGGTCACGCCACCAGGACTCCGTCTTGTCTTTACATCTATCTATGTATTACTACAGCTTGGCCTGTACAGATGCCAGCATTCACCAAACTGAATACAAAAAGTATAAATGTGATAATTTATATACATAATATGAATTACATAAATGAATATTACATAGAATTAATACATGTTCTGTAATACTTTACTATACATAATTAATAAGAGTAATATAACAATATACAGCTGAAGGTACTACTTTGTGTCATATATATCTACAAACATAAGTTGAGGGTGTCAAAGGGCAAAAAAGAGTGTGAGGATAGAGAATCAGTAATGATGAGACTGTCTGTGACAGTGGTTTCAATAAATTAATAGCTGTGGGTATAGCAACTAATTCAGTTTGTAGAGTGGATGCCGATTTGTTAACTCTACCTCCTTTCTCAATTGTATTACCGTTAGCTTGAGTCTACATAAGTAATAATAATAATAATAATAATAATAATAATAATAATAATAATAATAATAATAATAATAATAATAATTAACGGTTTTTGTAAAGTTCTGCAGCCCGAGGCTGAAAATATACAATGGACATAAATGACTTATTTCTACATTGGTGGTTTAACAAAAGCTCAATTAGAAAAGAAAGGAACAAACAGTGAACATACAGATTTATGTTTACAGTGGAGGTCACGTAGATCATGGGCGCTGAGGTATTGAACAGCAGACACGTAGTGTAGTAACTCCCTCACTACCTGACCTAGCTTAGAGAAGGTTACAGTAGATGCGGAAGTCCGTGGTCACGCCACGAGGACTCGGTCTTCACTCTCTTTACGTCTATCTATGTATTACTACGCGCTGGCCTGTACAGATGCCAGCATTCACAAGCTAAATACATAAAGTATAAATGTGATAATCCACATACATAACATGGTGCACAATAAATAGAATATTACATAGAATTAATACATGTTCTGCAATACTTTACTATACATAATTAATAAGAGTAATATAAGAGTAATATAATAATATACAGCTGAAGGTACTACTTTGTGTCCATATATATCATACAGTCTGAGCCACGCATTGCATAGGTGATGAGGACATCTCAGCGATCTCTTTCTCTGAGAATGATGTAGTCAATGAGATGCTAGTGTTTGGATCGTGGGTGTTGGCATGAACCCTTGAACTTGACGGCCTGCCTAAACAAGTTATTGGTGATAGTGAGGCTGTGTTTGGCACTTGCTGAGGTGGAGTAGGCCATTGGAATTGCAATTGCCTAGTCCATTTCTCCCTATGGTTCCATGCCAAATGTCAGCATCTGTGCCAACTCTGGGATTGAAGTCACCAAGGAGCACAACGTCATCTTCTCTGGAGATAGAGGTTAGCACTCCGTCGAGACCGACGTAAAAGGCCTCTGATGAAAAAGGCATGACGTGAGTAATTCAGTGGGACTCGGAGAGTCAAGAGTCGCTCGTTGATCTCAATTGGCATTTCAGTTAGCCTGTGTAGGATGTGTTAGCTGATGGCAAACCCAACTCCTTAAATGCTTTTTCTCTCCATAGCAGGCTTACCCTTCCAGAAGAAGGTATAGCCAGACTCCCGTTCTGTGACTTACTCTCGTCTGGGAGCTGGGACTCACTAGTGGCTTTTATGTCGATGTTTTCCTAGCCAGCTCTTTTGCCACAGGGGCAGTTCTTCTTTCAGGACGCTCATTTTTGCCAGTATCCAGAAGGGTCCTGACATTCCATGCAGCGACCATAAGAGGTTGTATAGTTTGTTTTTGTTTGGATCTGTTATTTTGATTGTGTTTTCCACCACATAATGATGACCTTACTGGGTGCGGTTGCCCAGTCAGGTTGGTTCTTTGGGCAGGCTATGTTTGGGGTAACTTTTTTAGCCCACTCCCCATGTGGGGTGAGGAGAGTGGCTCCTCGATAGAGCTGCTCAGCCGCACAGACAGGACCGGATTGCACTGCTGCCTAGATCCCAGTGCATAAATGACCAATTATCTGTGCCGCCCATGTGCAGAGTTGTGAATAGAGACTCCCAGCAGTCATCTCTGCCTATCCCCGTCGCCACTCGTCCGTCGCCATAGGACTTTTTGGGGTTTAGGGTTTTGATGATGATGAGAGGTATGATGAGCTGGATCTTGGCTGCGCGTGAGTTGATTTATGTGGTGAGGTAGGAGCGCATGTTGCAACCACACATCTTGGCTCTCCAATTTCCTGAGCCAATGGTGCAAGTGTTGCATCAACTGGGGAGAGGGAGAGTTGTAATGCACTGCCGATAGCCCAGTTTGTTGGGTTTCGCCTAGTATCCTGTTCATCAGGCATTGCCCTCGTCCGCCGGTGTGGTTGGGTTCCCACGCACGCACGCACACACGCACGCACGGACGCACGCACGCTCGCAGTAAGTCTTATTATCCACAAAAGTAAACAAAGAGGGTACATTTAGCCATCCTTTATATTATATAATGTAGTCGCTCCCCTGAGTCCTGTTGGAGGTCTCTCTCTCTCTCTCTCTTTCACTTTCTCCCCGTCTTTCTTTCACTCTGTAGTCGTCTGTCTCTAAGTCTGTCTATTTCTTTTCCCAATAGTTTATTTTCATTATGTCTAGTCGACCAAACATAAGTGAATGACAATGTTAATTAAGATTATACTGGCACCCCTGACATGAACTTCTTAAAATAAACACCAACTTCTTAAAATAAACAACATCAACTTCATAAAATAAACAACACCATTTCCTAAAATAAACACCATCAACTTTCTAAAAAAACAATATCAACTTCTTAAAATAAACAACATAACTTCCTAAATTAAGCAACATCAATTTCCTAAATTAAACAACAACAATTTCCTAAAATAAACAACATCAACTTCCTAAATTAAGCAACATCAACTTCCTAATATAAACAACATCAATTTTCTAAACAGTAAAATTATTGACGAATTCTTTATTATATATCGTGAATCAATCCTAAACATATGCTCTCACTATAGAACCTTCATCCTCCTCCCCCCCTCACCCTCTGGACTGGCCTGGACGTACAAAAACAACTAACAACGCCCAGATTCACCCTACCTTGCTGTTTTTCAGTGAATTTTAGTTTATAAAAGTCACACGCCAGAAGAGATGTTGGTGACATGAAGAAAACCGTCAAAGCTTAGTATAAATCAAAACCGCCAAAGCTCAATACAGGTCAATGTCTTCAATGTATAGCCGTAAAATGTCAAAATAAAACTCTACCATAGTATTTCCTACCGTTTACTGTATAATGCACTGTGGGTGGTATGGTCCCATTAGCTAAAATAGTACGATCCATAAAATTAAGTAAATAAAAAAGAAAACTCAATATGGTTAAGTTACAGGTCAGTTACTCTGGACAAAGTAGGAAAGAATAACTCAGGAGAACTCATTGTTCATTTTAACACTAAGTGGGCTGTTGGTACTCTTGAAACCTGGCCCGATTGTAACACTAAAACTTAATGATACACACTTTGCTTTTCCCGATTGACAGAGAATGGCTGAGCAAGCTGTGCGTGACCTAGAATCTCTATATCTCTTGTTATGACTGTTTCCTGGTGTCTCTCTCTGTGTGTGTGTGTGTTTGTCACTACCCATATCACATCTTTTGGTAAAACAACAGCGGAAACAGTGAGAGAGCTGAGATACGCTTCATTTCTCTCATCACTAACACGACAACAATTGTAAATAAATAATAATATAAATAAAATTAGACAAGGATAAAAATCTCACCAGAATTAATTAAAGCTACAGCTACTGCAACAACAACAACAATAGTAACAACAACAACAACACCAACAGCCACATCCGAACCTCTTAGATAAATAACAAATAGGTCATATAATAATGTAATAATTCACACACACACACACACACACACAAACAACGGTAGCAATAAAAGTGTATTCGTTATCACTACCAGACACTCAAACAAAACACAAAGAGAATCAACTCAGAAACAATTTAGGAGCAAACTATTTTACTTCCTCTTGAACTGTTAAGCCAAATATTTCTTGCTGAAGATTCCCTCAGGCTTAACACTCCACTACACCAACGTTTTTATTTACTACTGCACTAATGAACAAAGAATATTCCCCTGGGCTAACACATCGTCTTCATGGTATTTAATTTTGTTTGTTTTAAGATATCACCGGTTTTTTTTAATTTTGCGTGATTTTATTTTTAGTTGGTGTATATACGGTGTTTGTGATATTATCTCCAGCATTACCATCACTATCACTACCACCATCAGCACCTCGGCCATCGTCACCATCGTCAACTCTATCGCCACTACTATCACCATCATCACCATCACCGCTACAACTACCACCATCACAGCCACAACCACACCCACCACCAACCACCACCACCTCACCATCTTCATCCACCACACTGTTGAGACGTTGTTAGTCCTGCCTTCACTGAGACCAACACATACACACACACACACACACACACACTCAGGTAACGTCCACGTAAAACTCTCCTTTAATATACAAAACCCATTCCGCATTTCACACATTTTCCCTGACAATTTATTCTCAATTATATTAACCATTATATTCTGTATCCGTGTATATATGTTGTACTGGTTTCTCGTTGTTAAATCCGGTTTGTGCTCATATGAAAGCTGACCTATATAAACAAACCTATGTTTCTCTTGTATTAAAACTTAACACATGATTGAAAGTAAGTTTAGATTCCAGTTTTCTTGTGTGTGTATTTCCCATTATTTTTTTTAAGCAAGGAAATAGTGCTCGGAAATTATTATTATTTATTTTAATATAGTAAGTGTTTCCTCATTAACCTGTGAGACGAAACATTATCTTTATTTATATAATGTATTAATTTCTATTATTTTTATATCAACCTTAACAGTACTGAGGTCGTTTTTAATCTTATCGTTTTTCATTAGTTTCTTTATCAACTTCTTCCTTCTCTTTTTTCTTCTTCTCCATAACCCTTTACATAACGATACTCATATTGTTTTTTATCTTCTACTATTTTTTTTTTAATTTTGACTGAATAAATATTTTCCATTAAACTCAGTTCATTCTCTCCCTCGTTTCCCGCACCTGCCTCCACTAGCTGCTGCTACCTTTGTCACTCTAATTGCTTTCCTTAGTCGTAAAACCTAACCTGCTGTTATATCGCAGGGGATTTAAATATTTTTATTTTCACTATTTCTTATCATATTCTTATTGCTGGGATCATAATTCATAGCTACAGGTTATAATCTAAGCTTGCAGGTAGAGACTTCCAAAGCCTCTATCGTATTGCATAAACAGGTGAAAATGTATAAATATAATTGAAACATTTTCTCGTACTCGTAACAGTGATTCTGGTCATTTAGAAGATAAGAGGTCAGTTAGTTAGAGGGTAAACGAGCAGTTATTATCTGGAGGTGTTATACTGTATCCTGCACTTGTTGGAATCAGTCTGACCTCTGGGCTTTATATCTACAATGAGAATACTGTTTATATATAATTTATGTACAGTAAGGTCTGCAATATACAGGGTACATCCACACAATACACAAAACAATTACTCAACACTTGCAACAATATTTTTACACGAAATACTCCATCCTATGTATAGAATAATTCACAAATGAAAAATAAACAAGTGAAT
>NW_024735554.1:738449-767655 GCF_018991925.1 Homarus americanus | reverse complement strand
GTTTTCAGGGGGGAAAACTGATTCGGGAGCAAGAGATATGTTCGATGAGAAATCAATCACAGAATTTTGGCCCTTGATGTGCGATTCCTACCCAAAAGTGGCAGAAAGAGCTATCCGTGCATTGCTTCCGTTTGTGTCGACATATCTTTGTGAGTCAGGCTTTTCAACTCTGTTGCAAATTAAAACGAAGCAACGTAGTAGATTAGAGGTAGAAAATGACCTGCGTTGTGCCCTTTCAAGCACTCCTCCGCGTATCCCAGAATTGGCGAAGAAAAAACAATCACAGGTTTCTCATTGACTGTAATCTTCATCTGAATAAAATTAATTACAAATTTACAATATCCTGGTATTCTATTGAACTTTTTGTTTATTGCATTATGCTTCAGTTTGGTCTGTTAAGTAATTCATTATAAATATAAAAAAAACTATTTTATTTTTATTCAAGTTTTATAAATCCATCAACATTTTCAATTGGCATTTAATTTGTAAAACTCCACTTTAAAAATAATCCATGTAAAATTGTAAATGTATAGAAAAAATAAAGGATTTTCAGTATTATATGCAAATTATTTGGAATGCACTTTTTGAGGCAGACAATCTTAGAAAGGAGGGGGGAATGACATTCTGACATATGGTGAAAGGGGTGCATGGGGCAAACAAGGTTGAGAACCACTGATGTAGTCAATGAGATGCCAGTGATTGGATCGTGGGTGTTGGCATGAACCCTTGAACTTGTCGGCCTGCTGAAACAAGGTATTGATGATAGTGAGATTCTGCACAACACACTTGCTGAGGAGGAGTAGGACGTTGGAATTACACTTCCATAGCCCATTTCTCCCTATAGTTCCAAACCAAATATTAGTATTTCTGCTAACTCTGGCATTGAAGATCACCAAGGAGCGCAACATTGTCTTCTCTGAGGATAGAGGTTAGCACTGTCGAGGTCGGCGTAAAAGGCCTACTTGATGTCATCCTCTGCATCCAGTGTTGGGGCGGATGCACTGGTGAAAAAGGCATCACGTGAGTGATTCAGTGGGGCTCAAAGCGTCATGAGGCGATCTTTGATCCCAATAGGCATTTCAGTTAGCGTGTGTAGGATGCTTTGGCGGATGGCAAAGCCAACTCCATAAATGCAGTTTCTCTCCGCAGCAGGCTTAACCTTCCAGAAGGTATAGCCAGACCCCTGTTCTGCGATTGGCCTTCATTTGGGAGCCGGGACTCACTAATGACTGCTTTGTCGATGTTATACCTAGCCAGTTCTTTTGCCACAAGGGCAGTTCTTCTTTCAGGATGCTCATTTGTGCCACTATCCAGGAGGGTCCTGACATTCTATGTAGGGACCATAAGAGGTTTTATGGTTTGTTTTTTTATTTGGATCTATGATTTTGATTGTGTTTTCGAGCGTATTAGGATAACTTTACTGGGTGCGGTTGCCCAGTCAGGTTGTGTTATTAGGCAGGCTATATTTAGGGTACTGTGTGGGGTGAACAGAGTGGCTCCCCGAAAGGACTGCTTAGTCGCACAGACAGGACCTGGATTGCACTGCTGCCTAGATCCCATGTGCAGAGTTGTGACTAGAGACTCCCAGCAGTCAACTCTGCCTGTTCCCGTCGCCACTCGTCCGTCGCCATAGGACTTTTGGGGTTATCGGAGTTTTGATGATGATGAGAGGTATGATGAGCTGGATGATGGCTGCATGTGAGTTAATTTTTGTGTGGTGAGGCAGGAGCGAAGGCTACAACCACACATCTTGGCGCTCCCTTTTCCTGAGCCAGTGGTGTAAGTGCTGCAACAACTGGGGAGAGGGAGAGTTGCAATGGACTGTCGATAGCCCAGTTTGTTGGATTTCGCCTTAATAGCCTGTCCATCAGGCATTGCCTTTGTCCACCTTTGTAGTCTTTGGGTTTCCATAGTGGTCACCTCTTCTGCCTATACCGCCGTTGGGGTCTTGTTGGAGCTCTATAAGCATATCCGCCTGATGCGGGGCTCCACCGCAGATTTTTCGTTCAGGGTTTACTCCCGTAGCCTTATACCTCCCAAGGTTAATCCGCAAGGCAGTGGGGCAATGGCTGGTAGGCCCCAGAGCGTGTCCACAAACCAATGGGCCTATGCGCCGGTCCTCTGGGTCCCACTGTTTCTCAGAGATCCACTGCTGGTCTAGCCTGGGCCCACGAGGCACCCAGTTACCGTGTGTTGCCACGAGGAGGCACAGCAGGAGTCTTGATGGTGAGGAGGTTGTGTCCTGGCAGGGGAAGACTTAAACAAGTTGCTTGCCTGTTCGCCACGAGGTCTAGCCAGTGGCGGCAGTTGAAAACGAGGGAGCAAGCAGAGCTTGCATCCTAACACTAACATAATACAGGCACATTAGACGCATTTCACCACCCTGTGTGCGACACACACACACACACACACACACACGGAACTTCAAAGTCTTTATAAAGAAAAAAATAATGTTGGAGAGAATTTCTAAATTTAATTTTTATCAAGTTTCCAGCACCCAGCCTCAGTTATGTCTCCAGGGAGCGTGGTGAGTCTGGTTCATTCTGGTTATCTAGCTTACTGTAGTGTCATGGTTAGGTGTGGTTCATAGTTTGCTGTCGTATCCCGGTTCACTCTACTCCATCCTGCTTCACTCTGTTCCATCCTGGTTCTCTAGCTTGCTGTAGTATCCTAGTTTACTCTATTCCATCCTATTGCTGTAGTGTAGTGGTTCACTTAACGAATCTGCTGTAGCTTCCTGTATCACCGTGGTTCATTCTGGTTCACTATTTGTTGTAGATTCTTGTAGTTCACTGGTTCACTTTGCTGAGTAGTAGTACCTGGTTTATTAGTGTGTTATAACTTAACCATCGTCCTTAAAGAGTTATAAGTTAAACCATCGTCCTTAAAGAGTTATAATTTAAACCATCGACCTTAAAAGGTTATAACTTAAACCATTATCCTTAAAGAGTTATAATTTAAACCATCGTCATTGAGGGGTTAAACAGTGATTATTCTACACGTCATACTCGAGCGCACTTCCACTGGAGTAGCACTTAGGGTGACACCGGAGCACGCTGTTGTATGTCAGACGAACAGCTCAGCAGCACTGGTAATGTTAATGTTGCTTGGCATTATGGCTCTTCATAAGCACCATTAAGTTCAGGCACCACTCAAGCCTCAGGCAACTTGGAAACGGTGGAAATCCTGCCTGATTCTGCTGCTCTGCCAGATGCATGGTGCACCGGCCTGCCCACAGGATGGTGCCTACTTGGTGTACATAGTGCCTGGATGTACAAGATGGTGCCTACTTGGTGTACACAGTGCCTAGATGTTCAAGATGGTGCCTACTTGGTGTCCACAGTGCCTGGGTGTACAAGATGGTGTCTACTTGGTGTACGCAGTGCTTGTATGTACAAGATGGTGCCTCTTAGTGTTCAGTGTATCCAGCTGTTGATTCACACCTTGACACACCTCTTAATCATAATGTCAACACCTTTATGTAACAATAACACACCTAATATAATCATAGCCGATATTTCATAGACAAAAACGAAGCCTCTCCATCTTCTCACCAATCTGAACAACAAGATAAACACATAAAACACTCTTAACTAATAATATAACAGAGTCTCTATCAATATACGAAGACCTCAAAACGCTAGTGTGTGGAATAGGGTTAAATTGTCCAAATCCTGACTTTTTTTTCTCCCCTTCGTTGAGTATGTACTGACTGAGCATTTAGGTTGGATCTCCTCGAGTCTATAGTTACCTGACATCTACTTCTGTATGTAATTCGATATTTGGTGCAACGGGAGAGACCTTGTACGGTGTGAGATGGTTATTGTAGTCTGTGTTATGTTATGTGGGTTTATATCCCCCCTCTCCCCTTCCCTCTTTCTCTCCACCTCCTCCTTACTTCCCTCTCGCCCTACCTACTTCCCTGTCTCCCTCTCTACCTCTCTCCTTCCCTTCTCCCTCTCCTCTTCCCTTCCTTCCTATTACCCTACTTCCTTTCGTACTTCCCTCCCTCCCTCCCTCCCTACCTCTCTCTTTCACTCCCTCCTACCCACCCAACCATGTACTGTATGTCAATTAAATCACCATCGATTACCTCCCGTCCAGTGTGTGATGTCATGTGAAACTCATCACGCAAGCACGCACGCACGCACACACTAATAATAATAATAATAATAATAATAATAATAATAATAATAATAATAATAATAATAATAATAATAATAATAATAATAATAATAATAATAATAATAATAATAATAATAATAATAATAATAATAATAATAATAATAATAATAATAATAATAATAATAATAATAATAATAATAATAATAATAATAATAATAATAATAATAATAATAATAATAATAATAATAATAATAATAATAATTAACGGCTTATTGAAAAAGTTCAGTCTCCCGAAGGCTGAAAATATACATTAGACAGAAATGACTTATTACATACAAAGACATGTGGTGGGTGCGTTGTTTAACAAAAGCTTTCACTACTATAAGGAGAAGGAGCATGAATTGAACATACAAATTATAGTTTACAGTTGATGGCAGGGGCTGGCCTCTTGTCTTACTGTGTCATGTTGGCCACGTGGTGCAGTAACTGGTCTGCATATGTTGATATGAAGGACCTTATGTTGTCATGGAGAAACGGGGTGTGTGGTGTTCACGTAGTGCAGTAACTCGTCCGTACGTGTTAAAATGAAAGACCTCACATGGAAATGGAGACACCGGGTGGTGTGGTGTCACAGTACCTTACTCTCTGTTTAGTGGTGTTGTGTTATCTCGTGGTCAGATGTAAAGCCGACCCACCTCCTGGTCAGAAGATGGTGATCGGTTCCCAGGGCGCTTATCTCTGGGTGTGGACCTCACTGGTACTGTATAGTGTTGAATTCACTGGCTTAAGCACTGTTCATCACTGTTCATCATTGAACACACTTCTTTCCGAGACGAAATTGCCACTTTTGGCGGGATTTTGTTGGCATCCCGGTGGGGAGGAGGGTCAATAGAGAGGGGCATGGGGAATGGGCCAACATTGGCTGGAGAAGCTCCACAGTAGGAGTGGATGCCTGACCTTCCTTTGGTGTGTGTGAGTGTGTGTGTGTGTGTGTGTGTGTGTGTGTGTGTGTGTGTGTGTGTGTGTGTGTGTGTGTGTGTGTGTGCGTGTCTGCAGGGTGGTGTAATGCATCGAGTGTGGCAGCATTATGTTAGTGTTAAGGTGCAAGCACTGCTTGCTTTCTCTCGGTTTCAGCTATCACCTATGGCTAGCCCTCGTGGCAAACAGCGAAGTAGCTTGCATAAGTCTTCCCCTGCTAGTACACAGCTTCTTCACCATCGAGACTCCTGTTGTGTCGCCTCGTGGCAACACACAGCAACTGAGTGCCTCGTGGGCCCAGGCTAGACCAGCAGGGGATCTCGGAGTAGCAGTGGGCCCCAGAGGGACGGCGCACAAGCTCACTGGCATGTGGACACGTCCTGGCGACTACTAACCACTGCCTCGCTGCCTTGTAGATTAACCTTGGTAGGTATAAGGCTACGGGAGTAAACCTCGCACGAAAAACCTGCGGTGGAGCCCCGCATCGGGCACACTTGCTTACAGAGGTCCAACAAGACCCCAACGGTGGTATGGGCGGAATTGACCAACTGGATCAGGAAAAGGGAGAGCTAAGATGTGAGGTTACAGTCTGCGCTCCTGCCTCATCACATAAATCAACTCACGCACAGCTATCCTCATCCAGCTCATCATACTCTGCCTAATCATCAAACCCTTATACCCGAAAAGTCCTATGGCGACGGACGAGCACTGACACAGACAGGCAGAGATGACTGCCAGGAGGCTCTTGTCACAACTCTGCATATGGGCGGCACAGATAAGATGGTCGTTTATGCACTGGGATCTAGGCAGTAGTGCAATCCGGTCCTGTCTTTGCAACTGAGCAGCCCATTCGAGGAGCCACTCTGCTCCTCCAAGATGGGGAGGGGGCTAGAAAAGGTGCCCTAAATATATCCTGCCAAATAAACCAACCTCACTGGGCACTGCACCCAGTAAGGTCATCCTTATGAGGTCAAAAACACAATTATAATCACTGATCAAAACAAAAACATACTATACAACCTCTTATAGTCGCTGCAGGGAATGACTATCACCATACTTCGTTAGGCAGGCAACACTGGCATCTCATTGACTACATCATTGTCAGAAAGAGAGATCGCCGAGATGTTCTCATCACCCGACCAATGCGTGGCTCAATTCACTGTGACACTGATCATCATCTTGTCAGAGCCAAGCATTCACATCACGTCACCCCAAAACAGTGAAGGCCAGAAGCCTCCACAAGAGGTTTTAACACTAAGCGTCTGGAGGATCCAGTAGTAGCACATGATTTCAGAGAGCAGCTCGAACATGGTATGATAAACAACCCAACAACAAACAACCAAAATCCATGAGCCGAATGGAGTATTCTCGACATTGTCATGACAAAAACGTGCAGAGAGATCCCTTGGCAGGATGGAAGAAATACACCAGGACTGACTGGCAGAACAACCCTCAATCTAGGACCAAAGCTGATACCTTCCGCAAGAAGAAAGCAGCGGCCCAGTGCGAACTTCGCAAACTAAAGAACGACTGGTTTAAAAATAAAGCAAGTGAAGAACAAAAACTTGCATATCAACACAAGGTGCGCGAATTTTTCACTTTCACTAAAACATTTTATGGGCCAATCACTCATGGTACCGCCCCCCTCCGCTCATCCGAAGGTAACTTCATAATTAAAGACGAAGAAGGCATCCGTCAGTGCTGGAAAAAGCATTACTATTCGCTGCTCAACGAAACACCGATGTGGACATCCTAACTACCTAGCAGGTCACCCAGCATCCAGGAGCTGACCCACCTCAGCTATCCTCCATCTCAGCCGAGGTATATAAAGCAGGATGACCTCTGCTTACTAGCCGTCTCCAATATCTCCTGGAGAATATATGAGAAAAGGAGGAAGTCCCCCAAGCTCTTAAAGACGCCTCTATTGTTAATATTTATAAAAACAAAGCAGACCGGGCAGACTGTGGCAACTACCATGGGATCTCGCTGCTCTTCGTCGCAGGCAAGATTATCGCCCAAGTCATCCGAAACAGACAACTACCTGAGGCGGAAAACTTCCTTGCAGAATCTGAATGTGGCTTTAGACCATCACATCGCACCACTGACATGATCTTTGCTGCCTGCCAGATACAGGAAAAGTGCAGAGAACAGCGCCACAACCTGTACATGGCCTGTATCGCCCTAACCAATGCCTTCGAATCGGTCAAAAGGGAAGCTCTCTGGCGGACCCTCAGCCGATTTCGCTGCCCACCTAAATTCGTTGCCATTCTGAGGCAACTACACGACTCCTTAAACGGCAGTGTCCTGCACAACGGCACTCAGTCTGTGTTCTTCCCCATCCAAACGGGGGTAAAATATAGGATGTGTACTGGTGCCTGGATTGTCAATTGTCTTTTACATTTTTTGGCTGCCTTCCTTACTTGTGCTAGAGCCAATTTAGCCGGCGGAGTGGACATAGAGTACCAGATGAAGGGTCTTTTCAAAATAAGACGATTCCAGGCAGTAACAAAGATGTCGGCAGCTTCCATTATTGAACTTCAGTATGAAGATGACCTCACCCTTGTCGCTCACAATGAACGCGACCTACAGGAGATCCTGAACACGTATGCAGATGCATTTGCACACTTCGGTATGAGGTGAATGTATGTAAGACTCAGACTCTGTTTCAGCCTGCCCCTGTTTCAGCCACACCTCCACCATCCATCCAGCTTAATAGTACTACCCTCTGAAATACTTTCAGTATCATGGCTTCCACCTGTCCACCCCCGCGGCCATCGATGAAGAGATTCAAAATCGGATCAGATGTGCATCTCAAGCCTTTGGAAGACTCCATACCTGTGTCTTCAGCTGAAGGGAGCTGAAATTATCCACAAAGTTGCACGTATAACGAGCAGTGGTCCTCCCCACCCTGCTAGACGGTAGTGAGACATACGTTACATAGAGGAGGTACCTCAAGGCACTTGAAAACTTTCACAAACGTAGTCTACGTTCCATCCTCCGAGTTCACTGGGAAAACAAGACAACAAATGCCAGTATTCTCGCTGACACCAACAGTAGTAGCATCGACGCTACCATTATCCAAAAACAACTAAGTTGGACTGGCCATGTTACACGTATGGACGACAGTAGACTGCCAAAGCAGCTACTGTACAGTCATCTAACAAACCTAACAAACCTAAAAAAGTCCCAATTCGACCAACTCACCTGGAAGACGATCAAACCACACCGTAACGCTTGGAGGATCACCAAACGAAAGGTATCAATACTTTCGAATTAGCCCAAAAGCAAACTGAGGCAGACAAGCGTCACCTCCGGAAATATGCTCCCGCCGCCCCTCCTGCACGAGATGGAGCCATTCATAAGTGCAAAATCTGTGAACACCTCTGCCTCTTCTGTATCGGCCTCTTTAGTCACCTTAAAACTCACCAACCTAGTTGACATCCTTAAACACTCGTATCATTTTATCATAGCTGGATGATGATCATACTCGATTCCGAGTGACAGGCAATATTAGTGGTGAAATGCGTCTAGCATGGCAGCATTATGTTAATGTTAAGGTACAAACACTCCTTGCTCCCTCTCGCTTTCAGCTACCGCCGCTGGCTATCCCTTATGGCGAACAGGGAAGCAACTTGCATAAGTCTTCCCCTGCCAATACACAGCCTCCTCACCATCAAGACTCCTGCTGTGCCTCCTCGTGGCAACACACGGTAATTGGGTGCCTCTTGGGCCCATGCTAGATCAGCAGGGGATATCGGAGTAGCAGTCGGCCCCATAGGGATAGCGCATAAGCTTACTAGCATGTGGACGCGTCCTGGTGCCTACCAACCACCGTTCCGCTGCCTTGCAGATTAACCTTGGCAGGTATAAGGCTACTGGAGTAAACCCCGAACGAAAAATCTGTGGTGGAGCCCCGAATCAGGCAAACATACGTTCAGAGCTCTAACAAGACCCCAATGGTGTTGTTGGCAAAAGAGGTGACAACCAAGGAAACCCAACAACTACTTTTGTGAACGAAGGTCATGCCTGATGGACAGGCTACTAAGGCGAACACCAACAAACTGGGCTATCACCAATCCATTGCAACTCTCCCTCTCCCCAGTCGTTACAACACTTACACCACTGGCTCAGGAAAAGGGAGAGCCAAGATGTGTGGATGCAGCCTGGGCTCCTGCATCACAACATAAATCAACTCACTAGCATTCATCACCCAGCTCATCATACCTCTCATCATCATGAAACTCCTTATACCCCTCAAAAGCCCTATGGCGACGAACGAGTGGCGACAGGGACAGGCAGAGATGACTGTTGGGATTCTCAAATCACAAATCTGCACATGGGCGGGGCAGATAAGATGGTCTTTTATGCACTGGGATCTAGGAAACAGTGCAATTCGGTCCTGTCTGTGCAACTGAGCAGCCCTTACGAAGAGCCACTCTGCTCACCCCATACACTGGGGCTAGAAAATGTGCCCTAAACATAGCTTGCCTTAAAACTCAACCTGACTGGGTCAACGGATCCAGTAAGGTCATCCGTATGTGGTTGAAAACTCAATCAAAATCACAGATCCAAACAAAAACAAACCATATAATCTCTTATTGTCACTGCATGGAATGTCAGGACCCTTTTGGATACTGGCACAAATGCACGTCCTGAAAGAAAAACTGCCCTTGTGGCAAAAGAGCTGGCTAGGTATTACATGGACATAGCAGCCCTTAGTGAGTCCCGGCTCCCAGATGAGGGCCAACTCATAGAACGGGGGTCTTGTTTCACCTTCTTCTAGAAGGGTAAGCCTGCTGCGTAGAGGAACCGCATTTATGGAGTTGGCTTTACCATCTGTCAACACATCCAACACAGGCTAACTGAAATGCCTATTGGGAACAACGAGCCCCTCATGACACTTCGAACTAGACTGAATCACTCACGTCATGCCTTCATCATCAGTGCATACGCCCAAACACTGGATGCAGAGGATGACATCAAGGAGGCCTTTTATGCCAACCTCAACGGAGTGCTATCCTCTATCCCCAGAGAAGACAAGCTTGTGCTCCTTGGCGATTTCAGTGCCAGAGTTGGAAGAGATGCCAACATTTGGCAGGGAACCATAGGAAGAAAAAGACTAGGCAAATGTAATCCCAATGGCTTACTCTTTCTCATCAAGTGTGCTGCTCACAACCTCACAATCACCAATATCTTGTTCAGGTAGACCGACAAGTTCATGGGTTCGGGGGTACACCCACGATCCAAACACTGGCATCTTATTGACTACATCATTGTCAGAGAAAGAGATCGCCGAGATATCTTCATCAACCGTGCCATGCGCGGCTCAGACCACTATGACACTGATCAGTGATCATCGACTTGTCAGATCCAAGCTATCACTTCACGTTGCCCAAAAGCGGCGAAGGTAGCAAGCCTCCATAAGAAGTTTTAATACTTAGCGTCTCGAGGATCAAGGTAGCACATGCTTTCAGAGAGCAGCTCGAACATGGGATTATAAACAACCCAACAGCAAACAACGTGATTCCCAGTGCCGAATGGAATACTCTTGGTACTGTTATGACAAAGACCTGCAGATAGACCCTCGGCCACTTCAAAAGAATACACCAGGACTGGTTTGATGAAAATATCCCGGCAATCGAAGTACTCATCGATGATAAACGTGCTGCTTTTACGAACTGGCAGAACAACCCTCAGTCTCGAACCAAAGCTGATACCTTCAGCAAGAAGAAAACAGCAGCCCAGAGGGAACTTCGCAATGTAAAGAACGACTGGCTTAAAAATAAAGCATG
This sequence comes from Homarus americanus, assembly GCF_018991925.1. Taxonomy (NCBI): domain Eukaryota; kingdom Metazoa; phylum Arthropoda; class Malacostraca; order Decapoda; family Nephropidae; genus Homarus; species Homarus americanus. Next base: position 756,760 of record NW_024735554.1, on the reverse strand, counting down.
TGAAGCACAAAAACTTGCAGATCAGCACAAGATGCGCGAATTTTTCATTTCCAGTAAAAAAATTTATGGGCCAGTCACTCGTTGCGCAGCCCCCCTTCGTTCATCTGACGGTAACCACATAATTAAAGACGATGAAGGCCTCTTTCAGCGCTGGAAAGATCACTACCATTCATTGCTCAACCGAAACACCGATGTGGATGTCCAAACTATCCAGCAATTCCCTCAGCATCCAGAGCTGACCCACATCAGCTATCCTCCATCCCTGGATGGGGTAGCTGCTGCCACCAACTGTACTGCGCACCTCATTGTCATTCCTAAAAACCCGTTTTAATTCATATTACGCTACATAATATTCAAATCCACCGCGCTTGTAGAATCTCTGGAGCGTGTTTATCTTCGCGATCCCTCCCAGTAAGCCCCGCCTTTGTGAAGACAGTTATCAATACGTTGTTTATTCCACTTTCTCCTGGGAAGCTCAATCTTGAATTAGTCTGTGTAAATCAACCCAAGTAATTCGCCAGACCTTTGTCAACTGAGGGTCATCTTTGAATGAGTAACAGTTAGTTTGTTTGTAATTATTGTCATTGTGTGAGTAGCGATCACTGGCAACTCAGGGGTATATAAACTCGAGATGGCGAGGAATCAGCGTCCCCTGACGCTGATTCCCGTTTGTCTCCAGGTATGTTCTGTGTTTCCTAGCCATTCAGTTAATTCAGTCAATTGTAGTGATTATAATAATAATAATAATAATAATTAACGGTTTATTGAAAGAGCTTGGCAGCCAGAAGGCTGAAAATATACAGTTACATATTTGGGGAATGGGTTACGAATTACAAATAATATACAAGTGACATAAGTGACACAAATAAGACATATAGTAACTTAGATGTATAGTAACTTAGATGGGGATCAGCTCAAACTACAGTTCATTTCAACATAGTGACAGTGTAGGGAGCAGTGTTTACTGGGAGTGAATACACTGATTTATTACATGTTATTGATAATTTTTACAATGGTTGGGACTGGGCTGTTCTTATAGCGATCAGTTCGTGCACGTATGGGCTGGATGCGGTTGTGGTGTCGAACAGCAATTCTCGGACAGGGGATCTCAGGTGGTAGTAGGGGCCGGTGTCGGGGATGGTGTAGAAGCTTCTTACCAAATTTGCAGATGAGGCCGTGGTGATGGTCAGTGAGAGTCGAAAGGGTCAGTGTGTTGAGCGCTTCTTGATATGTGGTGTAGGAAGGGGAGAGAATAATCTTGCATGCCCTCTTTTGCACTTTTTCTAGGTGTTTACGTTGTGTGGCATTTAGAGAGGAAGACCAGGTGGGGGAGGCATAGGTGAGCTTGGGAAGTATGAATGTTGTGTATACACTGAGGAGCTCGTGTGCGGGAACTCCGAGGGACTTGAGTCGGCGGAGGAGGTGGAGACGGAAACTGGAGGATTTGACAACTTCACTGACGTGTGGTTTCCAATTTAGTTTGTTGTCTATGGTGACGCCGAGGAGCTTCGTGGAATCTACAACCTGGAGTGTGTTCGGACCTAGGGTAATGGAGGGAGGTGGGACAATGTCGGAGGAGAGGTTCATGTGCATAACCATGGTCTTGGTATGGTTGATGGTGACATGGTTGTTGGTGGCCCAGTTTTGGAGACTGTTCAATAAATCCTGAAGGGCGGTATAGTTGGGAGCAGAATTGTTGACGCTGATCCCAATGGTGGAGTCGTCGACATATTTCCAGCGAGCAGGGGTTTCTCTTAGGGCATCAGTGTTCACCAGTGTTCATGATTTAACAGTTGAATTGTCATTCACCCAGTGTAGAAGTAATTTAACGTAAATACGTCTGTCGTCTAGACAAGAGAGTTTGTTGGTGTTGTCATGTTTCTCGGTCCCCTGACGCTCATTCCCGTTTGTCTCCAGATCGAGGGTGGGCTTAATTGAAACCCACCGGTCGCTCGGAGCCGGTGGATACCCAGCAGTGGTCAATATAGGATTGATGGCGCTGATTCGACATGATTAATCGGCTCTACTCTACCTCGTGGGCCGAGGACCCCAAACCCACCTCGGGTCGGAGTGTAACCGACCACCACAGCAGTTGTTAGAGGCGCCAGTGCTATACCCTGGGACAGGCCTTGAAATTATGGTCCACAGTGTGGTTGTATGTGTTTTTACCAGTGTGTTTTATAAGAAATAAATCAATTAAGACATGTTATGGTTTCACCCTTCTTTACCCTTATCGATCTGGTCAATGGAAAACCTAACCCAATGCCTAGTCCACTCTGCCCGCTACCTAACGTGCTACATGCTGTCCAGAGGGGGTCTGGTGGCAGCGACCCTTAGGAATTAAGATTAGAGTTAAGTTATCCCCTTAGATTTAGTGACCCCAGATCTGGCAGTATACAACAGATGAAAAATAACAAAGCCTCAGGGCCTGATGGAATCCCAGCCGAGGTGTATAAAGCAGCCGTTTCCACTCTCTCCTGCAGAAAATATGGGAAAAGGAAGAAATCCCCCAAGGTCTTAAAGATGCTTCCATTGTCAATATTTATATGAACAAAGGGGACCGGTCAGATTGCGGCAACTACAGTGGGATCTCGCTGCTCTCCGTAGCTGGCAAGACTATCGCCCGAGTCCTCCTAAACAGAATTCTTTCTGAGGCGGAAAACTTCCTCCCAGAATCTCAATGTGGTTTTAGACCATCACGTGGCACCACTGACATGATCTTTGCTGCCCGCCAGATACAGGAACAGTGCCGAGAACAGCGTCGTTACCTGTACACGGCTTTCATCGACCTAACCAAGGCCTTCGACTCGGTCTACAGGGGAGCCTTCTGGTGGACCCTCAGCCGTGTTGGCTGCCCACCAAAATTCATCGCCATTGTGATGCAACTCCACGATGGCATGAAGGGCAGTGTCCTGCACAACGGCACCCAGTCAGACTTCTTCCCCATCCAAACCGGAGTTAAACAAAGGTGTGTACTGGCACCAACCTTTCCATCTTCTTGGCTGCCTTCCTTACTCGTGCCAGTGCCAATTTAGCCAGCGGGGTGAACATCGAGTACCAGGTGAAGGGGGATCTTTTTAACATAAGACGATTTCAGGCAAGAACAAGGGTGCCTGCAGCTTCCATTACTGAACTTCAGTATGCAGACGACCACACCCTTGTTGCTCACACTGAACACGACCTGCAGGAGATCCTGAACACCTATGCACATGCGTCTGTATACTTCGGCCTTGAGGTGAATGTACTTACGACTCAGATTCTCTTTTAACCAGCCCCTAGTTCAGACACAGCTCCACCACCTATCCAGCTTAACGGTACTACACTCTCTAATGTTGCCCACTTTCGGTATCTCGGCTCCTATCTCTCCACCACCGCAGACATCGATGATGAGATTCAGCATCGGATCAAATGTCCATCTCAAGTGTTGGGTGGACTCCGAAATCGTGTCTTCAGCTGTAGGGATCTGAAATTATCCACAGAGCTACACATATCTCGAGCAGTGGTCCTTTCCACCCTATTATATGGCAGTGAGACATGGGTCACGTACAGAAGGCACCTTAAGGCACTTGAAAACTTTCACTAACGTAATCTACGTTCCATCCTCCGAGTTCGCCGGGAAGTCAAGAGAACAAATGCCAGCATTTTTCTGACACCAACTATAGGAACATCAGGGCTACTATTATCCATGAACAACTACGTTGGACTGGCTGTTACCTGCATGGACGACAGTAGACTCCCAATGCAACTACTTTACAGTCACCTAACGAATAGTAAACGTAACGCTGGCGGGCAATTGAAAAGGTATAAGGATAGTGTAAAGACAAACCTGAAAAGGTGCCAATTCGACCCCCTCACCTGGGAGTCGATTACTCCACATCGTAACGCTTGAAGGACCACCACACGAGAAGGTGTCAATACTTTCGTGTTTACCCGACTGCAAACCGAGGCAGATAAGCGCCAACGTTGGAAAGACGTTGGAGCCTTCCATATGTGCAACGAATGTGGACGAAGCTGCCGGTCCTGTATCGGGCTCTTTAGTCACCTCAAAACTCAGTAACCTAGGTGGCATCCCGAATAACCCATATTATTTTAAAATAGCTGGATGATCATCATACTCGATTCCGAGTGACAGCCAAGTAGTAGTAGTAGTAGTGTGTGTGTAATAATGATAATAATAATATTAAACGGTTTATTAATAGAGTTGCAGCCGGTGGCTGCAGCCCCGGAGTCTGCCCGCACTACAACAACCCAACTCGCGACCCATTTATGTCCACCACAGTGATCCACCTTAGATTAAAACTTAGATGATATAAATTCACATTTAACAAGTCACAATCTAGTGAGTCCACAACGTAATACAGTATAAGATTTTAATAAACTTGTAATTGCAAAATCAATCTAGTCATTGTCTACTAAAATAACCATTGTGCAACCTCATCCTAAATCCCAGGTTAGCTTAGTTAGCCAACAAACTCTGTAACATGTAAAACAAGGGGTGTCGTTCCACTCATTAAACTTCTTTTCCAACCTTTCCCCCCACGACTATATGTTGTGACTTCTCTATCCCTCATGTCTGGCTGTGCCTTGGCCCCAACATACCTTCCATTCATTCCCCACCTTAACCAAAAAAAAAGAAAGAAAAAAAGTGTGTGTGTGTGTGTGTGTGTGTGTGTGTGTGTGTGTGTGTGTGTGTGTGTGTGTGTGTGTGTGTGTGTGTGTGTGTGTGTGTGTGTGTGTAAAATTAAGTGGATGGTGTTAAAGATATTGGAATTTCACATTTCCTTGCGAATTAATTCTGCATAAATCGTCTACATTCATACGCCTGCAAGTAATATACACACTCGCATACACACTGAGTAACTCTTTTCCTGCTTGAAGTGAATATATCCCACTGCCTGGATTCCTCACACAATTTTGTTCAGTGGGTCGCCTCTGCAGCTGGTGGAGGTTAATGGTTGGTAAAATGTAAGCTGCTGGCCTTTACTCTCCATTACACAACCATAACACCTGGAGATGTTACACTGTGTATATGCAGAAACTATGTTATATAGTTATAGTTCATTGTTTACGTATAGTGAATAATGAGACATTGAATGACTGTAATAATCAGAGGGTACACACCTAATAATGGTTGCCCCTCGTGGCCGACCACCTAAGCATGAATTTGATAAGGTGTAGAAGCTGTCGCCAACACAACAACCACACCCTAAAATAACGAGCTGCATGACCCAGTGTCAAGGAATACTCGTAATCCATGAAGACCGACCAGTTCGCCAACTGCACTGACTAACCATTACCCTGAAATCGATCCGCAAATCGATTAACATTCAGGTTCCCAATTGCTGCTGGGGAGACAGAGGCAAATGGCATAAAGAAACTTGCCCATAGTTTCACCCTGCCCGGGGATTCAACCGGAGACCACTCGCTTGCGAGGAGAACTTGCTGACCATTACACACACACACACACACACACACACACACTATTTGGTATTAGACAGGTCCATTTTTGTCTCTATTTGTCAAGTCGTTTAATATATGAATGAATCTACGTTTTAACTTTAAACCTATCATAGTTTTTGTTATTTTACCTAGTTTTATTATGAATTTTAACACACCTTTGCTCAATAGAAAAAATAATCTATTTATGTATTGTATACAAGTTAAGTTATATATCTAGACTTAAAATAAAGGAATAAAACATTAATACTTTCTAATATATTCTTATTATAAACGACTGGCCTCTCGTTTAGTAAATAACACTGCCCTGCATAGTTTTTGAGGTTTGTGTATTATTAAGCTTTTCTGGGTGTATTTTGCATGCTGATCTCAAAAATGTTATCCATTTTGCTCAATCAGGTCAGAATTTTGTGCTATAGCATTTTAAGCGGAGATTCAGGTAAAATATTGGCATTTTTCGCTCAAAATGGGGTCCTCATATTCGTTCATTAAAAAAATCATCCGAGACATTGGCAAGCCTCACAGAAAAGATTTCGGTCAGTTTTAATGCCCTTACGATGCATTTAAAACACCCACGTGCTCGCCGGCCATTTAAATGTCCGCCGTGACGCAAAGGAAAAGAGTATATGTCCGTGTTTTTTTACATATATTTTTTCACAATTAAATTTCTTTTTCATCTGGTGGTACATGGCATGTACTAGCAACCACCCCGATGTGCCTCTAAAGTCTAGACCCTCAGTCAGTGTCTCTCGAGACTTCAAGAAAGTGGGAGTGTGTGCATCTCTCTTTCTCTCTCTCTCTCTCTCTCTTACACACACACACACACACGCATATTTCTAATCATATACACACCTGTTTTTTCTTCTTACAGAGTTGTACATTTAATCATGAATCGGAAGTGCAAGAACGACCCAAACAGGTTTTGCTATGTGTGCGGTTGTGTAACAATGACAGACCGACAGTGCACCATTACTCCCCTAGTGAAAAACTTATATCATGCATACTTTGGAATGAAACTTGGAGACCAAGATAAAGCTTTTGCCCCTCACATGTGCTGCAAAACATGTGTTGAAAATCTGCGGCGCTGGAGCAACAAGAAGATTCAACGTCTACCATTTGGCATTCCTATGGTATGGAGGGAAGGCAGAGATCATACCACGGACTGTTACTTCTGCATGACAAACCTTCAGGGTGAGTTATACTAATACATCAATACTAATATATCAAATGCAGTATGTTCATGCATTCTTAAATATATCTGTAAGTTAATATGTTATGCTATCTTGATACTAAATCTTTCGTTCACATTTCAGGTATAAACAGGAAGAACAAACATCATGTTAAGTATCCAGATGTACCCTCAGCCATCAAACCAGTTCCTCACGGACCAGGAATACCAATTCCAACTCCACTAGAAACCTATAGGGACACGATACTCGATGACGATCATGATATCGATGAAGACATAGAAGAGACTGACGCTTCTAGTACATACTTGCCCACAGCTTCTGCAAAAGAGCCCATACCCTTCAGTCAAGCTGAGTTGAATGATTTAACAAGAGACTTGTGCTTGTCTAAGGAGTCAGCTCAACTACTAGGATCACGGCTTTGCGAACACAATGTCTTAGTACCAGGAACAACATTTGCCTGGTACCGTAACCGTGACAAGGAATTTCGCAAGTTCTTCAGTTTTGACAAGGAAACTTCATTGGTGTATTGCAACAATATCAGTGGACTCATTGCAGCTATGGGAATATCATACAATATATCAGAGTGGTGGCTCTTCATTGACTCATCAAAAAGAAGCTTGAAAGCTGTGTTGTTGTTCAATGGAAACCAGGTCGCGTCTGTTCCGGTGGGGCATTCAGTGCAGATGGATGAGAACTACAACAACATGGAGTATCTGTTAACTGCTCTGAAGTATAAAGACCACAATTGGAAGATCTGTGGAGACTTGAAGGAAATTTAATACACCAAAAACAGTTGCTTTCAAAAATTGATATTTTGTTGACAGTTTTTCTAATAGGTAATTATGTCTGCCGACATACTGTCATATTATGAAGTGTTAATATTTTTTAATAATAAAACTATTCAGCTAAACATATTTTTAATCTGTTTTTTCCACAGGTTGTGTCCATGGTGCTGGGCCTACAAGGTGGTTACACCAAGTTTCCATGTTTCCTCTGTCTGTGGGATAGTCGAGCAGACAAGCAGCACTACATGCAACGTGACTGGCCTGCAAGAAGTGGACTTACTCCAGGTTCTCACAATGTTGTTGCCCATGCTCTGGTGAATCCGCAGAACATTCTTCTTCCGCCACTGCACATCAAGCTCAGTCTGTTCAAAAACTTTGTAAAGGCACTGGACAAAAAAAGCCAGGCTTTCAATTTTCTGAAAGAAAAATTTCCAAAAGTCAGTGAGGCAAAGCTGAATGCAGGAATTTTTGATGGCCCTCAGATCAGAGAGCTTTTCAAAGATCCCAAGTTTGATTGCAGCATGGATGTAAATGAGAAGAAAGCCTGGCATGCCTTTAAGTCTATTGTCTCCAATTTTCTTGGCAACTACAGAAGTCCAGAGTATGGACGAGTTGTTGAGGACCTACTTCTGAGCTACAAAGTTCTTGGTGCATGCATGTCCATCAAGATGCACTTCCTCAGCTCCCACTTGGACTACTTTCCAGAGAACTGTGGTGATGTGAGTGAGGAACAAGGAGAACGCTTCCATCAAGATATCCGTGTAATGGAGGAGCGGTACCAGGGTCGCTGGGATATCAACATGCTCGCCGACTACTGTTGGTGCCTGAAACGGGACGCCCCAGACACCAACCACCAAAGAAATTCTCTGCGACAGCCATTTATGCATGTCTAACTGTAAAGGCATCTATGTAGTTGACATATTTTGGTCCTATGTGTTGTGGTTACATTTCTTATGATATATTTTGCATAAAAATTTTGACATCATATTTAAGAATTTCGATTTTATCCTAATTCCCATAGCATAAAAATCTGACCTGATTGGGCAAAATGAATGGCATTTTTGGAATCAACACGCAAAATACATAAAGAATCAGCTAAGAAACCCCGCACCTCATGAATTTTTTTTCAAATGCAGCCCAGTGTAATATATCACACCGTTTTAGATATATTATATAATCTTATCATATAAAAAATGGCTATAAATGCTTCGTATCATAATATTTTGTATGTAGTGTAATTCCTATTTATATACTATACACTGGTCTTCGGTAACCTGAGTTTAAGGAATATATTTTCCAAAAGAAATATAAACAAGGTTGTTTTCGTAGAATTTTACAATACAGACCAATGGGTAGAAGTATGCGAAGTGTAGGGAAGGGGGGAGGGGGGTGGGGGCCTCTGGTGTAACAAAACCAAAAAATCTGACCCAGGCCTCACTTATCACTCAGTAGTGGAGTATTTCACAGCATCAAAAACATTTGTGTAACACCTTCATCTGGACGAAAATAGTGGCGAACCTTTCATGAAAATCTCCAGTTCACTTTAGACACGTTAAGCTAGAGTTTTAAGGTGCATTAGTGTATTTTTCTTAAGCTGTTGTGTCGATCTATTGATTCTTTACTCTTGACTCCTGCGCGGGTCTCAGTAACTTGAGTCATGGGGTGATTTTTAATTTTTAAATTTTTGATACCTTAGCTGCTCTATTGGGAATATAATCTATAGTTTTTGTTTTGTTTTTTACCATGCGAAGAAACTAGAGCTATTAACCCGTTCACAACGGGGACCTGGAGACGCCACTTTTAATATTATATCTCGCTTACTTCTGTGAGGATTGTCATAACCCTTACTCCATCCCAGTGATGTGTTTGTTACTAATGATAGCCACATTGATGGATAAAATACAAAAATAATGAATTTACCTGTTGACTATATAATGTAAGAAGTTTTGTATGGCATGAGTGAGTAACAAACGCAGCTGTATACATTAGAATGCATTACTGTGGTCGTATGTTCCTCAGCTCGACATATATTTACAAGTTGCCATCTTGGTTGCCCCCAGATGAGAAATAACTGAAATACGTCACACTGGACAGCACTCTAAGGCAATAAAAACAAGGATGATTGGTATAGATGTGTCTGAATACAGATACTGTAAACCTCAACCTGGATTCACCAAACTCGGACAATTATTTTTTTTTTTTCGTAAAGGAAGAAATAAGACTACACCAAACACACTGACTTTAACATTAACGGAGATGTAACACCTGTACACAACACCAGATTAACACTGCCAGGCTACCTACTATAAATACTCTCACATAACACCAGGTAAGAGACTTAGTTAATTACAGGTGGCCTTCGAACTTGTTTTCTTTCCCGTAATTAATACTATTAAGGTTAATATGATCATAGGAGAAACTGAACTTTTTTTTTAATATTCACTCTACCTTTATAATTTTGTCATGACTTTATAGTAACGTTTAAGCATGTTGTGTTTGGAAGAAGCCATCGATGTCGCTTTTATTCCAACACTAGTGAAAAATCTTTACTTAATCCCAGCAGAAGGGTCACTCTTTGCACTACCACTGAGACGAAGAGGAATGAGATTGGCTAATCCAGTGGAGCTTGCCCGTACAGAACATCAGAACTCTGTCAAGCTCACGGCAGCCCTCACTGAGCACATAATAGATCAGAATGCAGCAAGTCAGGTGGATACCAACGAATTAAACAAGATTCGACGGTTCATTACGACAGAGCCGCAGAACACCCAAAGAGATAAGCTGCAACAACTGTTGCAACAAGTGCCAAAGAACGTGAAAAGAAAAGTAGCTATAGCTATAGCGCAGGAGGTGGGCGCCTCAAACTGGTTAACAACGTTACCGATAAGGGCAAAAGGCATCATCCTTAATAAACAAGAATTTACAGATGCCATTGCACACCACGCCATGATGTGCAAGAAAGGGAGCTTCGTATGCATGAGGCATGACGAAGTAAGGAATCTAACAGCAAATCTACTGAAGGAAATCTGCCACGACGTCATGGTGTAACCGCCCCTCCTTTCATTGGACGGTGAGAACCTCCATCACAGGATTTCAAGCACATCCAACGAAGCCCGTGTGGACGTCAGTGGTCGAGGATTCTGGACGCGGGGACAGCAAGCCTTTTTTGACATAAGAATTTTTTATCCCATGGCCGCATCTTATCGCAACCTAGCTCACGATGCTGCACACAGGAGGAACGAGAACGACAAGATTAGGGCATACGGGGAGAGAATTCAGAACGTTGAGCAAGGCAGCTTCATTCCTCTGGTCTCCACAACCTCTGGCGGGATGGGACCAAGTGCATGATGCTTCTACGCGGAGGTGTTATCTGAACGGAAGCAGCAGCCCAGAAGTTATGTTACAGCCTGGTTGAGATATCGACTGTCCTTCTCTCTGCTTAGTTCTGCATTGCTCTGCCTAAGGGGAACGAGAACATCGGCCCCAAAGCAGACAACAGTCGCAGATATCGACTTTGAGGCAACAGTCACTGAATGCCGCATAGATCTACGGCTCAACTAACTCAACACAGCCAGGGTAGCTACTTATGTATTTGGATAGTTAATTTTAAGGTACTAAAATGGCGGGGAAGGTATGGCTATTGGGGGAGGATGGAGGCCATTATTTAGATGAAAAAAAAGTAGTAGTAGTAGTAGTATTAGTACACTCTCACCATCAGGGTACACTATCACTATTATCATCACTCTCACCATCAGGGTACACTCTCACTATCACCATCACTCTCACCATCAAGATACATTCTCACCATCAGGGTACACTATCATTATCAAGGTACACTCTCACCATCAGGGTACACTCTCACTATCACACACCATCAGGTAACACAAGGGTAGCAGTCATCGCATAAGAACATAAGAATGGAGGAAACTGCAGCGGGCCTATTGGCCCATACCTGGCAGTCCCGTTTACACCCAACCCCTATCGCTCATATATCCATACAACCTATGTTTGAAGCTATCCAGCGTATTTGCGTTAATGATGATGTTTGGTAACTTGTTCCACTCGTCTAATTTAAAACTATCGTTCCGAGTTCGTTCCTGGTTGGATACTATGAGTATTGAGTACCTTTGTAATGTCACCTTTGTTTAGCCCTGATTTCCATTTATACACCTAGATCATATCGCCCCTCACTCTACGTCTCTCGAGGGAGTGCAAATTTAGATGCTTTAACCTGTCTCTGTACTCAAGGTTCCTAATGCCCGGGATTAGTCTTGTCATTCTCCTCTGAATTCTTCTAGGGATTCTATATCCATTCTGTAGTACGGTGACCAGAATTGAACTGCGTAATCTAAGTGAGGTCTCACAAGCGCAAGATATAGTTTTAGGATGACCTCACTAGTCTTGTAACTTAGCGAGTGTACAAGTGACACCGTATGAACGAGAAGGTTGTGTGAGATAGGAGAGAAGGATGTTTGTGTTGACGTGTACCTTAGATGAGAGAAGTGAGAGGAAAGAAAGTAAAATGTGTTAATAGAAGAATAACATCACATTCTCACTATTCACTTGGCGAGACGGAATTAACGCTAAAAACGTAATTAGAGATTCGAATTAAGTTTGAAGAATGTACTGGTATATAAAACACATTTCAGTGGGTCTCAGGGTCTTACTAGGCTCAGTTTTGTCTTTGTCGTTGTTAGTGTCCACTTTGTATTTATATTTTTCTTGCTAAATAAACTGTTTCAAGTAGTAACATCAATTTCTAACTACTTTGTTATTTGTTTGGTAATGGTAAGATGTAATGTGTGTACAAAGATGAAGTTACTTTACGTTGGTGTAGATTAATTGATGATATTATGGATAACATTAAGAGGTTTCAGATTGATTATTCTCCTCCCCCCCCCCCACACACACACCTCCTCAACCCTACAAGTCGTCTCCCCTCGACCACCAATCACACCTGATCTCCCCACGACCTTCCCTATGTCCAGGCCAAATAAACATCAGGTTTTCCGGGTCCTGACGGGTTTAGCAGCCGGTGGAAGGTAGAGTGACGGCACCGAACTAGGGTTTCCTTCCCAGGATCTCGGGATCCCGGGATCTCGGGCGTAAGTGGTTATGTTTTTTTACCGGGAATTTGGTTCAAATCCCGGGATTCTTATTGTTATTCCTTATCTCTGAACTTAACTTCAGTTGAAACCGAAAGGGTATTTTCAGCTGCTGGCCTATTTATTACAAAACTAAGAACAAGGCTCACTGCCCGCAGTATTGACTGTTTGTGCTTCTTGAGGAGATATTTCATGAACAACCATTAGTATGTGCATGGCTTTGTGTGTGCTAATGATTCTATTCCTTTTTTTTTCGCAGGTCATTCAAGTGTTCTTTTTATTTTTTTTTTGTAGAGTAGGGCTTCCAAATGGCATAGAATAATTTTTTTTTATAATAGCTAACCTTGAATGTCATTCCAAATATTATTGAGTTTCTTTTGTGGCGAACAGAATGAGATTGACTGTTTGTGCTTCTTGAAGAGTTATTTCATAAACAACTTTTGATGTGTGCGTGACTGTGTGGCTTGTGTGCACAAATGATTTTGTGCTATTATTTTTCACAGATCATTCAAGTGTTCGCTTTAGGTTTTTGTAGAATGTGGCTTCCAAATGGCATTAAATATAGAATTCTTATTTTTTATAATAGCTAACTTTGAATGCCATTCCAAATGTCTGTAAGTTTCTTTTATGACTAACGGATTGAGATTAATTAAAATTTTGCAAGTTAATAAAGAGAACTTTGCTTCAGTGTAATATAATTTATCAAATCAATTGCCAATCAAATAATCTACAGATACTACACTAATGAAGTATAGGGTTAGCATATAGCATTAGTTAGTACAAATATCACCTGATGCGGGAAATCCCGGGATCTCGGGAAATATCCTGGTTTGTCCCAGAATCCCGGGATGCTAAGAAACCCCCAAAACAGGAAACCCTACTCCGAACCACCTTATGCGGAAACCCTAAATTTAAAGGAAATTTCTACATTGATTCTGCCGTTGTTGTAGCAGATGGAAGATCGAGGAAGATGCAGTCTTATATCGACCTTCTCTCCCTTAAAGTCGACCTCCTCTCGTCAAGTTCGACCTCTCAGTAATCAACTCTCATACGGATACCCCGTGTCTTTGTTAAATTTCAACAGCACCTTATGATGCTTATGTGACCCAATCTACTTGCGTTTCAATTACTGTTTATAAGAAAGTGATAATAGCCGACTACACTTCTGTCATGGGTTGCGTTAGGCTTACCCACGCAACCAACTCCAAAGTTTGTTTTACTAGAGATAAGGCACCCGGTGAGGCATAAATGAGACATATATTTTCCATTAGTGTATGTTAGCCAGCTTTAGGGAGGGGTGGGCAGTGAAACAGCTTTGTACTGTTCATCGCTTCACACCCAAAAACCTCATTTTAAGTAGTATCCCGACGGCCATGGGTTAGTTAAGACGTCGTCTCCATCCTCTCCCGCCTGAAAGGGAGCGGGACACCACACCACACAGAGTCCTCCACCGCCACTCCGTCCTGTGGACCGTCGTCAACACGAGATTAAGTGTGTTAACCTAGGTTGTTATCCCCGTAGAAATATTACGTGTGGATGCCTGGTTGCAACAAGAGCAATCCAGGCTGGCCTATCAAACCTACAGTAAATGGTTAATCAATTCACGCTTAGAGTTCTCCTGCATGAGACCCGTCTACAGTGACCGTGATCGACACGAGACTAAGTGTGTTAACCTAGGTTTGTTATCCCCGTGGAAAAATCACGTGTGGAAGCCTGATTGCGACAAAAGCAATCCAGGCTGGTCTATTGCACCTAAATGGTTAATTCATGTCACGCTTACCAATTCTCCTTGCCGCGACAACCGTCTACAGTGACAGTCAGTGACGTGAGACTATGTGTGGTAACCCAAGAGTACTTTTTTTGTTGTTATGGCCAGTGGAAAGAAATTCTTGTGTGGAAACCTGGTTGCAACAAAAGCAATCCAGGCTGACAGTAAATGTATCACTTGAAGAATTAAGGCTCTGTTAAGTCATACCCATAGTAGAGTAATCACATGTGACCCAAGTTGAAAATTCTCTTTTAGAAGATTAATTTGATTACAGCGTGAACGTGAGTGACTCATATATATCCATGCAAATTGTGAATCATTAAAAGGAAGCTTGACAGATATATGTAAGTGCAATTATCTGCCTGTATCTGTGATCCTATCTTATTATTAATAAAGGTAATGACCGATCGGTTATGACAAAGTATAACCAATAACTTAGATGGATGTTGGAAATTAATGGAATTCATTAAGTCATCATTTATCAAGTATAAATCATGGAATGTCGAGTGGTGGAGTGAACTTCTACGTAGATACGCCATAATCTCCTGTAAGTAACCAGTGTGAAGGTATCGAACTCTACGGTAAGAAATAAGAAATGCGTCATATTATCATCTTTATATAATATAATCCACTCATACACCACTACGATATACCCAAAACCATGACAACTTCACTCCTTAGGATTTATGATGTATATGTGGTAATTACTCTTATTACTGAGGCTTATACCTGGTACACATAACTAAGAGCAGTAGTGTAGAAGGTCCTGATTAATTTTCTGATTATTCCAGTTATTTTAAGATTTTAATTTGTTTTTCTGAATGTACATTTAAATGAGAAAAATTAACATAAAAAGATAAACAAGAGAAAGAAGGAATTTCAGTTGGAATTAATAAATATTTTCATTTATTATTATTATTATTATTATTATTATTATTATTATTATTATTATTATTATTATTATTATTATTATTATTATTATTATTATTATTATTATTATTATTATTATTATTATTATTATTATTATTATTATTATTATTATTATTATTATTATAATTATGTTGAGTGAAATCATATGCTAGAAATAAGACCAAACTTCTGTCCAATAAATATTCACTCAGAAAATCTGTAGGAAGTGACAATACGAATCATTAAAAATTACTCCCAGATCGTAAGTGAGGTGACACTAAACAGCTTTTGGCGAAACAGAAATGAAGGATAACCAGCTTAAGTAATCCAATTTAGACCTGAATTTATAGAAGAAATAAAGGTGAAGTATCTGAGTTGAAGTATCTATATTCAGAATTCAAGTATTACTATGCTGAGTTCAAGTAACTATATTCTGAGTTCAAGTATCTATATTCCGAGTTCAAGTATCTATTTTCTGAGATCAAGTATCTATATTCCGAGTTCAAGTATCTATATTTTGAGTCCAAGTATCTATATTCTGAGTTCAAGTATCTATATTTAGAGTTCAAGTATCTCTATTATGAGTTCAAGTATTTATATTCTGAGTTCAAGTATCCATATTCTGAATTCATGTATCTATATTCAGAGTTCAAGTATCTTTGTTCAGAGTTCAAGTATCTATATTTTGAGTTCAAGTATCTGTATTCTTAGTTCAATTAACTATATTCTGAGTTCAAGTATCTATAATCAGAGTTCAAGTATCTATATTCTGAGTTCAAGTATCTATATTCTGAGTTCAAGTATCTATATTATCAGGCTAAGTATCTATATTCTAAGTTCAAGTATCTATATTCTAAGTTCAAGTATCTATATTCTGAGTTCAAGTATCTATATTCAGATTTCAATTATTTATATTCTGAGTTCAAGTGTCTGTATTCTAAGTTCAATTAACTATATTCTGAGATCAAGTACCTATATTCAGAGTTCAAGTATCTATATTCTAAGTTCAAGTAACTATATTCAGAGTTCAAGTAACTATATTCTGAGTTCAAGTATCTATATTCAGATTTCAAGTATATATATTCTGAGTTCCAGTGTCTGTATTCTAAGTTCAATTAACTATATTCTGAGTTCAAATACCTATAATCAGAGTTCAAGTATCTATATTCTTAGTTCAAGTAACTATATTCAGAGTTCAAGTAACTATATTCAGAGTTTAATTATCTATATCCAGAGTTCAAGTATCTATATTCAGAGTTCAAGTATCTATATTCAGAGTTCAAGTATCTATATTCTAAGTTCAAGTAACTATATTCAAAGTTCAAGTAACTATATTCAGAGTTCAAGTAACTATATTCAGAGTTCAACTATCTATATCCAGAGTTCAAGTATCTATATTCAGAGTTCAAGTATCTATATTCTGAGTTCAAGTATCTATATTCTGACCATCATACATTTTTGGTATATTTCCATTTACTATTCTGCTAAAATTCACTTCATATAAATATTTCATATTATATTTTTGTGTTCAAAGCATAATTATAACATTAGCGTAATTTCTTATTCTTGAGGTTGATAAGGTTTACTGGATCTGTCCCCCAAAACAATGAGAAGCGGTAGGATAATTATTTCTCTTTCCAAGTACTATAATCTAGTAGGAAATTTTGAAAACAAAAAATCACGTGAAATTTAGCCCTCTCCTCCCCCCATCCCTTTCCCTGAGCTTGCTTCACCTTTATTTCTTCTATAAATTCAGGTCTAAATTGGATTACTTAAGCTGGTTATCCTTCATTTCTGTTTCGCCAAAAGCTGTTTAGTGTCACCTCACTTACGATCTGGGAGTAATTTTTAATGATTCGTATTGTCACTTCCTACAGATTTTCTGAGTGAATATTTATTGGACAGAAGTTTGGTCTTATTTCTAGCATATGATTTCACTCAACATAATTATAATAATAATAATAATAATAATAATAATAATAATAATAATAATAATAATAATAATAATAATAATAATAATAATAATAATAATAATAATAATAATAACTGAAAATATTTATTAATTCCAACTGAAATTCCTTCTTTCTCTTGTTTATCTTTTTATGTTAATTTTTCTCATTTAAATGTACATTCAGAAAAACAAATTAAAATCTTAAAATAACTGGAATAGTCAGAAAATTAATCAGGACCTTCTACACTACTGCTCTTAGTTATGTGTACCAGGTATAAGCCTCAGTAATAAGAGTAATTACCACATATACATCATAAATCCTAAGGAGTGAAGTTGTCATGGTTTTGGGTATATCGTAGTGGTGTATGAGTGGATTATATTATATAAAGATGATAATATGACGCATTTCTTATTTCTTACCGTAGAGTTCGATACCTTCACACTGGTTACTTACAGGAGATTATGGCGTATCTACGTAGAAGTTCACTCCACCACTCGACATTCCATGATTTATACTTGATAAATGATGACTTAATGAATTCCATTAATTTCCAACATCCATCTAAGTTATTGGTTATACTTTGTCATAACCGATCAGTCATTACCTTTATTAATAATAAGATAGGATCACAGATACAGGCAGATAATTGCACTTACATATATCTGTCAAGCTTCCTTTTAATGATTCACAATTTGCATGGATATATATGAGTCACTCACGTTCACGCTGTAATCAAATTAATCTTCTAAAAGAGAATTTTCAACTTGGGTCACATGTGATTACTCTACTATGGGTATGACTTAACAGAGCCTTAATTCTTCAAGTGATACATTTACTGTCAGCCTGGATTGCTTTTGTTGCAACCAGGTTTCCACACAAGAATTTCTTTCCACTGGCCATAACAACAAAAAAAGTACTCTTGGGTTACCACACATAGTCTCACGTCACTGACTGTCACTGTAGACGGTTGTCATGACAAAAAAGGCAAACAGCGACGACATGGTGGCCGACTGAGTGCAATGGGCTGGTTGCTGTGCAATCAACTCCCTGCGTGTTGCGGGGATAACAAGCCTGGGTTAACGCAGTCGTGTCGTCCGCGATCGCAGACGAGGTGCTGGGAACTGGCGGGTGATTAACCATTTACT
>NW_024735554.1:720482-738349 GCF_018991925.1 Homarus americanus | reverse complement strand
AGGAATTGTATATAAAACAGTCGTACTACTTTTGTATCAACCAGGTAATCTATTTAAAATTAAAGACCACAGCGATTCACAGAAAAATTTCAAATGTCCAGAAAAAAGTAATGATTGAGTTGCAGGAACAAATTGATAATGATAGCATTAATTGTTGATGATAATATGACGACCAAATTGAAGTTTTAACTATTAATAGCGAACCTAATATAAAACCATTGGTGTGTGTACCACTATGGAATTAATATAATGTTTTGTTTTACACCAAAAAGGTGGATGAAGTAAAAACTAGGTAAAAAGTTTTGTATCTGTTTAACTATTTAGTTGTTTATTATATAGATAGGCAATAATTTGTTTTTTTCTCAAAGGATGAAGATAAGTTCATAATGCAAAATGGTTAAGTGGCACCTTTTAGGAGTTTCAAGCTAATTATTTTTTTTTTTAACTTGTAAACCTAAAGTTCCAAAACAAGCTGGGGGGCAAAGTCCACTCTCCGCCCTTAGAAATATTAAAATGTAAAATGTAGGTAGATTTTTGAGTAATTACATGAAGGAAAAAATACAATATATTGATTTTTCTAGATTTATTGGCGAAATTAGTTAATGTTTATTATCGGAAAGTTTAAAATATATTTATACATACACACAAATATTATCTCGTCCGTCGGTCGTCGTCATAAAAACATGGTCTTTTAACTCTATAGCGATCACGGCTGGGAGAGAATTAATATAGTATACAACTTTACATTGAGGGTTTTATTTGGTAACCCAGCCGCGAGACCCTTCCCTCAGCTATATACTATTCTCTATTACAACACAGACAGAGTAAGAGAGTGTATAAAATATTGTTACCGATAATGTTGTTTTACATATTTGTGAGTAAAAAAATTACACAACAGTCTCGACTATCACTAGAATCTGTTAAAGAACTACAGTGTCAAACCTTTATCCTAGGTAGCACTAAATGCAATAATTCTTTAACGGCGTGATTATACGACACTGTAAAGGAAATTTTTTCTTCTTAATCTTAAAGGATCAGTCTTTTGTTTCTAGAGAGAGTTACTAATCATGGGTGAGGGATCTCCCCAATCCATCGAGAATGATAACTCTGCCCCTAGATAAAGTTTAACCAATAAAGATAATATCCCCTCACTAGAAAATCTAACTATGTGTAAAATTTCCTTATTTTTGTGTATAATCGATAACAATACTGAAAAATCTACCTAGTACTCTCTTTCTAAATTTTAATTTGTTTTTCCTACTAAGTAAGGGTCCGTATGTTATATTTGAAAAAAATTATAAACCACACCACTACCCAATAATTCTTAAATAAAAAACAATACAAATTGTTTTTTATAGGTATTTTTTTTTGGGGGGGGGGTATTAATCTAATTGACAAGACAAATCAATACAAATCTTCCCCAGAGGAAGATAAGAGAGTTGCATGCAATTTTGGTTTTCTGGGGAGATCCCTTCTATAACAATCCTTTAAAAATTAATTGTTATAAAAAGTTGTCCCGTATGGCACAGGATATTTACCCTATCCTTTTAAGCAGACTCCAGCGAAAACCTAAGAAAAGGTAGGACTGTGAATGAATCCACTGTAAACCAGTCCTGGTGCACTACATTTGTCGACAATACAAATCAACCCGTAGGATTAAGTGTAATGAATGTTTGTTTTATTGTATACCTAAGAGTCTCGTCTTTGATAGAGTCCCTTTGAATTTCAAAAAGAAATTCGACATGGATATCAACGAGGAAAAGTAATAAACAAGAATGTGGTGTATGTATGTAATAATTGTAACTAATGAATTGTTTCGCTCCTCACGGTCTCCTTTTATATTGTTGAAGACAATATAAGAGATACGACTCTGGATACTGTATTAAAATGTATAGTATATAAATGTTGGGTGGATGTTAAACAACAGTTCACCAGTAAGGTTGATTTGACTTAGTAGTGGGTGTGTGCACCTATCTCTCCATATGGATAAACACTTTTAAGTGTTTGTATGTGAGAATCCCTTCTCTTGCAAACACAATTCCATATTAATTAAAAAAAAGAAAAAAGAAAAGGAATTTGTGTTAGACTTAGGATAAAAAATAAAAAAATAACCCCTTAACCCTGGACCTGTAAGTTCATATGCCCCTGAATCCACCCTCTTTTTCCGGACCCTAACTTAATAGTTTACAATATAGAAAATATTATACTACTCGAGATTTGTCATCCTTGTGGTCTCCAAGTTTTAAATCTCTTTCTAACTTTTAAAAATTTGAGTGAGTGTATAAATACAGATAATAAAATAATCCACTTACAACTTTTATGTTTCTCATCCATCTGAAAACATAACAAAATTGTTTTTCCCACTGTCTCAGTTTTACAAATCAAGCACGACACGAAAAGATTATATCCCCACCCAAACCCAAATAATATTAGCGGCTCCTTTTTTTTAAAGCTGAAAGATAAAAATGTTTGCCTTTATCTTTTTAATTTTGTTTTACAAAATAACAAAATGATAATTTTTCCCACTCAGTCTCAGTTTTACTTCAATAAATCTGAAAGATAAAAATGTTTGCCTTTTTAAAAAAAATATTTGCCTTTAATAGATACCAAAATTAATCCGCAATCTGTATCCCCCATCCACTATAATTTCTTATCCAATCTAAAAACATAACAAAATGATAGTTTTTCCCATTCAGTCTCAGTTTTACTTAAATAAATCTGAAAGCTAAAAATGTTTGCCTTTTTAAAACAAATTTGCCTTTGATAGTTTAATCACAATCTTTATCCCCATCCACTATAATTTCTTATCCAATCTGAAAACATAACAAAATGATAATTTTTCCCATTCAGTCTCAGTTTTACTTAAATAAATCACGCACCACCTCAGTCTCAGTTTTATTAAATAAATCACGCACGACACGAAAAGATTATCATCCCCACCCAAACCCAAATAATATTAGCGGCTCCTTTTTTTTAAAGCTGAAAGATAAAATGCCTTATCTTTTTAATTTTGTCTTTAAAAAAAATATTTGCCTGCCTTTGAAGTTACCACCAAAATTAATCCACAATCTTTATCCCCATCCACTATAATTTCTTATCCAATCTGAAAACATAGTTTTTCCCACTCAGTCTCAGTTTTACTTAAATAAATCACGCACACACACGAGAGTAATATCATCCCCACCCAAACCCAAATAATATTAGTGGCCCCTTTTAAAGCTGAAATAAAAATATTTGCCTTATCTTTGTAATTTTAAAAAAATATTTGCCTTCTACAAAAATTAATCACCTTTTATCCCATCCATCTCCATCTGAAAACAAAATAGTACCGTTTTCCCATCCAAAAGTTATTATAGTAATACTAAAAATCACGGCACTAAAAGATAAAAATGTTTCCTTTAAGTTTTTTAAAAGTGTAAACATAACAAAATTATCCAGTTTTACTATAAGATTACTAAAAATCATGAAATATAATGCCTTGTGAATTTAAAAATATTTGCCTGCCTATATTGTTTCTTTTAATATTCAAAGTTTTCTATTGTTTAAGTGTAAATAAATATTTTTAACATTTTAGATAATAAAATTAGTCAACCTTTAATAGTAGTTTTACCCATCAAGTTTTACATAATAATAAAAATCACGAATACGAAAAAGATAATTAACCCCACCCAAACCAATATACTGTTTAAAAGATAACTATGTTTGCCTTTTGTCTTAACTTTTTGCTCATAAAAATAGTTTGATACAAAAAATATTTGCCATATAATAACGAATTATTCCTTATCCCACAAATATTCAAAAGTTTTTCATAATTGCCTCTCGTACTTATAAATAACTTTAATTTACCACAAATATTAAAAGTCACTAATATTTACAACACAAAACATTTAAATTGTTTAAGTGTAAATAAATATTTTTAACATTTTAGATAATAAAATTAGTCAACCTTTAATAGTAGTTTTACCCATCAAGTTTTACATAATAATAAAAATCACGAATACGAAAAAGATAATTAACCCCACCCAAACCAATATACTGTTTAAAAGATAACTATGTTTGCCTTTTGTCTTAACTTTTTGCTCATAAAAATAGTTTGATACTAAAAATATTTGCCATATAATAACGAATTATTCCTTATCCCACAAATATTCAAAAGTTTTTCATAATTGCCTCTCGTACTTATAAATAACTTTAATTTACCACAAATATTAAAAGTCACTAATATTTACAACACAAAACATTTAAATTGCCTAGAAAGTTTTTCCTGTATATTTTTAACTTTTTGAATGTTCGTTTTCGTTCGATTTAGAAAGTTTACACATTTTATTTCCACATTTATATTTTCACTTATAATAAAAATAATTGTCGTAATTTTTATTAAATAAAAATATTTCTTTTACTTGAACACAGAATATATATGGAGAGGGAGAGGAGGAGAGATTGTTGTTAGTAATAGGATGGATAGGGATAAAAAAGATAATTTGAAAATTGGAAAGTTCCCTTTATATAGCTTTTTATTAAAAAAATTATAAAAAAATGTTTATAAAGGATTTTATATTTTTTTTGCTCACATATATTTTACAAAATGATTGGTGTCTAGATTTAATAACACTAGAGATAAAAAGTTTTAAAAAAGACCAATTGTTATACTTTTTAGAAAGGTTTTGCAAAACGATAAAATCTAAATAAAAAAAATGTTATTTTAAATTTCACACAACATGGATGGAAAGAAATGATACATTTACAGAATGTCTAATGAATATTATTTCTGATAAACTTATTCAATTAGAATTACGTGTATATACACTAATTTTTAATTATGAATATGTGAACATACATGTTAAAATTTTAGCACAAGGAAATGAGATCTTTGCTCTGCTTTATAGTGAATTACTTTTATTTTAAAGTAGAAAATATTCTAGAAAACAATATATTATCGGAGGTGTTTTTATAACATGTCATGCTAATGTATTTTTACATATAATTGCTCGAAATTTTTATTATACACCATTGGAAAATAGATGTATTATAGATTATCTTATTTTATGCCATCATTTTCTTGATAACGACGACAAGGTTAAAATAACACTGGTCTACAAAAAAATACATTTTTTTTTCTGGCATGAAACCTTTTAACTGTTTTTTACTAACTTTAAGGTGCTGAATCCAAATCTGATCTCAGATTTGCTCCATCACGTAACATGCCAGAATTTACTGAGCTACCAGAGATTGAGGATATAGACCGGAATTCACCTGTTTCTACTGATGAAGATGAAGAGACTGATCTTTTCAAGCCATCTGGTGAAGATTGTGAAAAGCCAACGTTGTTTACTCAGTCAGAATTGAATGATCTGGTCAGAGATCTAAATTTGCCAAAACAGTCTGCTGAATTGTTAGCTTCCAGGCTTCAAGAGAAACGACTCTTAAAACCTGGCACGAGTGTCTCCTTTTATCGCAACAGAGAAGAGCAACTGCGGAAGTACTTTCATTCATATGACCAGCTTGTTTTTTGTAATGATGTAGAAGGACTTCTTCTCTCCATGGGACTACCAGCATATGATAGTAAGGATTGGAGACTTTTTATTGACAGTTCTAAAAGGAGCTTGAAATGTGTTCTTCTTCATAACGGAAACAAGTATGGCTCAATTCCCATCGGACATTCTGTACAAATTAAAGAAGAGTATGAAAACATTAAGACTGTTCTAGTAGGGTGTGTCATAGGAGGGAAGATCAGCTAAAACTAATGGCCCATCACTTTTTTGGTAGCTTTTAGTGTATATAAACAGAAAATAATTTCAGTTTCAATATTTTGCAACCTTTTGCTAGGTAAATTTTAGCGTGAAATTTATCAAAAATCTAATGTACAGCTGCATTAGTGCATTACAATTAAATAGTGAACATTGCTTTCTGACTTCATTCTTTAACAACCCAACTAACAATATTTTTTTCTGTTTCAGATTCTGATGCATTTATAAGTTGATAATATTTGCGATGGCTGCTTGTGTCAGGACGAGGAACCAAAAATCCAGCCATCTCAGTCACTATCTTGGGTCTGGGAGAGAGCTCCTGAAGTCGGAGTTGCCTACATTGAGAGATGCTTTGAGATACGGTGTTTTAATCAGGCAAATCAGTGAAAAGAACCAAAGAACTTACACAAACAAAGACATTGCCAGTGACATGACCAAAGCTGTCTTGGCACAGTACACTCTGGCTAACGCTCAGTTCAAGCCTCCAGTCATAATAAGTCAGAAGAAGATTAGTGAGAGACTGCTAGCCAGTTGGGAAAAGGCAAGAGATATCTCTCTTGGGAGAGGAAAACTTGCAGTTAAGGACAGCTTTGCCAAGCAACTGGACCAGTTATTTGACATAATTACTTGCAAGTGCCCAATTGTTCTCTGTCCTGAGTTTGGATGCGATCGTGACTGTAAATCCGAGGCCCACATCTCCTGTATTTGCAAGCGTGAACTGAAGACTCCTGTGATCGAACTGGCATTTGTCAAAGCACAGAGAGAGAAGACTGGCAGTATAGGGGCTCTCATGATTTCTAGCCAAGATATTCCGGAGTCCAAGAGACAGGAGGCTGCCACAGAGAGACAGAAGAGGAGAAGAGTTGCCGAGGAAAAGAGACTTGAGAAGGCCCAGGGTAAGGTAAAAAAGGCCGATGATTGGAGTCAAGCTGATTCAGAGTTTAATGACTTCCCCATGGCTGATCCGAGTGCTGACCAGGAGAATGGTGACTTTGTCCCTAACCCAGAAAATAATGATGCCAAACCTTCCAGGCATAAGATTCGAAATAGGAAAGATATCCCGAGCATAGCTCTGGCCAGCATGCGACACCACACTGGTCTCAGAGAAACTGCAGAGATAGCAACAGCTGCCTGGGTTGACGGTGGTTTGATAACACCTGATGATGTTCACCTGGTGATAGATCATAACAAAGTAAGGAGAGCTCAGGAGAAACTTGTCAGTAACCTAGAAGAGAAGTTTGATAAGGGATAAGAGAAAATGGAATCAATTGTTTGTTCTTTGATGGGAGAAGGGATGACACTAAAGTGTTCATGAAAGTTGGAGATTTTGACAAGTTGTTCCCTGCCATGGTGAAGGAGGAACACTACTCCTGCTGCAGTGAACCAGGAGGGAAGTATTTGTGGCATTTTACTCCAGAGAAAGATGACATCAGGAAACCAGCTGAGATAGTGGCAGATAACATTATGAACTGGCTCAGAGAGAGGAACGTAGACCAGACCCTGCAGGCCATTGGAGGGGACAGCACCAACACGAACACAGGGTGGCAAGGGGGGGCCATACAGTGGATAGAGCGGAAGATTGGGAGGAAGCTGGTCTGGATTGTTTGTGACCTCCACACCAACGAGTTGCCACTCAGACATCTGATCCAGGAGCTGGATGGCAAGACTCTTTCAAACAACAGATGGTCTGGTCCTCTTGGCAAGATGCTGGACTCTGCCACTGAGTTAGAAATAAATCCGAGCTTTGAAAAAATCACAGTTGGCCCTCCACTCGTTGAGCTTGCACATACTGTCATTGACGACCTGAGTACTGACCAGTACTATGGTTACATGATTTGCAGTGCCATCAAAACTGGGGTCATGCCTGATAGACTTGCTTACCTGCAGATAGGTCCAGTCTCACATTCTAGGTGGCTCACAACGGCTCTCAGGTTCTGCAGAATTTGGGTCGCTCATCATAAACTGAAAGGGAACCAGCTTCACAACCTGAGACTTATTGTCCAATTCATCGTGAGTGTCTACTTGCCAAATTGGTTCAACACCAAGGTCAAGTCATCGTTCTCCGAAGGTCCGAGGCATGTTCTCTTCCAGCTTGAGCTCCTGAGGAGTCAGCCAAGGAAGGTTGTTCAGATTGTGGAGCAGACTGTGAGGAGATCTTCCTGGTATGCTCATCCCGAGGCAGTTCTGCAGACAATGCTCTGCAGTAAGGATGAGGAGGAGAGAAGAGTTGCAGTCAAAAAGATCTTGGATATGAGACTTATGAGAGGATCTGGGCATGACAAATCAGTTGGTGACGATTCCTTCAGGGTCAGGAAGACTCCTGAAGTCAATCTAGGTGCCAAGACCCTCACTGATCTCATAGATCTGGATAACATCCAGGCTGGCAGTGAGCCCCCTCTTACCTGCAGCCTCACCAATGTTCAAGTCAGAGCTTTCCTGGACAACCCCATGCATGTCCCTGCCTGGCCCTCGCACACCCAGAGTATAGAGCGTTGTGTACAGCAAGTGAGCGAGGCCAGCATCACGTGTACAGCCAGGAGAGGAGGGAAGGCTACATCTGAGCTCAGGTGGTCAGCAGGGAGGTGATGAGTAGAAACAGAAGCAAGAAAGACATGTTCTCTATGGTGTGCAGCAACACCGGGTCGTAGTAGTAAAACCGGTTTTTGTATTTGATGATTTTGTTTTCTAAAGGAATATTAAATATAATAAATGTGTCAAGATCATTCGTTTCACTATTCTGGATCATTTTCATCCTAATAAATTAACCTGATACATTTACTTTACTTTAAATAAGCTATTTAGTGGTGTTGGTAAAAGGGTGGGAATACTGAATTTTCATAAGATTTCAAGTTAAAATTTACCTAGCAAAAAATAAAAACTTTTCAAATCTGAAGATATCACATGATTCTGCACATAGAACTACATCATTAATACCATGGGCCGATTTTTCAAACTCAAAAATAAAAATTCGCCTCCGTATGACACACCCTACTGTTCTAGAGAGGTTGCAATACCATGCTCATGAATGGTTAATTTGTGTGGACTTGAAAATGGTAAACTTTCTATTGGGCCAGCAAGGAGGGTACACAAAATACCCCTGTTTTCTGTGCTACTGGGACAGCAGGGCTACAGCAGACCATTGGGTGAAAAAGAATTGACCACCAAGACATAGTTTGACGCCTTGTGACAAGAATATCATTAACGATCCTCTGGTTGACAGGAAAAACATTGTCCTTCCTCCTCTGCACATTAAACTTGGTATCATGAAGCAATTTGTCAAGGCTCTTGATCATAGTGGAGAGTGTTTCAGATATATATGCTCAACCTTTCCAAGTCTTAGCGACGAGAAGAAAAAGGCAGGGATTTTTGATGGATCTCAAATAAGAACACTACTCAGAGATCCACACTTCCTTGCAACAATGACTGAGGCACAGGCAAGAACTTGGAATGCTTTCTCTAATGTGGTGCGGAACTTCTTAGGGAACAAGAAAGCGGACAACTATCAAGAAATTGTGGAAGAGCTGCTCTTGAGTTTACAAGCACTTGG
Source organism: Homarus americanus (assembly GCF_018991925.1). NCBI lineage: Eukaryota > Metazoa > Arthropoda > Malacostraca > Decapoda > Nephropidae > Homarus > Homarus americanus. Next base: position 729,055 of record NW_024735554.1, on the reverse strand, counting down.
ATGCAGAATGAGTATCAAGGTTCACTGCTTACACAGTCACTTGGACGAGTTTCCAGAAAATCTGGGAGAAGTGAGCGAGGAGCAAGGGGAGCGCTTTCATCAAGACATTAAAGTAATGGAAGAACGTTACCAAGGTCGATGGGACTCGAACATGATGGTGGACTACTGCTGGAGATCAAAAATATCACACTCCAATCAATTTTTCATCATTTTTTGATAACGACGATCGGGTTATAATAATAGATAAAAAATATCACAATCCAATCAATTTTTCATCATTTAGTAGATATAAACTTAATTTAATCCAATTACAATATGATAATTGGTATATGTCATCATTTCCATTACTTACTCACAGATAAAAAAATGTAAAAAGAGTATATATTTGTGTGTGTGTGTATGCATGTACTTATATTTATAGTTGCTCCAAAACGCTCAGCTAGTAGTGTGCTCAAAAGACTAGACAAGTAAACACTGCAGTAAATTAGTAAAAGTTAAAGTAAAAAATATGCAAGACAATTTAGACAAACATGGGTTGCTTTTTAACAACGATGATGAACATACAGAGGAGATTACTGCAGATGAAGAAGAAGAAGAAAAATCTCTGGGTTTATTCAAACTTGTCACCAACGCAGACGCAGACAACCTGGATTTAACATTTTCAGAAGATTTAGTGATGAAATTAGTTAGAAAATTTCTTTCTTTTCGAGATAGCAAAATATATGAAATACTCTTAATATTACAGCCCAATTATACAAATAATGATCTTATTTCTATTGGTAAATTGATTCTTAGTGCTGATAAGGATATAATTTGGAGTAGAATTATAACTTATTTGGCCTTTTGTAATATAATGTGTACAACCAGTGTCACAAAGAAATATATGGAAGATTTTACCAAGATTGCTCAAACTAAATTTGTAAAGACAGGTGGTGGATGGGTAAGTGTTACTGTATTTTCTTTAGTAGTAGGTAGAATTGTGTTTAATTTATTGTATATATATATTTTTTGTGTAACTTTTTAATAATCAGCAAATAACTTTTTCTTTATAGGATCAATTTTATAAGGACTTGGAAGCAGCTGAAACCACTAATGTAAATAAGCTACAAGAGAAGTTTGCTGACAAACAAGATTTTGCCGAAAAGTTTGTGGAGAAGTTTGCCCAGAAGTTTGTGGATAAGTTTACTCAGAAGAAATTTGAAGATATGGTACTTATTTTAGGATATACTTTCTTGGGTTTTATAAATGGAATAGTAGTATCTGTTTTAATATATAATATATATCAAAGTTAGTTTTGAAATAGTAAATAGTACAGTATTTCTTTGGAAATAGAATTTAATCTATATTGTTTTCTTTATAGGATGATGATAAACTTTCTAGGAAACAAAATATGGATATATTTATTATAGTGGCATATACAGTTTTTTTATTGATATTATATTTAATTGCATATGCAAACAACTGTTACCACTCAAATATTTAAGATTGTTGCTATTGTATAATAATCCAATACTGTTGGATGGGTTAGTCTTAGTATAGCCAGATTTGTTAATAATACCATCCCAAGGCTACCAAACAACATTGTAGTGTTTCACACTCAAAAGTCGTCGGCGTCAAATAAATGTTAGTCTGAAAGGGCAAGTTTTGTTTTAAAATACCCGCAAAGTACAATGGCTCCATGGCATACTAATTTTTTATTAATAGAATTTCAACGGTTGACGGCAATATTATTTTTTTTGTTTTTCTTTATAGGATGAAGATAAGTTTGCTGATAATACCAAGAAAAACTGGAGCTGGTGGATACTCTTCCCACAAGAACAACTTTGTTTTTTTATTAGATGTTTTAGTGTGTGTTGTCTATTTTTATTTAGTTTATGTGTTTTGTGTTATACATTATATTTGTCATTTGGTTAATAATAAAATATGCCTGAAAGATTAAAAGTAAAGCGTTAGCAGTATAAATCCCAATGTTAGTTATTATTATCCCTAAATAAACTATTAAATTTCAATTCAAATTCAAAAACGAAAGGAACATAAAGCACTGGATGAGTGTTACCATCCCAGATTTGATCGTGACTCCCTCCACGCTCCTCTCTACTAATTTCACCCCACTGCTGGTCTAGCCTGAGTGACGATGAGGTTGACGAGACTGGGAAACAAAACGACGCTGGTGATATGCGTATGTTGGTTGAGTTGGTTGATCGCCACCTTTTTCATCGTTTTGGGGATGTCGAGGATGTACATGTACACATCCTGCTCCAGTCAGAGGTCATCACTCGCCACCACTACCTCAACCCCCCATACCACTGCTGACAAGTTCCGCAAAGTAGGTTTACAATATGGATGTCTGTTTATATTGCAATTTTCTTGTCAATTCTTTCTAATTGTATTGGTCGGTTGTTTTTTCTCTTTTTCACCCTTTTTTTTTTTTTACCTTTTTCGCCCTCCGGGCTCTGTTATGGGTCGATGACCTGTACCCTGTTGGGCTATCCCCCGTATAAAAACGAATATATATGGTTTTGGTAATTAAATGACAGCACAACGGATGTGGGGGCTCGTTGACGGGTTACCTGTTCTTCTTGGCGGTGCTGGCGTTAATAATGATTACTCTGGTAGTAATAATGATTACTCTCGTCATTGAAAGACGCTCGATCACTTCTGGCAACAGCATCAGACTCACTTCTGTCAACAGCATCAGACACACTTCTGTCAACAGCATCAGACAGGTAAGTGAATACGATAACCCAGCTTAACCCTTTCGCCGCGTTTCACGCACGCACTTCACTACCATTTGATTCTGGCTACTGCCAGTACCATTTTATTCTTTAGGGTAACCTCCCTCTGCCAAAGGGTTAACTTGACAATCTAACATAACTTTAACCTTTATCTAACCTGTCCTAACATAACCTAACTTCAATTCTTAACATGACCTAACCCAACCTAATCGAACTTAATCGAACTAAACTTAACTGAAACTAACCTTTTTATATAGAAAGAATTAATTTGCTATGTTTTTCCAAGGGGTTACGCATACCACCACGGAGTTACGCTTTCACAAAGGGGTTACTCCTTCACCACAGGGTTACTAATACATACCTCTTCCACCACTGGGTTGCTAACTCTTGCCTTCACCTCGACAGGACTATCCACCAGACTACGATACCCTCACAAGCTCTGAGACGCCTCCGCCATCCTATTTCAAACTGGCTGGAGATAGATCAGACTGACTAAAAGATAGATCAGAACTGTGACTAACAACTCCTCCGTTACGTCTACGCTCACGACCCCATCCCCAGCTACCCACTTGGAATATATGCAATTGTCAGGCTTCAGAAACCTGGCTACCCGCTAGGAACACTGTGTAAATACATAACAATGTATATCAAGTCTTATAGTACTAAAGAAGGGGTATTTACCGCCTCCATTTTCCCAACTGTGAAGTCAGGCAGGTATCTTTTGCCTGTATCTTTTTTCATTTTGATTTTATTCTAGAGATTATTATTAGTTAGGATGGATTTAAATTATTTCCACACTTTATATGTTAAGCATTCTTCTCTTATAATGTGTCACATAATATTAAAAAGCTTCATATATACTGGTAAGGATAAAGAAAAAACATTGACTTTCATATTGCTAATTATATGGTATACTAACCTTATGTAAAACGGTATTTTTACTTTGTTATTATTGATGAAAATTTTATTTTAAATCTTAAGGAAACATTGAACATTGAGGTAACAGCGGAAAACGCCCAAGAGTTAATTGTTGCTGCAGACATGCTGGAAATGCGCTATGTTTTAAATGTTTGCACAAACTTTCTCAAGAATGAACTTCATCTATCCAATGCTTTAGGAATTTACAGGTACAGTATGTGTAATGTAAATACATTTTTATAGATATAATAATAATATATTTATTAAAAAATAATTCGAATTTTGTAAATGATTCTGGAGGCAGGGTATGTTGTTATTTTATCTGTACGGTACAGTAATCCAACTGTATTTTAAAACAGGTCTCAGGTTTGCTAAGGCCCATCATTTAGAATATCTGCGGTATGCTTCGATGAACTTCATCTTCCCGAATTTTTTAAAACTGGCAATGGAGAAAGAGTTTCTTGAGACTCCTAAAGAAATTATACTAAATCTTCTTGAGGAAATGCAAAATCGTTACCCTCGGTGTGAACGTGTGTTCACATTGGAGCAGCTCCAGCATATAAGTAAAACTAGGCGTGTCCCCCGTATAGGATTTACTGTAAGTAAAACTGGTGAGAGAATTTATGATTACTTATTTTAGGATATACTTTAAATGGAAATAGCAGCAGTTTTAATGTATGTCTACAATCTATGACAAACATTCTATGAATAATATACTTTGTTGATAATACCCAGGAACAAGCTAGTTAGTAAATAAGAAACATTATGTAACTTTCTTGGATGTTGGTTGGGGTATTTTTTATTAAGTTTGTAAAAATGTTTTTTAACACTAAGTCTAAACAATAAATGTTAGTCTGAAAGGTTAGTGTTTTCTTAAATTTGTTGTCATCCATGAGAGTTTAAAACAAAAGTAAAAAAAATAACGTTTTTTAAAAGCACTTAGACAGTATAAATAGTCTGTACTCCGTTCTTAGATTGTTAGTCTGTGCTGTGCTCTTGTCTTGGCAACCAGTTATCTGTGTGTACGTGCTACTCCGGTCTTGGCAACCAGTTATTTGTGCTATTCCGGTAACATGGCAAACAAGAACAAACGCAAATCCCTGACTGCCAAAAAAAAAAAAAAAAACCGCGTTCGCTGTCACATACGTAACTACGTCATCAGAAGAAAAGAAAACTTAAAATACCATTTAAATACTCATTACGGAAAGCCCTATAAGTGTAAGAAATGTAACAAGGAATATAGCTGGCCTCACTGTTTAAAGAACCACACATGTACCTTTGCTAATAAGCTACCTGATGCTATAAATATTCTCGAATCCAAAGGGAAAGAGAAGAATATTTATTACTACTTTCCAGACCCCCATATACCCAAGTCCCAAGATGATTTTATTTTCATGACAGATTTTATAATCAGTATTGAAAGTGGAGAAAAAATATATAAGGAGGAAGGCAAAAATGATATATACACACGGGGCTATGTATATATTAGATTTTCATCAACAAGCTGAGAATGTAGCTACTGCAACAGTAAAATAGAAATATTAAAAAACCAACAATCAATATCCCATAACCACCTACCATCTTGCATTGAATTGAAGGGTATAACAATACCAACAGAGTTAAGAACGATGGAAAAGCTTGTAACTCATATTAAAACGCACAACTTGGAAATGTTTTCCCTGTAAGATAATATATGGTGCCAGAGGAGGAGCTAAGGTAGCAAGATTAGTTTATACTCGGCAAGAAAAGTGAAATATTTTGAAAACTACTATTTATTCATAAACTGGGACCCTGATACTGATCGATCCGCCCTCAAGGGTCTCGTCAGCCAGTCATCACCTCGTGTGTGTACCTGTGCCTCCGTAGCCTATAAAACCAAGCACACACCATAAAGTTTGTTAATAGCTCACCTGATCCAGATTCATCTGAGTAGTTACTCTACCTTGACTTATACTGCAACAACGGAAAAAATTATGGATCAGCAATTGAAGCAGGAACACTATGGTAGTTAGCCCTTTGATAATAAGCTACCTGATGCTGAGTTGAAAGAGAAAGAAGAGAAGAAGCTACCTGATGCTGAGTTTAAAGAGAAAGAAGAGAAGAAGCTGCCTGATGCTGAGTTGAAAGAGAAAGAAGAGAAGAAGCTACCTGATGCTGAGTTGAAAGAGAAAGAAGAGAAGAAGCTACCTGATGCTGAGTTGAAAGAGAAAGAAGAGAAGAAGCTACCTGATGCTGAGTTGAAAGAGAAAGAAGAGAAGAAGCTACCTGATGCTGAGTTGAAAGAGAAAGAAGAAAATAAGCTACCTGATGCTGAGTTGAAAGAGAAAGAAGAGAAGAATATTTATTACTACTTTCCCTTTCCTTCTGAAAATTCAGACTCCCAAATACCCAAGTCCCAAGATGATTTTATTTTTATGCTAGATTTTATAATCAGTATTAAAAGTGGAGAAAAATATATAAGAAAAAAGATTGTATATACACACGGGGCTATGTATATAATAGATTTTCTCCTACATCAACAAGCTGGGAATGTAGCGACTGCAACAGTAAAATAGAAATATTAAAAAAACAACAATCAATATCCCATAACCATCTACTATCTAACATTAAATTGGACGGTATAACATTACCAACAGAGTTAAGAACGATGGAAAAGCTTGTAAATCATATTAAAACGCACAACTTGGAAATGTTTTCCCTGTAAGATAATATATGGTGCCAGAGGAGGAGCTAAGGTAGCAAGATTAGTTTATACTCAGCAAGAAAAGTGAAAAATATGAATGTAAAAAATAGATTTATTCATAAACTGGGACTCGGGGCCCTCTTTTATCAGTGCTCCCCCCTCAAGAAGGGTCTTGTCAGCCAATAGTCATTCACCTCCGTGGGCCTGCGCCTCCGTAGCCTATAAAACCAAGCCCACACCATAAAGTTTTAGTGGATACACACAGCTCGACCGATCCAGATTCATCCATCTGAGTAGTTACTCTACCTTGACTTATACTGCAAGGGAAGATTATGGATCAGCAATTGAAGCAGGAAGATTATGGTAGTCAGCCGCACCGTAAGCAGCCGAAGAAGTCTTTTATATGTAATATATGTGGCAAGAAATTAAGTAATTCTGGCAACCTTCACGACCATCAGTTTCTCCACAGCTCAGAAAAAAAATTTAAATGCGAGTTATGTGACAAGCAATTATATACTAAGAACAGCCTTGCCAAACACCTGGTCCAGCACTTCAGAAACTATAGCTGCACTGTATGCAGCAAGAACTTCAAGAAACATGTTTCGCTCTATAAACATATGTTCTCTCATGTCGAGGAGAAACCCTTTAATTGTGAGAGATGTAATAAGGGATTTTGTTGGGAAACAAGTTTGATTTCACACATGGCCAAACATGACTCCCTGAATACCGATAAAGCAAAACTTAATCAGATTCGCTGTAATATATGCGACAAGATGATCAACAAAAAGAACTTAAAATATCACATTAACACTCATATAACGAAAAATTCTGAAAAAAATTCAAGTGTAATATATGTAATAAGGGATTCAGTTGGCCGGGAAGCTTAAGGAGACACCAGACTAAGTGTACCCTTCCCTCATATAATCCAAGTTACACTTTATCCCCCAACCAATAATAAATGTGTTAATGCTACCTCACATTAACTATCACGACATGAAGAAGAAGGATTATTATGATGATGATGAGTTACCCGATATAGACATCCCTTAAGAAGGAGGATAAGCTACAATGGAGAAGGAACTTGTCTGTTATTACCAGCTATATAATGTGTGTATTTCTGGTAATTTTTTATTACGTCCACCCCATTTAACCTAGCACTCCTTCTTGAGGAGGAAGACATGTTTGTACACAAAGATGCATTGACAATTCATTTACATCATCCATCAATATTGAAAATTTATAGATATGAATTTTTATTTTTATACAGGAATAACCCATCAACCAACAACAATTTTGGACAACCTGATTGCTTGCTGAAGTACCATAATAGGGAATGAAATAGAATTAAATGTATAGTATTTAATATAGTTTATTATGAATGAGGAATGCCATTCCAAATGTTGTGAGTGTCTTTAGCAATGTGATTTTAATAAATTTATTGGGTTAAATTATTGAGGGTGGCACTTAATATGATTTATGAATAGGGAATGAAATAGAATTAAATGTACTGTAATGTATATAGTTATTATGAATGCCAATACAGTCATTCCAATGTTGCGAGTTTCTTTTATATGAGAAAATGTAATATAATTGACCCAGAGTTCAATTTTTTCGACCAACAATTTTGGACTACCAGAATTTTTTGTAAATGTGTACGATAACGCTTCGACTGCCTGCTAGCTTGAATTCTTATTCTAGGTGCTTGGTGTAGGTAAATGTACTGTAATGTATACAGAATGCCATTCTAATGTTGTGTTTTTTTATATTGTGTAAGAATGAGAAAATAAAATGTAATATAAAATAATAATTATTTTATTTTTACAAATTAAGGTGGTATCACTCTTACTGCTACACAAGACATATATGCAGAGTAATGTGGGTAATGTAACTGCAATGCCGGTACACTACAAAAGTAAAGAATCGTTCAAAGAAAAAACAAAAAACCGTGTTCGCTGTCAAGAACTTACAAACAGTAAAGCCCTATTTTGTAACCATAATTTATACTATCCAGAGTTTTTTTTAAAAAAAAGGGTGAGAAAAACCTGGATTAGAAATATTTTTCTATGTGAATAAATGTGGGAGGTGAGATTCTCCTTACTCATCACTGAAGGCTGACCAGGCCCAGAAAAAACCTGGATTAAGAAATATTTTTCTCTATATAAAATATATTTGAAGCTGTATGAAGAAAGATTTGAGAGGAAGCATCTCTGAACGAACGAACTGAATCTTTTAAGGAC
>NW_024735554.1:690891-715382 GCF_018991925.1 Homarus americanus | reverse complement strand
TTATTCTTCCTTCCTTACCATTCCAATTCCATTCAAACCACTCCAGTAACCGCCTATGACATACAACAGAGAATTTGTGGCAACAACTGCTGGGCTACTTCGACCCAAATACGATGAACACGAACACTTAAACCATTGGTTCTGTGGGTGGGAAAGTAAAAGAAAAAAGGTAAAAGAAGAGTGGGGGGGGGGGGTTGGGTTATACAATTTTTCTCCCTTTTCCTACAGTATTACAAAAATTCTTCCACATCCTGGCTACAATATTAAACTTGTATATAATAAGAAGAAAATTCATAAGCACTGGTAAATAATCTTACCTGCTCAAAAGAATATCTTTTCATTGATTTTTCCTCCAGATTACCATCACCTACTACGTACAAAAAGTTATCCAAAACTGCAACACCTATCGTCTTAGATGGTGGACCTTGCATTGGTGTTAGATTCTTCCACTCCCCAGTCACAGGATTGTATGAGAGAAGATCATGCAGGGGGTTGTAAGTGTCCGTATATCCACCAATAATGTAAATAAGACCTCGATGTTCTACTATACCCATGCTGTAAAAAAAAAAGGAAGAATGAAACAGAGTACAGGCCACTGCTACATATTCTCATTATTATCAGTAGTTCACACTATTAGTCAGTAAATCCAAATGGTTATTGTACTTACTTGGATCTAGCTTCTGGCATATTTGACTCTAATAATCTCCACTCATTTGTAATAGGGTCATATCTTTCAATATTTTTTCCTATTTCCATTGATTCCGTCCAACCACCGAAAGCATAGAGGTAACCTCCATGAGCGCATAATCCAAAATCACACCGTGGGATCACCATAGAAGATATTCCAGTCCAATAATCTTCCTGTGGATCATAAACTTCGCCAACCGCCAAAATCGGAGAGAGTATCTCCTCTCCAACCGCTCCAACAACGAAAATTATTCCATGTAAGACTGCTATTTCTGGCCAAATTCTTATATTTTTCATGGGGCAAACTTTCTGCCATTCCTTCCTAAAGGTATCAAAACATTCGACACTTTTAAACATATATTCCTCTGATCTATTCCATAATCTAATGAGTTCGTTCTTTGATCCACCTATGACATAAATTTTCTTTCGAGTACAAATTCTTGGCTGGACATACAAGGCTTCCTCTTTAGCCAAGTTTGTCTGCTGTTTAAGGTTAACCTTCAATCTGATATCAGAGCACTCATTAATTGATTTTTCTATTAGTTTACTTGAAATTAAAGATAATTTCACTCGTTTTAAAATGTCAAGAATCCAACAAAGTCTATCAGTTATTTCTTGTGTAATCCATCTGATGGCAGCAGAGAATACCTGCAATATAACAAAAGAAAAAGAAAGTGAGCTGCAATAAACCCCCCCCCCAAAAAAAAATTAGATTTTTGAATTTAATAAATAAATATTAAATAAAAAGAAAAATATTTAATATTTACCTGAAACTCAGAGTCAATATGAAGATACTCCGACTCCAAAAAATACAGTAGAGTTTCTTTAGGAATCTCAAGAAACTCTTGCTCCATTGTTACTTCTACGAAATTGGAGAAGATGAAGTCCCGCGAACCATTCAACAAGCTTACTAAATAATGGGCCTCAGCAAACCTGTAAAAAAAAAAAAAAATGTACACACCCTCTTTAGAATAGAATCAGATCGAACCAGAATCAATCAAATTAAAACAGAACCGAACAGGAATAAAAAAAAATTACAAAATAAAAATTCGTTACCTGTAAATTCCTAAAGCATTGGATGGATGAAGTTCACTCTTGAGAAAGTCTGTGCAAATACGTACAACATGGGGAACTACCAGCATGTTTGCAACAACTATTAACTCTAGAACGTTTTCAGCTGTTACCTCGATGTTTCCTAAAGATTAAGATATAAATAACAAAATAAAAATACCGTTTTTTTTCATAAATATGAAAACTTAAAATGTTACTTACCAGTATATATGAATCCGATGATCTGCTTTAATATATTAAATTTCATAGATTTAATTTCTATTGAAGAATGTGTTGTTTCCTCAGTTAATCCACAGGTAAACATGGCCTTAAAATAATTACTTCCCGCCGAGAGTATTACACGGTGAGCCTGGAATAATAATAAAAGAATTTGGTTGGTTGTATACATATACAAGATAGTTTTTTCAATTATTGACAATAAATAATAAAAAAGTTAAAATAATGTTTTCTCACCTTCACAACTGATCCATCAACTGATATTTCTACATCACAGAACTTTTGTAACTGCCAGAGTGAATTTAAGTTCTCTAGCAGGTCGTTCGGATAAGGATAATTACACTCCCCCTCTCCGTGATCAGAGAGCTCCACACGTGCCACCGCCATCCTCATATATAAATAAAAAAACTAATAAATGTAATATATATGGGAGTGATATGAGAGAGGGATAATTTTCATACCCAATCAATTACTACCTCCTGAAGAACTTAAAATGCGAATTTTGTGATAATTGGAAGCTTTTTTATTTTAAAGAGAGTGAAGAGGAGGAGGAGGAGGAGGACAGCAGTATATAGGGTAGGGATAGGTAATATCACTCTTGAAGGTTGAAGTTTCGAGTCAAATTGCGACTGCTCTAGCATTAGACCGACCCTCTGGGAGTGATGCACAGTTTATCCACTTGTTCTTCTTAGGGTCGAAATACTCCACATTAGTGATAGATACCTAAAAAAAATAGTTTTAAGGTTAAAACGATATGTAGGAATATTAATAAATATTATCACATTTTCATTAATCATTCTGTTTTCGTTCTTCCCTACCATTTTATAGTTACCGCCTTGACATATAACAGAGAATTTGTGGCAACAAACTTGAGATATTTCGACCAAAATACATACACTTAAACCATTTGTTCTGTGGGAAAGTAAAAGAAGAAGAATGGGAAAAGGAAGGGGGAGGAGGGTGGTTATACAATTTTTTACTCTCTTTTCATACAGTATTACAAAAATTCTTTCACATCCTAACTACAATATTGTAATTCAAATCTTGTTGTATATAATAATAAGAATTCAAAAGCACTGCACTGGAAAATATTCAAATCTTGTATATTAATAAACTGGTAAATAATCTTACCTGTTCAAAAGAATATCTTATGAGGAAAAATTGTACCGAATACCACCACCTACTACATATAAAAAGTTATCCAAAACTGCAACACCTATCGTCTTATGTGGTGGTGGACCTAGCATTGGTGCTAGATTCTTCCACTCCCCAGTCACAGGATTGTATGAGAGAAGATCACGCAGGAGGGTGAAATGAAATCCACCAACAATGTAAATAAGACCTCGATGTTCTAGTATATATGCTGTAAAAGAAAAAAAAGGAAGAAAAAAACAGTACAAGCCACTGCTACATTTTCTCATTATTATTAGTAGTTCACACTATCAGTCAGTAAATCCAATTTGAAAATGGTTATTGTACTTACTCGGATCTAGCTTCTAGCATATTTGACTCTAATAATCTCCACTCATCTGTAATAGTGTTATATCTTTCGATACTTTTTTCGATGACTGATCCCGTCCAACCACCAAAGGCATAGAGGTAACCTCCATGACTGAGCTTCCTCCTTTCTAACCCCTCCAACAACGAAAATTTTCCGATGTAAGACTGCTATTCCTGGCTCACTTCTCTCAATTTTCATAGGGCAAACTTGTTGCCATTTCTGCTTAAAGGTATCAAAACATTCGACACTTTTAAATACATATTCTTGGAATTAAAGACAATTTCACTCGTTTTAAAATGTCAAAAATCCAACAATGTCTATTAGTTATATCTTGTGTAATCCATCTGATGGCAGCAGAGAATATCTGCAATACAATAAAAAGAAAGAAAGAAAGAATTTGATTGTTTTTTTTATAAAAATCAGTCAGTCGGTAAAACTTTCAAGCCCCCTGCTCCTTTGTCACTTCTACGAAATTGGACAAGATGAAGTCCCACGAAGAATGCAGCAACCTTACTAAATTATGGGCCTCAGCAAACCTGTTTTCCAAAAAAAAAAAAAAAATGATGGAATTTAGTCCTAATGATGCATTGTATACGTACAGATACAAAAAAAACCAATAAACATACATATCAAAACAGTTACATAAGAAAATAATTAATTATTATACTGTACGTACCTGTAAATTCTTAAAGCATTGGATGGATGAAGTTCTCTCCTGAGAAAGTTTGTACAAACACGTACAACATGGGGTATTACCATCATGTTTGCAGCCACAATTAACTCCTGTACGTTTTCCACAGTTATCTCGATGGTTCCTAAAGTATTTAAAAAAAATAAAAGTTTCATTCATTAATCAATAACAAAATAAAAACTACCGTTTTACATATAGCACTATGAAAACTTAAAATGTTTTTTTTTTCTTTATCCTTAACCTTACCAGTATATATGTATTTGATGAGCAGAATTTGTATATTGGGTTTTATAGACTCCATTTCTATTGACTGTGTTGTTTTCTGGCCTTAAAATATTCGCTTCCCGCCGACAGTATTACACGGTGAGCCTGTGGAATAAAATGTCACATCAGATTTTTTTATATTTGTCCCTGGGATGGTGGTGGCAGTCTTCCATAAGTGAGGCAGCTGATGTGATTGTATGCAGTAAATATGTTTCTCACTCACCTTCACAACCGATCTACCAGCTGATGATATTTCTACATCACATAACTGTTGTGACTGCCAGAGTAAATGTAAGTACTCTAGCAGGTCGTTCGGATAAGTTTACATTCCTCCTCCTCGTGATGAGAGAGATCCACACATGCCGCCGCCATCCTCAAATACTAATGTAATACTAACCACCAGTGTTTTTTGTAAATGGTGGTAGTGGTGATATCTGGTAATTTCCAACAGAGAGGGGGAGGTAAGAGGAGGTGGTGGTGGTGGTGGTGGTGGTGCTCCGCCCTCAGCCCAAACAGCAGTGCAAAACTAAACTACAGCAGCCTGGGGTAGGTAGTAAAACTATACAAATTTAAGTTTTATTTTTATTTTAAGTGTGTGTTTGTTGAAGAGATGAAGAGGAAGAGGACTTAAAGTTTCTGTTGGATATTCTTGAGCTTGATGGAAGTGTCAAGAAGAGAAGAGAAAGAGCTGAGTCAAATTGCGACTGCTCTAGCATTAGACCGATTCCTCTGGGGAGGATGATGCACAGTTTATCCACTTGTTCTTCTTAGGGTCGAAATACTCCACATTTTAGTGATAGATACCTAAAAAAAAAAAAAAAAATAGTTTAAGGTTAAAACTTTGGATTTGTATATATCACATTTTCATTAATCATTCTGTTTTCTTGTTCTTTCCTTACCTTACGGTTACCACTCCATGACATATAGCCAGAGAATTTGTGGCAACAACTGTTGAGATATTTTGACCAAAATATATTGATGAATACTTAAACCATTTGTTCTGTGGGGAAAGTAAAAGAAGAAAAGGTAAAAGGAAGAAGGAGGAGGAGGTTATACAATTTTTTACTTCCCTTTTCACTACAGTATTACAAAAATTCTTCCACATCCTATTGTAATCTTCAAAATCTTGTTGTATATAATAATAAGAATTCATAAGCACTGCACTGGTAAATAATCTTACCTGTTCAAAAGAATATCTTTCCATTGATTTTCCTCGTTAATTGTCCCAAATACCACCACCTACTACAAACAAAAAGTTATCCAAAACTGCAACACCTATCTTCTATGTGGTGGACCCAGCATTGGCGCTTAGATCTTTCCTGCACCTCTAGTCACAGGATTGTATGAGAAGATCACGAGGGGGTGAGATTAAATTAACAATGTAATAAGACCTTGATGTTCTACTATACCTATGCTGTAAAAAGAAAAATATAAGAAAAAGAAAAAGAAAAACAGTGCCACATTTTCTCATTATCAGTAAAGTTCACACTATCAGTAAATGTTGATTTTAATATTACAAATTGTACTTATTTGGTTTTAGCTCTTGGCATATTTGACTCTAATAATTTGCACTCATCTGTAGTAGGGTCATATCTTTCAATACTTTTCCTTGTATTTCCATTGATCCCGCTCCAACCACCGAGGTACAGAGGTAACCTCCATGAGCGACATAATCCAAGCAAAATCACAATTCATGGGTCACCAGCAGAAGATATCCCAGTCCAATCATCTTCCTGTGGATCATAAACTTCACCATTTCCATTTACAAAAAGATCCTTTCTTTTTCCCTCCAACAACGAAAATTTTCCCATGTAAGACTGCTATTTCTGGCCCACTTCTCTCAATTTTCATAGGGCAAACTTTTTGCCATTTCTGCTTAAAGGTATCAAAACATTCGACACTTTTATATACATATTCCTCTGATTTCCATCCACCTATGACATAAATTTTCTTCGAAGACAAATTCTTGGCTGACATACAAGACTTCCCTTGGTCCAAAAAAGTTTGTCCGCTGCTGCTTAAGGATAACCTTCAGATTGATATCGTGAGCACCTATTAATTGATTTTTCTATTAGCTTACTTGGAATTAAAGACAATTTCACTCGTTTTAAAATGTCAAAAATCCAACAATGTCTATTAGTTATATCTTGTGTAATCATCTGATGCAAGGCAGAGAATATCTGCACATAACAAAAAAGAAAGAAAGAAAGAATTTAGATTGTATTTTTTATAAAAATCAGTCAGTCGGCAAAACTTTCAAGTTAAGTTAAGTATAATATTAAATAAAAAAAAATATTTAATATTTACCTGAAACTCGGAGTCAATATGAAGATACTTGACTAAAAAATACAGTAGAATTTCTTTAGGAAATCTACAAGAAACCTCCTGCTCTTTTGTCACTTACGAAATTGGAGAAGAAGTCCGCTAAGCATGCAGTAGCTTACTAAATAATGGGCCTCAGCAAACCCAAAGTTACAAAAAAATATGAATTTATTCCTACGGATTTACTGTACGTACGCATAAGAAACATAATCAAAAAAGAATCAAATCAAAACAACAGGACATTAAAAGTTTTATAAAATTAAAATTATTTATTATACTGTACGCATCGCAAATTCCCAAAGCATTGGATGGATGAAGTTCGCCTGAGAAAGTCTGTACAAACACGTACAACACGGGCATTATCAGCATGTTTGCAGCCACAATTAACTCCTGCACGCTTTTCACTGTTACCTCGATGTTTCCTAAAGTATTAAAAAAAAACAAAGTTTTATTCATTAATTATCAATAACAAAATAAAACTACCGTTTTATATATAGCAATATGAAAACATAAAATGTTTTTTTCTTTATCCATACCCTCTTACCAGTATATATGAATTCAATGAGCAGTTTTAATATATTGCCTCATAGACTTCATTTCTATTGACTGTGTTGTTTTCAGCTAATCCAATAATGCAAACATGGCCTTAAAATATTCGGCTTCCTCACGACAGTATTACACGGTGAGCCTGTGGAATAAAATGTAACCCCATCAGATTTTTTTTTTTTAAATTTGTCCCTGAGGGGGGCCAGTTGGTTACACCCCCTTCCTTACATCCTGTGCAAGGGAAGCGTTTACAGGATTGATATTCTTTGTGTGGCGGTTGTCGTCAGAGGATATTGAGAAGGGATATTGGACTTCATATTCATCTTGTCTGCCTGATTTAGGGCTGGGATGTAGGTGGCAGTCTTCCATAAGTGAGTAGCTGACCAGGCATCAAAGAGAAAGGTTAAATAGGACGGAGGAGGAGGTTACCAGGGGTGACAATAAGGGTGGGCATTTACATGACGTCATCGCCTGGGGAGATGGACCGGCTTAACAGAATACAGAACAGCATTTAGTAGTTCACATTATGTGTATGAAAGGCATCAGTGTCTACTGTGCAAGGGGTGAGGTCTTGTACAGCCGGTGGTGGTAGCGCTTTCAATGGAGGTGCTGAGGCGGCCTTATGTAGTCTCTCACTCTTCTCCCGATATGGGTGTATGGAGGGCAGAGAAGACGTGTAGGAGGTAGGAGAGAGAGCCAGGAGTTACCCAGGAGTTTGAGCGGGGCCCTGGGGCCCCTGGGAACCGGGAGGAGACTAGGTGACGGACTGGCACGAGGTCCCGCCACAAGGAGGGTGGGGGAGGTGACATGGTGGTAGGCTAGGTACAGTAGGTGGAGGGAGGTACATAGACATTGACAATATTATGACATACTTTTAAGTGTGATTGTATGCAGTAAATATGTTTCACACCTTCACAACTGGATCCACCAGCTGATGATATTTCATCACATAATTATGTTGTGACTGCCAGAGTAAAATGCTACTCTAGCAGGTAGTCTGGATAAGATTTACATTCCTCCTCGATGAGAGAGCCTTCCACATGCCGCCATCCTCAAATACTAATAATACTAACCACCAGTGTTTTTTGTAAATGGTGGTAGTGGTGATATCTGGTAATTTTTAACAGAGAGGGGGGAGGTAAGAGGTGGTGGTGGTGGTGGTGTCGCCACCAAACAGTAGCAAAATTAAACTACAGCAGCCTGGGATAGGTAGTAAAAAACTATACATTAATTCTGCTTTTATTTTATTTTAAGTGTGTTTGTTGAAGAGGATGAAGAGGAAGAGGACTTGCAAGTTTCTCTGTTGATATTCTTGATGGAGCTTGAAGTGTCAAGAAGAGAAGAGAGAAAGAGAGGAGTCAAATTATGACTGCTCTAGCATCAGACTAATCCCCACCACCACCGGAGGACGAGAAGAAGAAGAAGAAGAAGAATGCCAACGAGGAGGAGGATAACAACAACGAAGACGATAATTGTAAGCTACCTGATAATGGAGTAGAATTGCCTCCTGAGAATAAACTACAACCAACGAAGAAAGAGGAGGGGGAGGAGGAGGAAGAAAATAAATTAGTTTTCGATGTAGATTTTCCTGATGTAGTGAAAGAAGAAGAAGAGGAATGGGACGAATGCGAGTTCGATGATTTCCCCATGTCCGAAGTATAACGCCTAGAACCCAAGGAGGAAGAAAAAGAGTAGGAATAAAAGTCTCACACACATTTTTCATTTTTTATTTTTATTTTTTTTTTAGATGAATGACGTGTACTCTTTCGGCAGACTGTAATGAAAAATTAAAAGGAGGGAGGGAAGTGGATTTTATTTTGTAAGAATGAATGAAATTAAAAAATAAATTTATGTAAAATTATTAAAAAAATGTATTTAAAATATTACTACCCTAATATTTTTTGGTAAAAAATGCTTACACAACATGAAATGACAATAGAAATAAACTTTAAATAAAACTTCTTCATAAACTTTACTATACCCCGTCCTCTTACATTTTTTTGTCGTGACGTGGTGTGGTGGTGCTGGTGCTTTCCGTCCTCCTACTTTAGTCTGTACTTCACCCTCGAGGGTATTGGTAGCCTGGGCCTGGCTTCTTTGTTGGTTGGTTTAACAAATACAAACTACCCTCTACTCGTACCAAAAAAAACTGCCTGCCTTTCTCTTCCCACTGCTGCTGTTATCAATTTGCTAATATTATGGACGAATTGACGACGAGATCGAGGTTTCTGCTGCAGAGGAGGAGGAAGAAGAGGATAAACTAGTTATCGATGTAGATTTTCATGAGGTAGTGAAGGAAGAAGAGGAAGAAGAAGAATGGGACGAATGCGAGTTCGATGATCTACCCCTGTCCGAAGAAAATCGCCTAGAACCCAAGGAGGAAGAAAAAGAGTACACCAGAGCAGTCATTATTTGACAATAATGAATAATAAAGTAAATACTCGTCTTACAGGGTTTTAAAATTTTTATAAAGCCTGACTCGCCCAAAAAACCCACAAATCTATACCACCAACGAGGAGGATAATGCCGCCCACAAGGATACTTTCTTACAATCTTTGATTTTTTATTACGATTCCATGTTAGGATAGGTAGTAAAAACTATACATTGACTGGAAGCTTTTCTATTTTAAATGGAGGAGAGCAGTATATAGGTTATGTGAGGTAGATAATGCCATGTCACTCTTGAAGGTTTCTCTGTTGATCTTGGGATGTCAAGAAGGGAGTCAAATTGAGACTGCTCTAGCATCAGACCGACCCTCAGGGAGTGATGTACAGTTTATCCACCTGTTACTCTTAGGGTTGAAATACTCCACATTAGCGACAGATATCTAAAAAAAAAAAGGTTAAAACTTTGGATTGTAAAGATATGTAGGAATATTAATAATAAATATTATCAGTTTCATTCATTCATTTCATTCCTCCATTTCTATTCTTCCTTACCAGTCCAACGTCAACATCATTTTCACCGTCTATGACGTCAACGTCATTTTCACTGCCTATGACGTATAACAAAGAATTTGTGGCAACAACTGCTGGGCTATTTCGACCAAAATACATTGATGAACACTTAAACCATTTGTTCTGTGGGAAAGTAAAGGAAAGGTAAAAGGGAAGGAGGTTATACAATTTTTACTCCTTTTCACTACAGAATTCTTCCACATCCTGGCTACAACATTGTAATTCAAATTGTATTATAATAATAAGCACTACACTGGTAAATAATATTACCTGTTCAAAAGATATCTTTCCATTGATTTTTCCTCATCAGTGGTGTGAATACCACCTACTACATACAAAAAGTTATCCAAAACTGCAACACCCATCGTGTGGTGGCGGTGTGGTGGACCTCGCATTGGTGCTAGATTCTTTCACTCCCCAGTCACAGGATTGTATGAGAAAAAATCTTGCAGGGGGTTGTAATTGTACGTATATCCACCAACAATGTAAATAAGACCTAGATGTTCTTCTATACCCATGCTGTAAAAGAAAAGAAAAGAAAAAGAAAAAAAATTACAGGCCACTGCTACATTTTCTCATTATCAGTAGTTCACACTATCAGTAAATCAAATTTGAAAATGGTTATTGTACTTACTTGGATCTAGCTTCTGGCATATTTTACTCTAATAATAATTTCCACTCATCTGCAATAGGGTCATATCTTTCAATATTTCTTTCCATGACCGATCCCGTCCAACCACCAAAGGCATAGAGATAACCTCCATGAGCGCATAATCCAAATTCACACCGTGAGATCGCCATAGAAGATATCCCAGTCCAATCATCTTCCTGTGGATCATAAACTTCGCCATTTGCCAAAAGCTGAGTGTCTCACCCCTCCAACAACGAAAATTTTCCTATTTAAGACTGCTATTCCTGGCGAAATTCTCCCAATTTTCATGGGGCAAAATTTCTGCCATTTCTGCCTAAAGGTATCAAAACATTCGACACTTTTAAATATATACTTATTTGATCTTGTCCTTAATCTCCTCATGTGTTCTTCCTTTGATACACCTATGACATAAATTTTCTTTCGAGTACAAATTCTTGGCTGGACATACAAGGCTTCCCTTTTGTCCAAAAAGTTTGTCTGCTGCTGTATGTTTTTAAGGATAACCTTCAGATTGATATCAGAGCACTCATTAATTGATTTTTCTAGTAGTTTACTTGGAATTAAAGACAATTTTACTCGTTTTAAAAAGTCAAAAATCCTACAATGTCTATTAGTTATATCTTATGTAATCCATCTGATGGCAGCAGAGAATACCCGCAATACAATAAAAAGAAAGAAATTTATATTTTGGGTTAAAAAATTTTTTTTGGGGGGGTAAATAGTATAATTTTGAATTTGATAAATAAATAAGTCAAATAAATTTACCTGAAACTCAGAGTCAATATGAAGATACTCTGACTCAAGAAGATACAGTACAATTTCTTTAGGAATCTCAAGAAACTCTTGCTCCATTGTCACTTCTGAGAAATTGGAGAAGATGAAGTCCCGCGAAGCATTCAGCAGTGGTACTAAATAATGGGCCTCAGCAAACTTGTTTTACAACAAATTAGGGAATTTATTCCTAAAACACACCAGAATCAAATCAAAACAAGACATACATTAAAAGTTATACAAAATTAAAATGATTTATTTTACTGTTACGTACCTGTAAATTCCTAAAGCATTGGATGGATGAAGTTCACTCTTGAGAAAGTCTGTGCAAACACGTAAAACATGGTGAACTTCCAGCATGTTTGTAACAACTGTTATGTTCTGGATAATAAGTTCAATATACAGGAGAGAACATAAACACCTGTATAGTTTTGTAGGTTCGATTTACTGGATCAGAGATATGCTCTCCTCAACCTGGCTGCTTGTCAACTGCTATAGACGACGTATGGCAAGTGAGACATTAGCAGCTTCCATACGTCGCCAGGCACATTAATTAAGCATGTGGGATATCTTAACTACATTGCCACACACTGCTAGCTAGGCTGAATAAATAGTACATAAATGGAGCACATACATAATATACATACATAATATATAATCCAGCATACATAATATACATACACCTCCCTCCCCCCTATACGCTCATAGCAAAGTCTTGAGCGGACCTTTTCTTTTGGATCCGTTCTGAGCGTCGAGGGACTAGATCACTGGGAAGGGTATGGGACTCAACACTGGTGGCGGGGTCAGCAGAAGGCATTGTTACGGGCGGAGAAAACGGCGGTTCCTCCACCACACACGACCACTGGGTAATCCGCACCTGGTAGTCCCGTGACCTACGAGACCCATGACTACGCCTACTTTGTCCCAACGTAGGGAGGTCGGGTCCTGAACACGACTTGGGTGCCGACACTCAACCTGGGGAGAAACGGCGCGGGTCGTTGTAGCGGCGACGACGCGTCCTGAACACGTTCGCGGCTCGGCGATCACAATCCTCTGTCTTGGCCTGCCACTCCTTGGAGAAGGATTGAGGGTGAGCAGGGACACAAGAACGAAGGGGCGTCCATACAAAACCTGCATACAAAACCTGGGTAGGGGAGCGTCCGGTGTAGTTAGGTGTGTTGCGGAGTTCAAGAAGACCCCGGTCGAAGGCTTCGCAGTCAATGTTCCCAGAAGGGGCCACCTTAAGGATGAGGTGCTTCAGGGATTTGACAGCAGCCTCAGCGTGGCCGTTGGACTGCGGGTAATGGGGCGATGACAACACATGCCGGACTCCCCATCGGTCAAGGAACACAGCAAAGTCCCGGCTTGTAAACTGAGGCCCTCCGTCGGTTTGCAGGCATACAGGAACGCCCACGTCACGGAAGTAGTGGCGGAACTTGCTGATGGTGGCGACAGACGTCGTGTCATTACCGCACTTGATGACAACCGGCCAACCAGAGAGACGGTCGACGATAACAAGGAAGGACTTTCCTGACACACAGAAAAAGTCGGCCGACACAGACTCAAAGGGGCGGGTGGGGTTGTCGTCACTCATGAAGGGTTCCTGCTGCTGGCTGGGTTGTAATACTTGGCAGGGCTCACACGCACGGACAACATTGGAGATGTCGGAGTTGATGCCGGGCCAGAACACAGTCTGTCGTGCACGTCGTTTGGTGGCCTCAGCTCCACGGTGACTGTCGTGAAGGCGAGCCAAGGCGTGGGGACATGATGCAGCAGGGACAACTACACGTGCTCCGTACAGAACAAGGTCTCCGTCGCAGTAGAGTTCATCGCGGAGTTTCCAATACGGGAGCAGGGTGTTGTGAAGATCGTAGCGGTTGCTAGGAAATCCATTCCTCACACACTCGACAAGTCGGACGTAGGAAGGGTCATCTCGGGCCGCTGTTCGAAGGTCCTCCATTGCCTTGTCGTCATCTGGTGACAGGTCCGAACGAAGGGATTGGACGGCATGGAGAGTGACCACAGTCCTGACGGAAAGAGCGAGGTCGGCGTCGAGCACATGGTCTTCTGGAGTAGGGCGGCTGACAGGAGAGCGGGATAAGGCATCAGGGATGCAGAGCTCCTTACCAGCACGCCACACTGCTGTGAAGATGTACGCCGAGAGCTTCTCTTTCAGACGCTGGAGGCGAGGGTTCTCAACGGCGTCTAGCGTGTAGTGGTTGAGGATCGGGACAAGCGGGCGATGGTCGGTCACTAGGTGAAAGTGTTGCAGGCCTATGAGGTAAAACCTGCACTTGGACATCGCCCAAACCACAGCCAACAGCTCCAACTCAATAGTGGCGTAGCGCGTCTCAGTGTCAGAGAGGAAACGCGAGCCACACTGGACGAGCCGGAACTGCCCTCCACCATGATCCTGCAGTAGGGCGTATCCCACGCCATACAAGCGTGAGGCATCTGTCTGCAGAACTGTTGGCAAGGCTGGGTCAAACGTGGCGAGGACAGGTGGACGAGACAGGGCCTGTTTCACTTGCTGGAAGGCCTTGTCGTGGTCGGGGTCCACAGGAATGTCCTCTTGGGGCTCATCAGGGGGCGAAGTGGTTGAGCAGCTGCGGAGATGTCCGACGAAAACTCTGCTAACTGGTTGACGAGACCGATGAAGGACCTCAAGTCGGTGAGGTTAGCAGGGGTGGGAAAATCCGTGATGGCGCGGACCTTTTCCGGGTCAGCTGCGATACCATTCCCTGAGAGGGTGTACCCACAAAAGTCAACTGAAGAGCTGGCCAGAACAAACTTGTCGGCATTTAGGGTAATGCAGTGCTTCCGGCACCTGTTGAGTACCTCGTAGATACGGCAGAGGTGATCCATATAATCCTCGTCGTGCAGGAGTATGTCGACGACCACTTTCACGCAGTTTGCCAGACCTTGTAGAGCCATATTACCTCGAAGACAGAAAGCGTCTCCTGTAGCGGCGAATCCCATGGGGCCACGGCAATAACTGTAACGTCCATGCGGGATGATGAAAGTTGTGAGTGGTCGGTCTTCTTCGGCAAGCTCTATCTGCCAGTATCCACACAGGGCGTCCATCATCGTGAAGAAGCGCGCCTTCGGGTTCACACTGCGTATAGCTGCAAAGGGCGTGGGAGAAGGGTGCCCAGGACGAGACACCTGGCTGTTGAGCTTGGAGAGGTCAGTGGTGATCCGAACACCACCTTTGGGTTTTGTGACGACAACCATAGGGTGACACCATGGAGACGGGTCATCGCCGGTTGGTGCAATAATTTCTTGGGCGACCATGGAGTCCAGCTCGTTTTTGACCGCCTCGCGGAAGGCCAGGGGAACCAGTCGAGGGGTGTAAATATCGAAGGGCTTCGCGTCGTCCCTCAGGTGGATCCTCATGGGGGGACCTGCCATCTTCTTGAGAGGCTTGGATTCCAGAGCGGACTTGGTCACCAGAACGTCACTGAATTCCTTCAGGAAGTACTTCCGAGCATCCGAAGGAGAGGTGTCACTGGCAAGAGGCAGGGGTAGGGCGGCAGGAGGGTCGTTGCTGCTCCCTTTTTGCACCCTGTTGGCGTGTTTTACCTCAAGAATAGGTTTGGGGAAGTCCTGGGAGATGATGGCCAACTCTTGACAATGTCTGTAGGACAGCAAAGGAGTCGGGACACCGTTATGCACATCAATCCAGGCTTGACACGACCTGTTGCCAAAGGTGACTTGTGCTTGGAGTGAACCCAGGGCCGGGGTCATCTGTGAACCATCTGCCATAAAGCGGAGATCCTTGGGGGGCGGTCCTAGATCACTTGGAGAGAGCCCCAAGCATTGCAAATGCTGGGGACCGATGACTGTAGCATCAGCGCCGGTGTCGGGCAACATCTGAAGACGGGATGACACACTGCGGTAGGTCACAATGACACTGATGTACTGGGGGACTTTGGTCCTGGGACGCGGGGGGGAGCACACATTCCTAATATGGCTCGAGCGTTGTCCAGGGTCGTCATGCTTCTGATTGGAAGACTGTGGGCGGCCCTCTCTTGTGGAAGGGAGCTGAAGCTTCCGCCGACGCTGTCCCTTGGGTTTGTTGGAAGGGCAACACTTGTCATAGTGGCCCAGACGACCGCACACATTGCACTGGACGCGTTTGGCTGGGCACCGTACTGTGAGTGACCAGTGGCCCTTACGGTCACAACTGTTGCATGTAGACTCAGCAGCTGGACACACCTGTGTTCCGTGCTGCTTACCACAGTTGTTACAAAATGAACCGGGCGTGGACGTGGTGGGCGAAGGCGTAGGAGCAGACTTCTTGTCCTTCTTGTACCGGGACACAGCGCGTACAGCTGTAGGGGGAGCTCGGATGGCAGAGGTGGCACACCTGGCAGCCTCATAGGAGCGACATATCGTCAACACATCCTTGAGAGAAGAGGAAGAGTCGAGGGAGGTGAGGCGTTGGACAAGTTCCTCGTCCTTAACACCCATCAGGATCACCTGCTTCAACTGGGTCTCCTCGCACTGCTGGTGGTGGCCTAGACATATATCTACCTCTTCCGAGGCTCTCTTAAGACGTACATAAAAGGCGTCAAAAGTCTCACCCTCCATCTGTCTGCAGCTAAACAATTCCCTCCTGCGCAGAGCTTCATTCTGCTGTCCTTTGATGTGCCGTTGTAGAATGTCCAGTACCTCCTCTACAGACAGCGAAGAGGTCGGAGGTACCTGCAACGTATGTTCTAAGACACGCTGAATTTCCAAGGACAGGCACATACGCAGCTGGATGAGTTGTTTAGGCTGTGACAAACTCTGGAGATCCACCATTGTAGAATAATCAGTCCACCGTCGCCGCCATTCACGAAAAGTCTGGAAATTCACATCAGGCTTCAAGATGGGCGGTGTTTGAGCTGCTGCTTTAGGTGGGGCTGGGGGGCGTGAAGGAAGCATTGATGAGGTATCTGAACCAGTCAGTACCGAGGCAGTGTTAGAGCCAGGGGCTTGGTTAACAGTGAGGCGAGATATCAAGGCTTCAAACCGTGCACTGTCTTCCAATCTCCGTTGGTGGTCTCTCTCTGCCTCTGCTTGCCTTCTGTGTTCATCCGCCACACGTCTGTTAGCTTCATCCTCGCTCCTTTCATCTCTCATAAACTTCATTAAAGCAATTATCTCTGGAGACAACGCTGAATATTGAGGTGAAGGGCTGCTCGATGTTGTGGGAGCTGGAGCGTCGTGGTCGGCCATGTCATCCATCTCTGCAGGGCTATCATCCGCCTGACTCATCCAGACGCTGGGTCCACGGCTACGTAAGGCATGAGACATAACTACTTCATCTGTGTACTGTGTCTTAAATCAGTGTTGACCGGTCAGCCTGTCGTATCAACAAGATTTCAGACAAAAATTAATTAAATACACAGATAAGTAGATTATATATATAAAATATATATATAAGGGAGCCGCCGCGGTCAGTGAGTGTTAGTACATGTATGTGTGTGTGTGTCCCGGGCAGGGAGAGCGGTCTCCTCGAGCTGTGAAGGGGTGTGGAGACGACGCTGTGAGGGGGGGTGGAGACGGCGAGGAGCGTCAGTCACCCTCCAGACTTCGTGAGGGGAGGTGTACTCAAGCCTACTCCTTACAAATGCCCAGAACATGCCGTATACCTTGAGAATCCTTTAGAACAAGGTCACACATGAATGGCACGAAACACACAATGCACTAAACACTTCACAGAAAATCACTGTCACTGACACTGCTCAAAGTTGCTAAATTCTTCGAGGACGGGTGGCGGGCGGCGGTTGACGCAGGGCTGGGGTCCATAAGCCGGCTTTCCACAAACTTTGCACTATCAATCGTAATTATCCAGTAAAACTACGCACTGCGCCATGTTATGTTCTGGATAATAAGTTCAATATACAGGAGAGAACATAAACACCTGTATAGTTTTGTAGGTTCGATTTACTGGATCAGAGATATGTACACAGAGGGAAGTAGTGCTCTCCTCAACCTGGCTGCTTGTCAACTGCTATAGACGACGTATGGCAAGTGAGACATTAGCAGCTTCCATACGTCGCCAGGCACATTAATTAAGCATGTGGGATATCTTAACTACATTGCCACACACTGCTAGCTAGGCTGAATAAATAGTACATAAATGGAGCACATAATATACATACATAATATATAATCCAGCATACATAATATACATACAACAACCATTAACTCTTGAACGTTTTCCGCTGTTACCTCGATGTTTCCTAAAGATTTAAAATAAAATTTTCATTACAAAATAAAAATACCGTTTTACATATAGCAATATGAAAACTTAATTTTTTTTTTCTTTATCCTTACCCTTACCAGTATATATGAATCCGATGATCTGATTTAATATATTGGGTTTCATGGACTTCATTTCTATTGAAGACTGTGTTGTTTCCTCAGCTAATCCAATCGTAAACATGGTCTTAAAATATGGACTTCCCGCCGAGAGTATTACAAGGTGAGCCTGGAATAAAATGTTGGTTGTATACAGACAGTTTTACAGTATATAAAAATATTTTTTATATTTAAACAAGTATTGCTAGCTAGTGTGTGCATTGTATTAAAGTAAATAATTGTTTTCTCACCTTCACAACTGATCCACCAGCTGATATTTCTACATCACAGAAGTGTTGTGACTGCCAGAGTGAATGTAAGTTCTCTAGCAGGTCGTTCGGATAAGATTTACACTCCCCCTCCCCGTGATGAGAGAGCTCCACACATGCCGCCATCCTCATATATAACTAAATAACTAATGTAATACTATCCAGAGTTGTCTGGTGGTGATATCTGGTAATTTTAAACTGAGAGAGGGAGGAGTTATAATTTTCATACCCAATCAGTTACTACCTCCTGAAGAGAGGGAGGAGTTATAATTTTCATTTAGTAAGGAAATCCCCATTGGGTGGAGTTTACAAAGAAAACCCTTACCCTTGCATCGCATCCATCATTATTTAAAATAAAGGTGACGAGAAATTTTATTGGCCTGGTTGCCTGGAGAGCCACAAAAAAAAACATCACAGATTCAAAGTAAACCTTAGAATGTGAATTCTATGACGGACGACGAGAAATTTTATTCTGGTTAACCACAGAAAACCCCACCAAGACGAGGCAGTCCTACATTTTTTTTGTCGTGGTGGGTGTGGTAGTAGGCTACTGGTGCTTTCCGTCCTCCTACTTTAGTCTGTACTTCACCCTCGAGGGTATCCGTAGCCTGGGCCTGGCTTTGGTTTAACAAATACAAACTAGCCCTCAACAAATACAAACTACCCTCTGGCTGGTACAACTGCATTAATTATGGACGAATTGACGACGAGATCGAGGTTTCTGAAGAAGATTTATCCCGACAACGACGACAGAAAAATCCAGTTTCTTTCGCAACACAGAATTAAACAAGAGATAAGCAGCAAGTTTTTTTGTAACTTATATGGCAAGAATTTAAGTAGTGAAGCATATCTTCGCGAACACCTGTTGCTGCTCCATAGTGATGATGAGAAAAGAGAGAGAACTTTCAAATGTGAGTTTTGTAATAAGAAATATTATTGGTCGACTAGCCTGAATACGCACATAAAAACACACACACAGGAAGCAAAGTTTCGCTGTAACGAATGCGGCAAGATTTTAAGTAGTACAACCAATCTTCGCCATCACCAGTTGCGTCACAGCTCAAAGAAAACTGTAGAATGTGAATTTTGTGACGAGAAATTTTATTGGTCGAGTGACCTGGTTCGCCACAGATATAAACACCAGCAGATATCCCCATTTATCTGTAATGTATGTGGAAAGAATTTAAGTAGTACAATATGCCTTCGCGAACACCTGTTGCTTCATAGCGATAAAGGAGAGAAAACTTTTAAATGTGAGTTTTGCGAGAAGAGATACTACGGGCCGACTGCCTGAAAAACCATAGAAACACACACACAGAGGATGCAAAGTTTCGCTGTAACGTATGTGGCAAGAAATTAAGTAGTACAAGCAGCCTGCGCCATCATCAGTTGCTCCATAGCGATAAAAGAGAGAAAACTTTTAAATGTGAGTTTTGTGAGAAGAGCTACTACGGGCCGACTACCCTGAAAAACCATAGAAACACACACACACAGGAAACAAAGTTTCGCTGTAACGTATGTGTCAAGATATTAGGTAGTACACGCAGTCTTCGCAATCATCAGTTGCTCCATAGCAGAGAAAAATCGATATCCCCATCACCACCAGAGGACGAGGAGAAGAATCCCAACGAGGAGGAGGAATTGCCTGAGGGTAAACCACAACCGATGAAGAAGAAGGAAAAGGAGAAGGAGGAAAAGGAAGATGAACTTAAATTACAACCTAAAAAGAAGGAGGAGGAGGAGGAGGAGGAAGAAGAAGAAGAAGAAGAAGAAGAAGAATTTCTAGATATTGATCTTGATATAGTGAAGGAGGAGGAAGAGTGTGAGTTCGATGATCTACCCCTGTCCGAAGTAAATCGGCTACTACAACCTAGAGAGATTAAATTACAACCGGAAGAGGAGGAAGAAGATGATAAACTAGTTATCGAGGTAGATTTTCATGAGGTAGTGAAGGAAGAAGAAGACTGGGACGAATGCGAGTTCGATGATCTACCCCTCCACGAACAAAATCGCCGAGAGTACACATCAGAGCAGTCTTTATTCGACAATAATGAATAAAAAGTAAATACATTATTTTATACTATATTTTTATAAAAAAAAAAAATAAATAATTGACTCCTAAACACTTGAGTCTCTTTATATATTCTGCACAACAGGTAGTAACATTATCCTTCCAAGTAGTAAAGCAGGACGTGTACTCTTGAATTGAAAAGGAAGTGGATTTTGCCTGGAACCCAAGGAAGAAAAAGAGTATACATCAGAGCACTATTCATCCTCTTACTTCTTTTTTCGTGGTGTGGTGCTTCCGTCCTCGCCTGGGTCTGGCTTAAACTCCCAAGATTTTTCTTTCCATGATCAATTTCATATTATGTTGGGATAGGGTAGTAAAAATTATACATTGATTGGAAGTTTTTTATTTTAAATGAGAGTGAGGATGAAGAGGACAGCAGTATATAGGTTATGTGGGGTAGGTAATGTCACACTCTTGAAGGTTAAGGTTTCGAGTCAAATTGAGACCGCTCTAGCATCAGACCGACCCTCAGGGAGTGATGCACAGTTTATCCACTTGTTATTCTTAGGGTCGAAATACTCCACATTAGCGACAGATATCTAAAAAAAAAAACAGTTTGAGGTTAAAACTTTGGATTGTAAAGATATGTAGGAATATTAATAAATATTATCAGTTTTCATTAATCATTCTTCCTTACCATTCCATCAATGACACTTTTACAGTCACCGCCTATGACATATAACAGAGAATTTGTGGCAACAACTGCTGGGCTATTTCGACAAAAAGACATTGATGAACACTTAAACCATTTGTTCGGTGGGAAAGTAAAAGAAAGGTAAAAGGGAAGGAGGTTATACAATTTTTACTCCTTTTCACTACTACAGTATTACAAAAATTCTTCCACATCCTGGCTACAACATTGTAATTCAAACCTTGTATAATAATAAGAATTCATAAGCACTGCACTGATAAATAATCTTACCTGTTCAAAAGAATATCTTTCCATTGATTTTTCCTCAAAATTGCCCCGAATACCACCTACTACGTACAAAAAGTTATCCAAAACTGCAACACCTATCGTGTTATGTGATGGACCTAGCATTGGTGCTACATTCTGCCACTCTCCAGTCACAGGATTGTATGAGAGAAGATCACGCAGGGGGTCGTAATTGTACGTATATCCACCAACAATGTAAATAAGACCTTGATGTTCTACTATACCCATGCTGTAAAAAAAAACAAAAAAACAAAAACAGTACAGTACAGGCTACTGCTACATTTTCTCATTATCAGTAGTTCACACTATCAGTAAATCAAATTTGAAAATGGTTATTGTACTTACTTGGATCTAGCTTCTGGCATATTTGACTCTAATCATAATTTCCACTCATCTGCAATAGGGTCATATCTTTCAATATTTCTTTCCATGACCGATCCCGTCCAACCACCAAAGGCATAGAGATAACCTCCATGAGCGCATAATCCAAAATCACACCGTGGGATCACCATAGAAGATATCCCAGTCCAATCATCTTCCTGTGGATCATAAACTTCACCATTTGCCAAAAGCTGAGTGTGTCTCTCCCCTCCAATCCCTCCAACAACGAAAATTTTCCCATGTAAGACTGCTATTCCTGGCGAACTTCTCCCAATTTTCATGGGGCAAACTTTCTGCCATTCCTTCCTAAAGGTATCAAAACATTCGACACTTTTAAATATATACTTATCTGATCTATTCCATAATCTAATGAGTTCTTTCTTTGATCCACCTATGACATAAATTTTCTTTCGAGTACAAATTCTTGGCTGGACATACAAGGCTTCCCTTTTGTCCAAAAAGTTTGTCTGCTGCTGTATGTTTTTAAGGATAACCTTCAGATTGATATCAGAGCACTCATTAATTGATTTTTCTATTAGTTTACTTGGAATTAAAGACAATTTCACTCGTTTTAAAATGTCAAAAATCCAACAATGTCTATTAGTTATATCTTATGTAATCCATCTGATGGCAGCAGAGAATACCTGCAATACAATAAAAAGAAACAAAGAAAGATAAATTTGATAATTTGGTTAAATTTTTTTTTTGGGGGGGGAGGAGATTGTAAATAGTATTTTTTGAATTTGATAAATAAAAGTAAGTCAGTCGGTAAACTTTCAAGTAAGTGTAATATTAATTTAAGTTTTACCTGAAACTCAGAGTCAATATGAAGATACTCTGACTCAAGAAGATTCAGTATAATTCTTTAGGAGTCTCAAGAAACTCTTGCTCCATTGTCACTTCTGAGAAATTGGAGAAGATTAAGTCCCGCGAAGCATTCAGCAGTGGTACTAAATAATGGGCCTCAGCAAACCTGTTTTACAAAAAATTAGGGAATTTATTCCTAAAACACCCTGCCTCCAGAATCAAATCAAAACAAGACATACATTAAAAGTTTTACAAAATTAAAATTATTTATTATACTGTACGTACCTGTAAATTCCTAAAGCATTGGATGGATGAAGTTCACTCTCGAGAAAGTCTGTGCAAACACGTAAAACATGGTGAACTTCCAGCATGTTTGTAACAACCATTAACTCTTGAACGTTTTCCGCTGTTACCTCGATGTTTCCTAAAGATTTAAAATAAAATTTTCATCCATCAATAATAACAAAATAAAAATACCGCCTTAATGTTTTTTTTTTTTTCTGCATCCTTCTTACCAGTATATATATGAATGCATGATCTGATTTAATATATTGGGTTTCATGGACTCATTTCTATTGAAGACTGTGTTGTTTCTCAGCTAATCCACTCGTAAAACATGGTCTTAAAATATGGACTTCCCCGCCGAGAGTATTACACGGTGAGCCTGGAATAAAATGTTGTATACATATACAGACAGTTTTCAGCGTTATTTCAGACAATAAATACTAGTATATACTGCCTGCAAACACTTACTTTAAACATTCAAAACAGTATGCATTGTTATTAGTAAATAATGTTTCTCACCTTCACAACTGATCCACCAGCTGATATTTCTACATCACAGAACTTTTGTGACTGCCAGAGTGAATGTAAGTTCTCTAGCAGGGCGTTCTATAAGATTTACACTCCCCCTCCCCGTGATGAGAGAGCTCCACACATGCCACCATCCTCATAATAACTAAATAACTAATGCAATACTATCCAGAGTTGTCAAGTTTTGTTTTTTGTAAATAGTGGTATTCTGTAATTTTTAACAGGGAGGAGTTATAATTTTCACCCAATCAGTTACTACCTCCTGAAGAGAAGGAGGAGTTATAATTTAAATTTAGTAAGAACATCCCCATTGGGTGGAGTTTACAAAGAAAACCCTTACATCACATTTTCATCATTATTTAAAATAAAAGCTCGCCAGCTCTCAGATGGTGAATATGTACTCTTTCGGCAGAATGAAAGGAAAAAAAGATGGAAGTGGATTTATTTTGTAAGAAATGCTTAAAAACAATAATCTTAAGATGAAATAAATAAATAAATTTATGTAAAAATTAAAAAATAAATTTATGTAAAATTAAAAAAAGCACAATGGAAAAATGATGATTTTTAAAAAAATGCATTTAAAATAAAACTTACTACCATATTTCCACTATCCTAATATTTTTAGTCCGACCGGCCCTCAAAAAGTCTAGGCTGTCCGTTTTGTTTTTTATCGTGGTGGGTTTTTCTTTGTTTTTGTTATCAGGTGTAAACTGCTCGCCCTTTTCTCCGCTGTCTGTTACCAATTTGATTATAACCAAACGAATTAGGTTACTGCAGAATTGATTATCTGACAACCATCTACAGAAAAGCCACAGTTTTCCTCAACAAATAAGCAAGCAGCAAGTTTCTATCATAGTTAGCAAAATAAACTTTAGAACTCAAGGAAGGAAGATTTAAAAAATTTTTATAAAAAATAAACTACCTAATATTTTTTAGTGTACTCTATAAAACCTACTACATACATACATATTATTTCACCAGTTATGTCACAGCTCAAAAGAAAACTTTAAAATGTGAGTTTGTGATCTAGAAATTTTATTGGACCTGGCTCACATATAAAACACCAGCAGATATCCCTATTTCTGTATGTGGAAAGAATTTATAGTAGTGCACCATACCTTCAAGGAACACCTGTTGCTCCATAGCGAAAACTTCTAAAATGTGAGTTTTGTGAGAAGAATAC
>NW_024735554.1:676751-690791 GCF_018991925.1 Homarus americanus | reverse complement strand
AATGATTGGGCTGTAGTCATAAATGGTTGTTATGAGAGGTTTGTGGTGGTGGTTGAGGTTGGTTAGATTTTGTAAAGTGTAACCAGCGATAATATGATATAATTATTATTTTGTCATCTAGTTTTTGTATATTGAATAAATTTCGAAATCCATCATCAAGAGTATCTTGAGTTTATTATTTTTATCAGTACTTTTCCTGACACTTTTTCGTCTGATTCATCATTATAATTTTTAATATAGTCTTGTATAATTTTTAATTTGGGTATCTTTTATATCCTCAGTTAAATCCATAGTTGGACGAAGGAAATCGCAGGTAAATTTTTAATTAAATCTGCTAACTGTTTCATAACAAGACTCAAATTATCTAAATTTACAGTGTTTAAACCATCAACATCAATTTGGGGTAATTTTATGGGAGGTTCTATAATGTTAGTATAATAATCTTCTAAATTTATCGGATTTATTGTTTGTTCCTCTCCTATCTTTTGAAAATGAAAAACTTGATCCATTTTTATAATGTATTTTTTTTAAGGAAAAACTGCCGAGATTTAATGTCTACTCCGTTGAAAATGCTATATATATACACCATCTGTGAGTGACGGGAATACTGTCTCACCACCTAGCTTTCCTATTGATTTAGCGAATAAGATAAGAATAACATTACCCAGGGTTTGAATAGTAACATACCACAATCCATATATAATTATATATCCAATATAAACAATTTTTGGATTTTTAAGTTAAATACCCATAATATTGCCGATTAATACTTAATTGTACAAACTTTATTAAAATTGTCGTCGATGTTGCGTGTTTGTGTTAAATGGCAATTTGTCTGCCGATTAAACCTTAGTGGGTGTTTCACTATTTAGTGTGACATATATATATATATATATATATATATTATATATATATATACTTATTTTAGTCCATATAACAACCGGACTTTGAACATATAATCAACGACCTCACCAGCAAGGAATCGAACCGTCGACCTACTGGGTGGGACTAGGGAACGCTAACCGGCTAGGAAAGCTCATTGGCTGCCTTCCGCCTACGCCATCAGCTCGATGAACAGGCTTGAAATATAACAGAGTCTAGAACTGCTTTTAGTGTCCTTTGGCCTAGCGTAAGCGTTCCCTAGTCCCACCCAGTAGGTCGAGGTTCGATTCTCGTTGGTGAGGTCATATGCTGATAACCACATCTTCAGGGGTGAGTACAGACTAAAGAGAAATACAAGCCAAGGTGTATATATACAGAGGAGGATGAGACCAGGTCCACAATGGTCAGGTATTAGGTAATGTCCCTACTAATCTTTAAATAGCACACAACGGTTGGTGGTCAGGTCAGATGGTCAGGTGACCCGGCCTTCTCACCTGATTTGCAAACACTAGCGTAGCTAGGGGGGGGGCGGTGGGGCGGTCCGCCCCGGGCGGCACTTTTGGGTCTGCTCATCACCCATATCTGCAGCTACTGGAGACGTTAATCCATCCCTTTGTATCGGCGGCAAGTTAATCCTTGTCGTGTCTGACCTAACACCTGACCCACATCATCACGGCCACGTCATGAGCTACACCCTTGCTATGCGCCCCCCCCCGCCACACACACAACCTGTAACCTGTTGAGGATTAAGGAAACTTATAAAGTTTAAGTATGTTTGGTGTGTATTTAAAGCATACTATATTTGAGTATGTGAAAGTACAGTAATATTATAATGGTACACAAACTATTTAATATATATATATATATATATATATATATATATATATATATATATATATATATATATATATATATATATATATATATATATATATATATATATATATATATATATATATATATATATATAAGTGATCACTGTGCAATATGTATTTTTGTGGGGGCACGGGGGGGGCGGCAAACTCAAGACCGCCCGGGCATGCCTATCTAACTACGCCACTGGTTACAAATCTTCTTAATTCCAAAATTGTCCAGTTTGTACATGCCATTACTCAAATTCATGTTGAATGCTTCGGTATGTTTAATAAGACTAGATTCTATGATGTTCCTACTATCAATTGAATTACATGGTAATATTGAGGAGGCATTATCCCAGTCAATGCAATGCTTGTTATCCCTCAAATGAACAAACAGAGCATTGGATTCCTGGCCTGTCCTAACACTGTATTTGTGTTGTTTAATTCTAGTTGCAAGATCTTTACCTGTCTGGCCTAAGTAAAACATATTACATTCCTTGCAAGGAACTTTATAAATGCAACCAATTGTGTTGTTGGGGGAGTTCTTGATTAACATTTGTTTAACAGTGCATGAGTTTTTAAATGCCACATTGACGTTCCAGGTTTTTAGTTGTGAAGGAATGTGTGAGAATTTTTTGTGAAATGGTAATATTAAGATATTCTTATGGTCATGGGTGGGCTTGGGATCAGTTCTTTAAAAAGTTTTCTTAGTAATGTTTAGGCATTTGTCTATGAAAGATCTAGGGTATTTAAGGTTTGAGCCAATATTATATATATATTTGTATTCCTCATCAATGAATTCCGGACTGCAAATTCTCAAGGCACGTAAAAACATTGTTGAAAATACTGACTGTTTGACTTTATTATGGTGGGCAGAATAATAATGAATGTATGAACACACATTAGTTGGTTTTCTATAAATACTGACAGTCTAGGAATGGCAATTTACAGTCTTGCTCTAATTCCACAGTGAATTTGATCGAGGGGGCTAAGTTGTTAAGTTGTGGCAGGAAAGCTTTTAGGTCCTCATTACATGGCCAGAGACATAATACATCATCAACATATCTAAACCAGACTGCTGAGGGTGGTAAAATATTACTTAATAGTTTCTTTTCAAAGAATTCCATATATAGGTTGTTTAATACAGGTGAGAGCGGATTACCCATTGCCATACCAAATTTTTTAGCATAATATTCTCCATTGAATTCGAATTTACAATCCTTAATACATAGTTTGATGAGTTCGATGAAGTCGTCTTTCGAGACGGGCAGTGAAATATCATCCAGGGAATCTATGAGGAACTCTAGTAAATCATCAACTGGGACCTTTGTAAAGAGTGATGTTACATCAAAACTGACCAGTTTAAAATCATAATTAATGTGTAAGTTATTGAGTTTATCAACCAAATCCACATTATTCTTGATATTGGAGTTAGAAATGTTGCCAACTAGGGGATTTAGTAAAGAAACTAACCATTTAGATAGTTTATAAGGGATTGACCCAACTGAGCGAATGATGGGTCTTGCTGGGTTATTGGGCTTGTGGGTCTTGATTACACCGTACATGTATGGCAGTGGAGGGGACGTTGAAGTAAGATGTTTAATGAGAGTAGCTTTGCCTCTCAATAGGGACTTCAGTTTTTTGTTGAACTGGGTGTTGACAGTGTTGAGAGGATTATTTATGAGTTTAGAATATATTGTAGTATCACATAAGAGGTCATTCATTTTAGAGATATAGTCATCTTTGTTTAAAATCACTCCTGTGTTGGCTTTATCTGCTTTAGTGACATGTAGATCCTTATTTTTCTTAAGGGCTTGGATTGCTTTGGTGAATCTTTCTGGACAGTTTGGAATGCGAGGCTTGGACATAGATGCATACACAACACCTTTACACATGTTCACTTCTTCACTTGTCAAATTACTGAATTTCTCCAAATTGCAAAATGCTCTGGCTATGTCAACACTGTCGACTCCCTTGTTAGAACCATCAAAACTTAAACCATAGCCGAGGGCACACAAGGTATCATTGTCTAGTTGTTTAGAGGAAAGATTCACTACACAGTTGTGATTGGCATCCTTAGTCCAGTCACTATTTCTAATAAGGAGTGCCAATTTGTGGTCTATCTTAGCTTGAAGATCAGAACGCTCACGTCTCAAGTTATCAAAACAGTAGTCCAACATGAACTTTTTCCAATAACTCGGTATGGTCATATTAAAAGCACGCTTTTTTTGTCTTACAATACGGAAGGATCTACATGTCACTAAAGCAGATAAAGCCAACACATTTCCAGGGTGGAGAGAGCTTTGGTGTAGCCTGAGTAATCTGCTCCGAGCATGATTCTGCAGGCTCTCTTCTGTACCTTCTCTAGCTGACGTTTTTGGGTAGAGTTGAGAGAAAACGACCAGGCTGGTGACGCATACGTTAATTTTGGCAGAATAAATGTGTTGTAGATAGTCCTCAGCTCTGGCGTGGGTGCCCCAACTGACCCGAGTCGTCGTAGCATGTAGAGTCGGTACGAGGCTACCTTGATTGTGCTGTTTATTTGGGCCTTCCAGTCTAGTTTGTGGTCTATAGTTACACCCAGTAGTTTGGCAGACTGCACTAACTGGGGAGGATGGGCACCCACCGTGACTGCTGGAGCTTGCACTGGGGTGGTGGCGGTATTGATGGTGACTTTGTTCTCCGTACACTATGCCTGTAGCCTGTCCAGGGTGCCTTGTAGCGATGAGTAGTTCGGTGAGGTGTTGTCCGCTGTAACCCCCCAGTGCAGTCATCCACGTACTTTCACCTGCGAGGAGTGTCCGATAGAGCATGTGTGTGTGAGGCACACTCTAGTTTAGAGAGGTCACACAGAGGACTGGAAGCCCCAGGGCCGTATTGATAGTCAGTATGACGATAATGACGATCATGATCATCATCTCGATGATCGTGTGTCGGGATCCAACCACCCAACGCTGAGTGCCATATTCCTAGGCACTTACATGAGCGTGTAAACACGGCAGCTCGTGTCGGATGGCAAAATTTTTTTGGCCATGCGCGTGTGACAAATGCATTATTTCACATAATTAGAAAGACGATTTAGAGAGATATTTAGTTGTTATTTTATACCGGCACAATAATATATTGTAAAATATATTTTTTTATAAAATTGAAACTTATAATCTGTTCGAAACAAAATAGATAATTTTTTCATCTGAGTACTTGGCAACATTGTTTGCGCGCGTGTTATCAAACATGGAGGTTGTAAGAGAACGTTCTGCAGCTCTGTCTGAAACCCAACGCATGGCACTTTTGCGCCATATTGAGCAAGGGCCAATCATTGAGGACAGGTCTACAAGCAACACCATAAATGATAGGAAAAGAAAGGCCTGGGATGAAATTACTGCTTCATTCAACGCCAGCTACCCAGACCAAATCCCTCGCTCAGCCAAGCAGCTCAAGAGAAGTTAGGAGCACATAAAATGGAAGTAAGTACATGTTTATTTCTAAGTTTAGTATTTAAAAATACGTTTTTTTACCAGTAGGTTACTAAATTGATTAGGATTATAGTATTTAAGTGACGTGTCATGTGAGGAGTCCCACCTCCTTCCGAAGTAGACAGAAGGAAAGCTCCCATCTCACCTCCCCATTTTCTCTTCCTTCATATAATTTTATGATCACGTTCAGTTATATATCAAAATAAGTGTTTTTATGTCTACTTTTATTAGTTATGTTTGCCTATATGCTATCCCATGCGGGTGTCTGAGTAGTATTGACCATATATTTTATATGTGCAAGTGTTAGCCATTGAATTATTTTTACTCCTAAGAGTGCTTGGTTAAAATTGTGTATAATATCTGAAACACAAATTAAATTCAAAATGAAGGAACTGGTATGGAGGATACACCAGTAAAAAGGTGCTTCAGCCATACTGTGTTAGGTTCTCTTGTTTGTCATCTTTAATTGCCAGTGAATAAATTGAAGAAAACATGGAACACTAAAAGAATTAATACGTTATTGACATGTTTTATTTTTAGCAATAATTTTATACAAAAGATGACAACTACAACATTTTTGTTAACACTACAAATCAGTAAATGCAAAACATTGATAAAAAGTTATGGATAAGTGAAAAAAATAGTGGAACAGCCATATTTAATATTTGGTTAGTGTATGTATATTATGTATGCTGTATGTGTATTATGTATGTATATTATGTATGTGCTCCATTTATATACATTATTTATTCAGCCTAGCTAGCAGCGTGTATTTACCATGTCCCACATGCTTAATTAATGTGCCTGGCGACATATGGAACCTGCTAATGTATCACTTACCATATGCCGCCTAGAAGCAGTTGCCCCCGGACAGAGTAAGGAGCGCTACTTCCCTTGTGTACATATCTGTTATCCAGTAAATAGAACCTACGAAAACTATCCAGGTGTTTGTGTTCGCTCCTGTAGATAGAACTTGATACCCAGAACACGTACATGGCGCAGTGGACCGGTTTTACTGGATAATTATACAATGACAGTGTAAACTTTGTGGGAAGACCGGCTTATGGACCCCTTGCTCTGCGTCAACCGCCGCTCCTCCAGTGTCAGTGACAGTGATTTTCTCTGAAGTGTTTAGTGCATTGTGTGTTTCGTGCCATAAATGTGTGACCTTGTTCTAAAGGATTCCCAAGGTAAAAGGCATGTTCTGGGCATTTGTAAGGAGTAAAGTTTTTTGCATCCTCCTCTCGCCACGTCCGGGGATAACTGATGTGAGTCGTCGTCTCCACACCCCCTCACAGCTCGAGGCCCCTCATGGCGAGACTGCTCTCACTGCCCGGGGCGCACACACACACACACACACACACACACACACTGACTGCGGCCATTCCTTTATATATATTTTATATATATATAATCTACTTATCTGTGCATTTAACTAATTTTTTTGTCTCAGATCTTGTTGATACGACGGGCTGACCGGTCAACACTGATTTAAGACAGTACACAGATTAAGTAATTATGTCTTGTGCCTTACGCAGTCGTGGAGCCAACACCCGGATGAGTCAGTCGGATGACAGCTCTACAGAGATGGATGACCAGGCTGACCATGACGCTCCAGCTCCCACAACATCGCGCAGCCCTTCACCTCGATATTCAGCATTGTCGTCAGAGATAATTGCTTTAATGAAGTTTATGAGAGATGAACGGCGTCACGACTTTGCTAAAAGACGTGTGGAGGACGAAGAAAGAAGGCAAGCAGAAGCAGAGAGAGACCACCAACGGAGATTGGAAGACAGTGCACGGTTTGAAGCTTTGATATCTCGCCTCACTGTTAACCAAGCCCCTGGCTCTAATACTGCCTCGGTATGGACTGGTTCAGATACCTCATCAGTGCTTCCTTCACGCCCCCCAGCCTCACCTAAAGCGGCTGCTCAAACACCGCCCATTTTGAAGCCTGATGTGAATTTCCAGACTTTTCGTGAATGGCGGCGACGGTGGACCGATTATTCTACAATGGTGGATCTCCAGAGTTTGTCACAGCCTAAACAACTTATTCAGCTGCATATGTGCCTGTCCTTGGAAACTCAGCGTGTCTTGGAACATACGTTGCAGGTACCTCCGACCTCTTCGTTGTCTGTCGAGGAGGTACTGGACATTCTACAACGGTACATCAAAGGACAGCGGAATGAAGCTCTGTGCAGGAGAGAATTGTTTAGCTGCAGACAGATGGAGGGCAAGACTTTTGAGGCCTTTTATGTACGACTCAAGAGAGCCTCGGAAGAGGTAGATATATGCCTAGGTAACCACCAGCAGTGCGAGGAGACCCAGTTGAAGCAGGAGATCCTGATAGGTGTTAAGGACGAGGAGCTTGTCCAACGCCTCACCTCCCTCGACTCTTCCTCTTCTCATAAGGATGTGTTGACGATATGTCGTTCCTATGAGGCTGCCAGGTGTGCCACCTCCGCCATCCGAGCTCCCCCTACAGTTGTACATGCTGTGTCCCGGTACAAGAAGGACAAGAAGCCTACTTCAACGCCTTCGCCCGTCACGTCCACTCCCGGCTCCTTTTGTAACAACTGTGGTAAGCAGCACGGAACACAGGTGTGTCCAGTTCCTGAGTCTACCTGCAATAGTTGTGACCGTAAGGGCCACTGGTCACTCACAGTGCGGTGCCCAGCTAAGCACGTCCAGTGCAATGTGTGCGGTCGTCTGGGCCACTACGACAAGTGTTGCCCTACCAACAAACCCAAGGGACAGCGTCGGCGGAAGCTTCAGCGCCCTTCCACCAGTGAGGGCCGCCCACAGTCTTCCAATCAGAAGCATGACGACCCTGGACAACGCTCGAGCCATATTAGGAATGTGTGCTCCCCCTCGCGTCCCAGGACCAAGGTTCCCCAGTACATCAGTGTCATCGTGACCTACGGCAGTGTGTCATCCCGTCTTTAGATGTTGCCCGACCCCGGCGCTGATGCTACAGTCATCGGTCCCCAGCATTTGCAATGCTTGGGGCTCTCTCCAAGTGATCTAGGACCGCCCCCCAAGGATCTCCGCTTCACGGCAGATGGTTCACAGATGACCCCGGCCCTGGGTTTACTCCAAGCACAAATCACCTTTGGCAACAGGTCGTGTCAAGCCTGGCTTGATGTGCATAACGGTGTCCCGACTCCTTTGCTGTCCTACAGACATTGTCAAGAGTTGGCCATCATCTCCCAGGGCTTCCCCAAACCTATGCTCGAGGTAAAACACGCCAACAGGGTGCAAGAAGGGAGCAGCAACTACCCTGCTGCCGCCCTACCCCTACCTCTTGCCAGTGACACCTCTCCTTCGGATTCTCGGAAGTACTTCCTGAAGGAATTCAGCGACGTTCTGGTTACCAAGTCCGCTCTGGAATCCAAGCCTCTCAAGAAGATGGCAGGTCCCCCCATGAGGATCCACTTGAGGGACGACGCGAAGCCCTTCGCTATTTACGCCCCTCGACTGGTTCCCCTGGCCTTCCGCGAGGCGGTCAAAAACGAGCTGGACTCCATGGTCGCCCAAGAAATTATTGCACCAGCCAGTGATGACCCGTCTCCATGGTGTCACCCTATGGTAGTCGTCGCAAAACCTAAAGGTGGTGTTCGGATCACCACTGACCTCTCCAAGCTCAACAGCCAGGTGTCTCGTCCTGCGCACCCTTCTCCCACGCCCTTTGCAGCTATACGCACTGTGAACCCGAAGGCGCGCTTCTTCACGACGATGGACGCGTTGTCTGGATACTGGCAGATAGAGCTTGCCGAAGAAGACCGATCACTTACAACTTTCATCACCCCGCATGGACGTTACAGTTATTGCCGTGGCCCCATGGGATTCGCCGCTACAGGAGACGCTTTCTGTCTTCGAGGTGATATGGCTCTACAAGGTCTGGCAAACTGCGTGAAAGTGGTCGACAAAATACTCGAGTACGATGAGGATTACATGGATCACCTCTGCCGTATCTACGAGGTATTCAACAGGTGCCGGAAGCACGGCATTACCCTAAATGCCGACAAGTTTGTTCTGGCCAGCTCTTCAGTTGACTTTTGTGGGTACACCCTCTCAGGGAATGGTATCGCAGCTGACCCGGAAAAGGTCCGCGCCATCACGGATTTTCCCACCCCTGCCAACCTCACCGACTTGAGGTCCTTCATCGGTCTCGTCAACCAGTTAGCAGAGTTTTCGCCGGACATCTCCGCAGCTGCCCAACCACTTTGTTTCTGATGAGCCCCAAGAGGACCCCCGACCACGACAAGGCCTTCCAGCAAGTGAATCAGGCCCTGTCTAGTCCACCTGTCCTCGCCAGCCTCACGCTTGTACGGCGTGGGATACGCCCTACTGCAGGATCACAGTGGAGGGCAGTTCCGGCTCGTCCAGTGTGGCTCGCGTTTCCTCTCCGACACCGAGACGCGCTACGCCACTATTGAG
Source organism: Homarus americanus (assembly GCF_018991925.1). Lineage (NCBI taxonomy): Eukaryota > Metazoa > Arthropoda > Malacostraca > Decapoda > Nephropidae > Homarus > Homarus americanus. The sequence goes on along the minus strand of NW_024735554.1, from coordinate 681,136 downwards.
TTGGAGCTGTTGGCTGTGGTTTGGGCGATGTCCAAGTGCAGGTCTTACCTCATAGGCCTGCAACACTTTCACCTAGTGACCGACCATCGCCCGCTTGTCCCGATCCTCAACCACTACATGCTGGACGCCATTGAGAACCCTCGCCTCCAGTGTCTGAAAGAGAAGCTCTCGGCGTACATCTTCACAGCAGTGTGGCGCGCCGGTAAGGAGCTCTGCATCCCTTATGCCTTATCCCGCTCTCCTGTCAGCCGCCTTACTCCAGAAGACCATGTGCTCGACGCCGACATCGCTCTTTCCGTCAGGACTGTGGTCACTCTACACGCCGTCCAATCCTTTCATTCGGACCTGTCACCAGATGACGACAAGGCATTGGAGGACCTTCGAACAGCGGCCCGAGATGACCCTTCCTACGTCCGACTCGTCGAGTGTGTGAGGAATGGATTTCCTAGCAACCACTACGACCTTCACAACACCCTGCTCCTGTATTGGAAACTCGGCGATGAACTCTACAGCGACGGAGACCTTGTTCTGTACGGAGCACGTGTAGTTGTCCCTGCTGCCTCACGTCCCCACGTCTTGGCTTGCCTTCACGACAGTCACCGTGGAGCTGAAGCCACCAAACGACGTGCACGACAGACTGTGTTCTGGCCCGGTATCAACTCCGATATCACCAATGTTGTCCGTGCGTGTGAGCCCTGCCAAGTATTACAACCCAGCCAGCAGCAGGAACCCTTCATGAGTGACGACAACCCCACCCGCCCCTTTGAGTCTGTGTCGGCCGACTTTTTCTCTGTGTCAGGAAAGTCCTCCCTTGTTATCGTCGACCGTCTCTCTGGTTGGCCGGTTGTCATCAAGTGCGGTAATGACACGACGTCTGCCACCACCATCAGCAAGTTCCGCCACTACTTCCGTAACGTGGGCGTTCCTGTGCGCCTGTGAACCGACGGAGGGCCCCAGTTCACAAGCCGGGACTTTGCTGTGCTCCTTGACCGATGGGGGGTCCGGCATGTGTTGTCATCGCCCCATTACCCGCAGTCCAACGGCCACGCTGAGGCTGCTGTCAAATCCCTGAAGCACCTCATCCTTAAGGTGGCCCCTTCTGGGAATATTGACTGCGAGGCCTTCGACCAGGGTCTTCTTCAACTCCGACAACACACCTAACTACACCGGACGCTCCCCTGCCCAGGTCTTGTATGGACGCCCCCTTCGTTCTTGTGTACCTGCTCACCCTCAATCCTTCTCCAAGGAGTGGCAGGCCAAAACAGAGGATTGTGATCGCCAAGCCGCCGAACGTGTTCAAGACGTCGTCGCCCGCTACAACGACCACGCCCGTTCTCTCACCAGGTTGAGTGTCGGCACCCAAGTCCGTGTTCAGGACCCGACCTCCCTACGTTGGGACAAAGTAGGCGTAGTCATGGGTCTCGGTAGGTCACGGGACTACCAGGTGCGATTACCCAGCGGTCGTGTGTGGTGGAGGAACCGCCTTTTTCTCCGCCCCGTAACAACGCCTTCTGCTGACCCCTCCACCAGTGTTGAGTCCCATACCCTTCCCAGTGATCACGTCCCTCGACGCTCAGACCGGATCCAAAAGAAAAGGTCCGCTCAAGACTTTGCTATGGGTGTATAGGGGGGAGGGAGGTGTATGTATATTATGTATGCTGTATGTGTATTATGTATGTATATTATGTATGTGCTCCATTTATATACATTATTTATTCAGCCTAGCTAGCAGCGTGTGGCAATGTATTTACCATGTCCCATATGTTTATTTAATGTGCCTGGCGACATATGGAAGCTGCTAATGTATCATTTACCATATGCCGCCTAGAAGCAGTTGACCCCCGGACAGAGTAAGGAGCGCTACTTCCCTTGTGTACATATTTGTTATCCAGTAAATAGAACCTACGAAAACTATCCAGGTGTTTGTGTTCGCTCCTGTAGATAGAACTTGATACCCAGAACACGTACAGTTAGGTAGGTTAAATTAACGTAAGGTTATGTTAAATTTAAGTTAGGTTAGATGAGGTTAAGTTAGATTACGTTACAATTAGGGTAAATTAACTTAAGTTTTGTTAAAGTTAGGTTAGGTTAAAATAAAGTTAGGTTAACTAAAAAATAAGTTAGGTTAGGTTATAGTTAAGCTAGGTAAGGTTAGGTTATTTTGAAATAATGTTAGGTTATTTCCATGTTTTGTGCCATTTATTCACTGACAATGGGTGGCCATTGTCATAGAACGAAGCTATACAGCATATAACTCTATATGAAACAAGTATTATTCTGCAGATTTGGTGTGCTTTACATTAGGTGCCTGGAAATATTTTACGACCATGACATGCACTAAGAAAAATTGGCAAGATATGGGGCTGGTGTCCCCACATAATTAGCAAGCCAAAATATTCCGTCAAGATAAGCTTCAAACAGGTATAGGCTCAGTTTCTGAAGTGTCACCTCAAATGACTTGTCAGAAGCATACGAGTCATCATTACTAACATATCATAATAATTTTTATAGCAGATATGACTGTAGCCGAGTAGATATGTGTTAGCCTGATTTAGGCCCACTTAAATTTGTTTTTCTATGTTTGTATTAGATATACTGATGTAAGTGAACATCAGCATCGTAAAGTATAAACATGTTTTCTTTCTCAATTTTTAATGGTCAATTTACATTTTTTTATACATATATACAGCTCCTACCAGACTAACGACTAACTTCTACTACAACCCGCACTTTTACGACCTGCCTCAGTCGTACCGATATTTGGTCAAATTACATATTTTCGAGTCACAACGTCAGTACACAGACAAAATTGTCTTTGTATATTCCACTTTAAAATGGTTGGCTAGCTTAAAAGTGAGTTTGTTGTGGTGCTGAGATTAGAAACAGAAATACATTTAAGATTTTCTATGAATTATTTATGCATGTTCGACTTATAACCACTTTGCCCATAGACATTGGTAATGAAAGCATGATAAAAGCCTATGCTGTTGCTATAATTATTTATTTTTGTACTGTATACAGTATTTATTTTGTTATGTTTCTTTCAGAACTAAAAGCCGAGATATACAGCAAAGAAAAATTCTAGCAAAGACAGGTGGTGGTCCACCGCTCAAAATATTGGAAGCTTTAGAAGAAATGGTCTTGGCATCATCACTGATGGGGGCAGAAATGTCAATGGCTGATAACATTTACGAGACCTTCAGTAAACCAGGACATGAAGCAAATAATACCTTAGAAAATGTGCAGCTAGGTGAGAATATTACAGAAAAGTGATCGATTTATACAGTTGCGTGCATTCATAACTCCCATTACTCAATCTCCTTTTGCTATCGAAAAATCAAACGGGAACAGTGGCTGACAGCTAAATATTTTATCTGTTATTTTTCTTATGTCACTTTTACCTTTACCTTATATACGTGTACTGACACAGTGTACTGATTCAGTATTTGCCGAGGTGCTCGAGCAACCCAGTGCTCGTGGCATGCGGGTGTACCTTCTGCTTCACTTACTCAGTCATATGATCCACTTGTTTTACCTGGTCCAACCCCAGGGCCATCATCTGTGTCTTCTACACAATTTACTGAAGTTTCATCTACTGTTTATCGACCTCTATTTTCACCCTCTGTTCCTGTCTCACAAGTCAATGTTCCTGCCTCACCAGTCATTGCTCCTGCCTCACCAAACATTGCTCCTGCCTCGGCAGTCAATGCCCCTGACTCACTATCGAGTGATTCTGCCTCACCCCCTCCTGCTCATGCTTCCAACCAACACCATTATTCAGTGTTCAGGGCATCTGGTTCTCGGCCAAGGAGCAAACCAAGGCGAACTAGGAGGGTGACAAGTATCTATGAAATGTATGATAAAAGACAAGAAGAGTTACATAAATCTGATTTGTACAGATTGAATAGGGAGCATGAGGAGGAAATTAAACTGAAAAAAGAAATGATGTTAACACAAAACTACAACAAAAATTAAGTGAAACTGCAATTGCATGGATTGAAAAGGCACATGAAAAATTGGATGTCTTTGGATTTGTTAGATAGTGTTTTAAGGAAAGCAGGAGCTGCATATGATGCCATGGCTAAAACATATGAATGATGTAATATTTCAGAAATTGGCATCTAAAGTAAATGTTAATCGTTCTATTTCTTACATATTCAACTACTTTTATTTGAAGGAAATAAACATACATGTGTTTATTTTGACAAAGGTTTTTTGTTTTTACAAAAGCTGTCATAAGTATGGCAGGTAATTATTTGTGGGGGGTGAATATTTATAATATACATGAAGGCAGTGATTTTCAAAAATTGAATTTATTTCCTGTGATAAAGAATAAAGTTTTGTTTGGTGTATGCAGGTATTTATAAAATATGTTATACTGTGCA
>NW_024735554.1:590507-676651 GCF_018991925.1 Homarus americanus | reverse complement strand
ATCTCCTCTCACGCTCATAGTCTTTGTCTTGAGCGGGTAGGGTCACACTCTTTGTCAGGGATACATTAAAATGTTGTATTAATAATTCAATAAATGTTGAAATAGGAACCGAGTCTGTATGGGTAGAAATTGCGGAAGGAAGAGAAAAACTAATTATACGAGTGATTTACAGGCCCCAAGTCTTGGAAAAGAAGCAGCTCAGTCCATATGGCAGTAAATGAGTAGGGTAGCAAAATACAACAACCTGTACTATATGGGGGATTTCATCTTCAGAAATATTGACTGGGACAACATTATAGGTGACGATGAATCTGAAGACTTCCTAGATGGAGTACAGGACAATTTTTTAATACAACTAATTGAAGGTTCCAAGTGTTCCCTGAAGAAGGCAGTGATGTGTAGGGAAACACCGGGTAACACTGAAGTCCATTTATTAACGGATAGGAGAAATACAAGTAGTGATTTGTGTGTGCCATGCATGGCCCACGGAGTCAGACTGAGACTGCCTTGCCATATGGCAGCCTCGGGGCAATTGTGCCACATAACACGTGCCGTGTTCCCACATAATTACATATATAAATGCTACTCGGCACAGTAGCTTATTTACTAGGTTACTACTCGGCACAGTAGCATAGATACATAACCTACAGTTTGCCCTCCCAATGCGTATGTGGCTCTTCCTATGACATCGATCACGCCATGGTGTGCAAGAATGGGGAATTTATATGCATGAGGCATGACGAAGTATGGGATCTCAATGCAAATATGTTGAAGGAAATCTGTCGTGATGTCAGGGTAGAACCGACCCTCCTTTCATTGGACGGTGAGAATTTCCAATATAGGACTTCAAACACATCCAACGAAGCCCGTGTTGACGTCAGTGCTCTAGGATTCTGGACGCCGGGACAGCGAGCCTTCTTCGACATCAGGATTTTTTATCCCATGGCCGCGTGTCACAGTAACTTAGCTCTCAATTCTGCACACAGGAGGAACGAGAACGACAAGATAAGGGAATACGGGTAGAGAATTCAGAACGTTCATCAAGGCAGCTTCATTCTTCTGGAGTTCACAACCTCTGGCAGGATGGGACCAAGTGCAAGATGCTTCTACGCCAGACTCGCGGAGGTGTTATCCAAACAAAAGCAACAGACCAGAAGTTATGTTGCAGCCTGATTGAGATGTCGACTGTCCTTCTTTCTCCTTCGGTCTGCTTTGCTTTGCCTCAGGGGAACAAGACCATCGGCCCCAAAGCCGACAACAGTTGCAGATATTGATTACGAGGCAAGAATCACTGAATGCCGTCTAGATCTGAGGTTCAACTAACTCGACACAGCTAGGGTAGCTACTTATGTATTAGGATAGAAATCTTAAGGTAATAAAAAGGCGGCAAAGGTGTGGATATTGGGAGAGGCTGGAGGCCACGTTAAAAGAAAGAAAAATAAGTAGTCATAGTTAGTAGTAGTAGTAGTAAAAAAGGGTGTGCGTGCGCGCGCGCGCGTATTGGCTGTATGCAGTTGTGGTGTCGAACAACAATTCTCTGACTAGGGATCTCGGGTGGTAGTAGGAGCCGGTGTCGAGGATGGTGTAGAAGCTTCTCACCGAATTTGCAGATGAGGTCGTGGTGATGGTCAGAGAGAGCCGAGAGGATCAGTGTGTTGAGCACTTCTTGATATGTGGAGTAGGAATAATCTTGCATACCCTCTTTTGCACTATTTCCCTCTGCTCATCCGACGGTAACTCCATAATTAAAGACAATGAAAGCCTCCTTGAGCGCTGGAAAGAGCAGTACCATTCACTGCTCAACCGAAACACCGATGTGGATGTCCTGAGTACTTCAACAGGTCCCTCAGCATCCAGAGCTGACCCACCTCAGCTATCGTCCATCCCTAGATGAGGTAGCGACTGGCATCAAACAGATAAAAAATAACAAAACCTTAGGGCCTGATGGAATCCCAGCCGAGGTGTATAAAGCAGTAGGACCTCTATTTACTAGCCATCTCCACTCTCTCCTGGAGAATATATGGGTAAAGGCGGAAATCCTCCACGCTCTAAAAGAAGCTTCCATTGTCGATATTTATAAGAATGAGGGTGACCGGTCAGACTGTGACAATAGGGTGTGTCTTACGGAGGCGAATTTTTGTTTTTGAGTTTGAAAAATCGGCCCATGGTATTAATGATGTAGTTCTATGTGCAGAATCACGTGATATCTTCAGATTTGAAAAGTTTTCATTTTTTGCTAGGTAAATTTTAACTTGAAATCTTATGAAAATTCAGTATTCCCACCCTTTTACCAACACCACTAAATAGCTTATTTAAAGCAAAGTAAATGTATCAGGTTAATTTATTAGGATGAAAATGATCCAGAATAGTGAAACGAATGATCTTGACACATTTATTAAATTTAATATTCCTTTAGAAAACAAAATCATCAAATACAAAAACCGGTTTTATTACTACGACCCGGTGTTGCTGCACACCATAGAGAACATGTCTTTCTTGCTTCTGTTTCTACTCATCACCTCCCTGCTGACCACCTGAGCTCGGATGTAGCCTTCCCTCCTCTCCTGGATGTACACGTGACTGCTGGCCTCGCTCACTTGCTGTACACAACGCTCTATACTCTGGGTGTGAAGGGCCAGGCAGGGACATGCATGGGGTTGTCCAGGAAAGCTCTGACTTGAACATTGGTGAGGCTGCAGGTAAGAGCTGGCTCACTGCCAGCCTGGATGTTATCCAGATCTATGAGATCAGTGAGGGTCTTGGCACCTAGATTGACTTCAGGAGTCTTCCTGACCCTGAAGGAATCGTCACCTACTGATTCGTCATGCCCAGATCCTCTCATAAGTCTCATATCCAAGATCTTTTTGACTGCCACTCTTCTCTCCTCCTTATCCTTACTGCAGAGCATTGTCTGCAGAACTGCCTCGGGATGAGCATACCAGGAAGATCTCCTCACAGTCTGCTCCACAATCTGAACAACCTTCCTTGGCTGACTCCTCAGGAGCTCAAGCTGGAAGAGAACATGCCTCGGACCTTCGGAGAACGATGACTTGACCTTGGTGTTGAACCAATTTGGCAAGTAGACACTCACGATGAATTGGACAATAAGTCTCAGGTTGTGAAGCTGGTTCCCTTTCAGTTTATGATGAGCGACCCAAATTCTGCAGAACCTGAGAGCCGTTGTGAGCCACCTAGAATGTGAGACTGGACCTATCTGCAGGTAAGCAAGTCTATCAGGCATGACCCCAGTTTTGATGGCACTGCAAATCATGTAACCATAGTACTGGTCAGTACTCAGGTCGTCAATGACAGTATGTGCAAGCTCAACGAGTGGAGGGCCAACTGTGATTTTTTCAAAGCTCGGATTTATTTCTAACTCAGTGGCAGAGTCCAGCATCTTGCCAAGAGGACCAGACCATCTGTTGTTTGAAAGAGTCTTGCCATCCAGCTCCTGGATCAGATGTCTGAGTGGCAACTCGTTGGTGTGGAGGTCACAAACAATCCAGACCAGCTTCCTCCCAATCTTCCGCTCTATCCACTGTATGACCCCCCTTGCCACCCTGTGTTCGTGTTGGTGCTGTCCCCTCCAATGGCCTGCAGGGTCTGGTCTACGTTCCTCTCTCTGAGCCAGTTCACAATGTTATCTGCCACTATCTCAGCTGGTTTCCTGATGTCATCTTTCTCTGGAGTGAAATGCCACAAATACTTCCCTCCTGGTTCACTGCAGCAGGAGTAGTGTTCCTCCTTCACCATGGCAGGGAACAACTTGTCAGAATCTCCAACTTTCATGAACACTTTAGTGTCATCCCTTCTCCCATCAAAGAACAAACAATTGATTCCATTTTCTTTTATCCCCTTATCAAACTCCTCTTCTAGGTTACTGACAAGTTTCTCCTGAGCTCTCCTTACTTTGTTATGATCTATCACCAGGTGAACATCATCAGGTGTTATCAAACCACCGTCAATCCAGGCAGCTGTTGCTATCTCTGCAGTTTCTCTGAGACCAGTGTGGTGTCGCATGCTGGCCAGAGCTATGCTCGGGATATCTTTCCTATTTCGAATCTTATGCCTGGAAGGTTTGGGATCATTATTTTCTGGGTTAGGGACAAAGTCACCATTCTCTTGGTCAGCACTCGGATCAGCCATGGGGAAGTCATTAAACTCTGAATCAGCTTGACTCCAATCATCGGCCTTTTTTACCTCACCCTGGGCCTTCTCAAGTCTCTTTTCCTCGGCAACTCTTCTCCTCTTCTGTCTCTCTGTGGCAGTCTCCTGTCTCTTGGACTCCGGAATATCTTGGCTAGAAATCATGAGAGCCCCTATACTGCCAGTCTTCTCTCTCTGTGCTTTGACAAATGCTAGTTCGATCACAGGAATCTTCAGTTCACGCTTGCAAATACAGGAGATGTGGGCCTCGGATTTACAGTCACGATCGCATCCAAACTCAGGACAGAGAACAATTGGGCACTTGCAAGTAATTATGTCAAATAACTGGTCCAGTTGCTTGGCAAAGCTGTCCTCAACTGCAAGTTTTCCTCTCCCAAGAGAGATATCTCTTGCCTTTTCCCAACTGGCTCGCAGTCTCTCACTAATCTTCTTCTGACTTGTTATGACTGGAGGCTTGAACTGAGCGTTAGCCAGAGTGTACTGTGCCAAGACAGCTTTGGTCATATCACTGGCAATGTCTTTGTTTGTGTAAGTTCTTTGGTTCTTTTCACTGATTTGCCTGATTAAAACACCGTATCTCAAAGCATCTCTCAATGTAGGCAACTCCGACTTCAGGAGCTCTCTCCCAGACCCAAGATAGTGACTGAGATGGCTGGATTTTTGGTTCCTCGTCCTGACACAAGCAGCCATTAGTTTTAGCTGATCTTCCCTCCTATGACACACCCTACTGTGACAACTACCGTGTAATCTCGCTGCTCTCCGTAGCTGCCAAGATTATCGCCCGAGTCGTCCTAAACAGACTTCTTCCTGAGGCGGAAAATTTCCTCCCAGAATCTTAATGTGGTTTTAGACCATCACTTGGCACCACTGACATGATCTTTGCTGCCCGCCAGATACAGGAACAGTGCAGAGAACAGCGTCGTGACCAGTACATGGTTTTCATCGACCTAACCAAGGCCTTCGATTCGGTCAACAGGGAAGCCCACCAAAATTCATCGCCATTGTGAGGTAACTCCACGACGGTATGAACGGCAGTGTCCTGCACAACGGCACCCAGTCTGAGTTCTTCTCCATCCAAACAGGGGTTAAACAAGGGTGTGTACTGTTACCAACTTTCTTTTTCATTTTCTTGGCTCTTTACTTTACTCATGCCAGTGACAATTCAGCCGGCGGGATAGACATTGCGTACCAGGTGCAGGGGGTCTTTTCAACATAAAACGACTCCAGGCAAGGACGAGGGTGTCGGCAGCTTCCATTACTAAACTGCAGTATGCAGACGACCTCATCCTTGAAGTTCACTCTCAACACGACCTACAGGAGATCCTGAACACCTACGCAGATGCGTATGCACACTTCGGTCTTGAGGTGAATGTACGTAAGATTTAGATTATCTTTCAACATGCCCCTGGTTCGAACACACCTCCACCATGCACCCTGCTTAATGGTACTACCCTCTCTAATGTTACCCACTTTCGGTATCTCGGCTCCCACCTGCCCACCACCGCATAAATTGATGAAGATATTCAGCATCGGATCAGATGTGCATCTCAAGCCTTTGGCAGACTCCGAAACCGTATCTTCAGCTGTAGGGAGCTGAAATTATCTACAAAGCTGCACGTACATCGAGCAGTGCTTCTCCCCACCCTGCTATTTGGCAGTGAGACATGATTCATATTCAGGAGGCACCTCAAGGCACTTGAAAACTTTCACCAACGTAGTCTACGTTCCATCCTCCGAGTTTGCTGGGAAGACAAAAGAACAAATGCCAGTATTTTTGCTTACACCATCTGTAGGAACATCGAGGCTACCATTATCTATGAACACCTACGCTGGACTGGCCATATTACCCGCAAGAACGACAGTAGATTGCCCAAGCAGCTACTTTACAGTCACCTAACGAATAGTAAACGTAATTCCGGTGGCCAATTGAAAAGGTATAAGGATAGTCTTAAGACAAACGTGAAAAAGTGCCAATTCGACCCCCTTACCTGGGAGTCGATTACTCCACATAGTAACGCTTGGAGGAGCACCATACGAGAAGTTGTCAATATTTTCGAGTTAGCCCGATTACAAACCGAGGCAGGCAAGCGCCAACGCCGGAAAGACGCTGCCAACGCCCCTTCGCACTAGATTCAGCCCTTCACATGTGTAATGAATGTGGACTACCCTGTGGGTCCCGTATCGGCCTGTTTAGTCACATCAAAACTCACCAACCTAGGTGACAAACTTAATACCTCGTATCATTGTATCATAGCTAGATGATCGTCATACTCGATTCCTAGTGACAGCAAAGTAGTAGTAGTAATGTGTGCTGAAGTAGATTAAGAGTAAAGATAAGAGCACTGCAGTGTTAAGATGACTCTCCTCACCAACCAACACTCACATCATAAAGCATTGAGATTAATCCTTCAGTAATCCAATAGATACAAAAACTACTTAACAATAATGATAATAACTAGGAATAACAGTAACAGTAACAACAACAACAACAAAAACATAAACATTTACGGTAAACATAAACAAAAACAAAATAAAAACAAAACAGTGTTGGTATTGACAAATTGAAGTAGGGAGATTAAATGACAGACGCTATAAACACAAAACACACACAAACTTCCGACCCGAAGGACAGAAAATAAACTGATAGAGACGAAGAAGCATTGTTATCCAAGAATTTATTTTCAATTTCAAGTCTCCATCTGACGGAGGTACTAAGGTAATGTGTTGTGAACCCAACAAAACGTTTACCCCAATATTGATGTTTTTCAGGAAAGAATGTACTGAAGAATGTTTACAAAGGGAGATTTCCTAAGTAAACATCATGTAAAACTGGAACGTTACACACACACACACACACACACACACACACACACTCACACGTTACTTTTTTTAAGGTAAAAAGCTCATAATATTTTTGTTCCTACAGCTTATTCTTATTATATTTTCCTTACGTTTTGGTTAGTATCTTCGAAATCAGAAGCCTCAGCAGTATTGTTTTAAACATTGTGTCTTTTTTTAGTTCATTTATAAGGTAAATTAAATTGGTCCCCAGAGTTTCTGAAATAACCAAAGGTTGTATCTTGTTTAAGATCTTTCCAAAGGTGGTACCAGTTTATTTCTTTTAATATCCTAAAGGAGTTTATGGTCATTGCTAATGTTCAGCTCGCTAAGCACCAATATAGCTGAAGTATACGTTATCTAATGGTTGTAATAGAATCTATTTCTTTTTCATGTCTAGTGGATCTTTTGCACCTTGATATTCCGGATTATATAGCCAATCAGATTGGCGAGATGATTTTCTGGATAATCGACCCAATAATCCGGATTGTCGAACCGATATTCCGGATTATCTGCCCAATATTTCGAATTATCGAGTCGTCGTTCCTGATTATCGAGCGTCAAGGGAGTCTTTTAACTCGGATAAGTCATCCATAGTGATCCTCTGGGGTCTACAACTTGCTCTGAGACCTTCTGTTGTCTTTAACTTACCATGTTTTGTCGTGAGGAGGGACAGTCCTTATTCAAACAGGAAGGATTATACCTTTCTCCATCTCTTCAAAAAGAGGGCTATCCGGGGGTTGTAACTAACAACAAGTCAGTCACAGGCCACATAACCTACCCCAATGCACCATCTGATAATCCTTGGACACTTATATTCACCACCTCATCAATACTAAGAATTCGCTTACTAAATTGTATTCTCCCGTATTCCATTTCACACAAAACATGCAAAAAACACAAATTGGCTTTTCTCGTGAACTTAAAAAAAGTTCAAGTCTTTCCTCTAAACTGGGGTCACTGGAGGCCAAAGCCTTGTCATACATTTTTTTTGCTCTTGGCGGGTGACAGGTGTTAGCAGGACCAGGCCAGCTGATAAAATAGTGAGCGTCACAAGCACCACAACTCGTCTCCCTGGTAAATTGTCGAGGGCTGTACAGTATAGCCGATAAAATGTGAAACTGATCTTCTGGCACGTCAAAGTTCTGCTACACCTAGGACTGTGTACAGTACGCAAACACATGGATATATTTGTTGCACTCTTACACCCTTGTACACACGCACAAACATGCACAAAACTTAGACATACACTAGCATACATACACCAGCTCTCTCTCTCTCTCTCTCTCACACACACACACACACATATCTACAGTGATTTAGTTGCACCATATATATATATATGTGTAATATTCAGAAATTTCAGTGTAATTTCAAACACCGCGCCATTGGCGATACTGAGCTTTCAAGGTCGTCGGAGGGAAGAGAGCGCTCCCTGCACATAGCGAGAGGTTGTGGAACTAGGCCTAAGTGATATTAAATGTAATTTGCCGAATTAATAATGATGCGATTCATGAAGTTAAAGGACTATGATTGAATTTGAAATTATTATAGATCTTTTATCAGTCTGAATAATGTTACGGGTGTCCCAAGGAGATATTAGTTAGGCGGAAAATATGTAACGTAGGCCTAACCTAACGCCTTGAGAGGACACGAGGCGGGCTCTCTCTCAGTCACGGGGAAGCATTCAGACAAACAAGATGTCCCTGCGCGTCCGTCATAGAAATAGTCACGTGGTCTAGTCACCTGTGTTGCGCTATTGCAGTATAACAAGTAAGTCTCATTCGATCTCAGACAGGGTTTAGATAGGGCAGTGATAAAGTTAACAAGGGCTAACAGTGAGTTCATTTCAGGGTTTCCGTCAGAACCCACTTGACTGCGAGAAATTGACTGCGAGTTTGACTGCGAGAAATTGGCTGCGAGAGACTGACTGCCGTTTGAGACTGCCGTTGATGATTGAGGCTTAGCGATTGTCGCCTTCGGAACGATCAGTGTAGGCTTGTCACTGGTTAGCGGGGTAGCAAAGGATCTCTTGAGTGAACGAGTGCTCCCGACAACTAAAACGACACGGGACCAGCATCAGCAGTGGGTGATCAGTTCTTACCACGTGGGTGCACAACACCACGTGTCCTCGGTCAGCTAAAAGTGTTACCTACTGGCCATAGACACCTGCTGGCGTTCTCTCTTCCTGCCCATGGACGCACTGGGAGTACACTGAGGCTATCTGAGTAGATTAATGGTCACACACTGAGACCATGAGTCTAGGGGATACCTAGAGGAACATTTTATCTCCCTTATTACGGGTGTATGTTGAGTTGGGTGGAGCATGGTTCACGAGTATTGGTGGACCCAGTAACATATCAATAATAGTGACTATATTTGTGTGTAGTTAATACCATTTCTCAGTTACTGATGTTATCTTGACGTGTGTGGTTAAATATTTCTTAAATAATTTTGATAGTATTGTTTTTTGAATGTTTGTGTCTTTAAGTGGAACCAGAGTGATACTGTGATTTAATTCTTTTAATGCATTTAATTTTTCTTTATAATTCCGATCTCAGGTAACCTTTGTTCCCCAGAGTAGTGTTTAAGTTAGGTTAGGAATTGTGCATCTGTTGGGGTGATATAATTTTGTTGAAAGCCCTTAAGGCCTGTTTCATGTGTGCAAGCAACATTTCTTAATACTTTAAATTTATTGTTGCCGTTGTTTCTAATAATTTCAATATCATGTATAACTTTTATTTCCCAGAGTAGTGTTTTAAGTTCAAGTTAAGAGGTGCGCATATTGGTGTACCATTATTTGATTGTGTTTGTAGTGTTGGAGGGAATATAAGTGTCTAAATTTTACAGTGTGTCTCATTCATCCCAGTCACAGACGCTATCCTTCCACGGGTCACGGACAAGTCATTTTGTTTAGTAGATTTAAGTGTTCTTGTGCTGGTTCGGGATTTTTCTCACTAAGGGGCGCTTCCACTGCAAATTACCATCTAACAATCTTTAATAAACCCCAAGTCAAGTGAGGAAATTAAAGTCCAGTAAATTCCGACCGGTTACATATCTATATATATATATATATATATATATATATATATATATATATATATATATATATATATATATATATATATATATATATATATATATATATATATATATATATATATATATATATATATAAACCTTAATTTGTGTTTCTTAAACATAAATTTTTGTTACAACTTCACAGGTTGGATGAATGAATATTTAAATTTGCTTGGAGATTTAATGTACTGCATATGTGACTCCCACCGGCCAGGCACCATAGAGTCTCTACGTAAGATAATACCACAAATTACTCTCATTTCATATAGACAACAGCATTAATGGCTCTCCTCCAGATATAAGCTCATAGGAACCTCAAAATCCTAAACGTACATTATTCCTACATCACTTTACGGCGATATATGGGGGAGAAGGTGAATTTCAGATCACTTTAGCTCCAGTGAAAGAGTTACGTGGAAGAAATGGGAAAAGTTTTTGGATTGAGTGAAAGTTAAAAGATCAAGTGTACGGTAGAAGATAAACGATAAGAAGTGAAAGTGTGGGACATGATACTGATTGCGTTGGAAAATAGGAGACTGCTGAAGGAGAGATGTATGATACGACACCCACACGAGTCTTGGAAGTTTATAACGATGGTGAAGAGGAGGTCCCTTGATGAGGTATATTAGAGGTAACTGAGGTGTACAACCATTACCTGCACCAAGAATATATCCTATAAGTAGAATTATTGATCCAATGTATGGAAGAGTTACAGGAGACGAAGAACTAGTGAAGAGAAGAAAGTGATGAAATATACCCAAGGAAAGTAGAGATATTAGACACAGTTTTGTTGAGAATTACGAAACGATTAATAGAAGAGGGAAGACGTACTGGTGGGTGGATGTGATGAAGTGAAGACAAGAGTGATGATATCTGGTGTGGCTCCGGTATGGATCAGCAGACAAGCCGAGGGAGAGCGAGCAAACACCAGAAACAGCGTCCAGCGTGTGATAAAGTGTTCCCTCGAGTTCACAATAACTAAAGTAGATTCCAAATGACTTAAAGAACAGTAAAACCCAGGTAGAGAAGTACTGGAAGAGACTCATTAACTAATTGAGGCAAAGACAAAAGAGATGAAACAACAACCATTAGCGTGAAGTGAAGATATAGTGACAGTGGCCACAAGATATATACACTACTTTAACGCTTGCTGCTTGTTGCTATTAAAGACGATTTACAACCTCTTAAGAAGATTCATCTTGGTAAAGTTAAAATTAGGTTACGGTAGAATGACAGAAGAACACCAATTTGAATCAAGGAAGGAAAGTCGACCATTGATCACACCCTTACGACTACACAAGTACTCTTGAAACGATCTGAAGACTGATTATGTCGAGCAACAACCTGGCCATGGACTTGTAACAAGAATACGACTACGGTTACCATGATCGGTTATGAAATATTACTCAAGTAGTTCCAAATACCAAACAAAAACATCACTGTATGATTATGCATGAATTTCGTGATCGTTCAGCTGTAGTTCAGACTACTGCTGGTGTACAACAAGGGAACTTATCTACCGTCCGTGCTATTTATTTTCATCTTGAGTGGGTGGCAAGACAGGTGACCAAAGACTAAAGAATCAGATGAAAGAGGACCCAGAGAGCCTTGTACTGCCAGAGCAGGGACAGGGAGTTAGTGTCACACACACACACACACACACACACACACACACATATATATATATATATATATATATATATATATATATATATATATATATATATATATATATATATATATATATATATATATATATATATATAGTTTTCAAATTTAGTTTAACTCAAGCTTCATAAAGTAGCTAGCGAGAAACCTTTTTAGATGTAAGCGACTATTAAAGGTGTTCGTGTGAGGGAGGAGGGAGCGGAGGTAAGTTATTACATGTGTAGTAGTTATGTTTCCGGGTGAAGAAGGGTTCACCCTTTTTTATTACCTGTACTAACTTATGAACACAGGTGCCATGTTAGTTGGGTTTATATAGGTAGGTACTGGTATATACACACACACACACACACGCACACACACACACACACACACACATGTATGAATAATATTTATAAGTGTATTTAATTGATGTGCTCGGAATGATTTAGGCAGTTGAGCTTCCTTTATGTAAAATTAGTGTTAATTTGTAATTTTCAGAAAAAAAAAATTTTGGGTAGAAATTAGAATTGAAATAATTTATTCAGCCAGGAAAATTCAGATACAAAGTAAATAAAAACAATAAAAATAACAACACCACCAATATCATCTACAACAACAACAATAACAAAAACAATATCACCAACAATAACAACAACAATATCAACAACAACAACAATAATAACAACAATAATATCAACAATAACCTTAATAACAACAACAACAACAGCAATATCAATAACAACATTAACAAAAATCTGACTGTCGCAGCTCCCATGAAACACCTGACAAACACTGTACATTTATCACAGGAACACTCTTATATAACATTTTTTCGTATGTTATGTCATATTATGTTATGTTATGTTGTGTTATGTTATGTTATATTATGTTATGTTATGTTATGTTATGTTGTGGTAGGTTACAGGTTAAGTTAAAGGTTAGATTAGGTTTGAATAGGTCAGGTTAGAGGTTAGATTAGGATAGGTTAGGTTAAGTTTGGTTAGGTCAGGTCAGGTCAGGTTAGGTCAGGGCAGGTCAGGTCAGGTTAGGTTAGGTCATATTAGAGGTTAGGTTAGGTCAGGCCAGGTTAGGTTAGGTCAGGTTAGAGATTAGGTTTGGTTAGGTTAGGTCAGGTTAGAGATTAGGTTAGGTTAGGTTAGGTTAGGTTTAGTGTGAAGTGTAAAAAAGTTTTGTAGTTCTCACTACAATATAGAGACAGTAAGTCATCCTCACTGAGATATTTACAACAAACGTCAACACGTACATCGGGCGAGAAGAAACAAATAATGCAATATAAAACAGTGAGATATAATCTTTATATGAAGAAAAAAAACATATGACGGGTTAGGGAACATATGGGAAAAGTTTAGTAAGGAATTAAGGCCGTGTCGGTTCAATATCCCCACACAAAAAAACTGAGGAAGAATGGCCTGTGCTGGGGATGGGGGTGTTGAAGACACCCCCCCTTCCCATCATGTAGATATACAGGGTGGAGCCCCGGAGTAGATTAGGTTTCATTACGTTATGTTATGTTAGGTTAGGTAAAGTTACGTTATGTTATGGTAGCTTATGTTACTCGATGTTATATTTTCACAGGTATTTTACAGATTGTCAGATTCGACACACTGAATGTAATATATACAGTAGGGTGTGACCATTGCCCTCAAAAAATAAAACAAATGGTCCTACAATGCTGTTCAAAGTTTTAGTGTTGTGTATTTATCTAGTAAACACCCCTGTAAATTTTCTTGGAGATCGGTGCATGTTTGAGCTAGCACCGTCAGCTTTACAAAATAACAAGGAATATTATTATCTATTGAACAAATTTAGTGTAATTTCTTTTATTAGACTTATAAGATATACTTACACCAAACAAATGATCGATCATATCAATCTTAATACCCCTAAAACAATATTATAGATTAGTACGAAATACAATTATCTCAATAATTGCATTTCTAGGTTCAAGACCCATTTCTCTCAACTGGCGTACAATGAAAAAAAGAAATACTACTACCCCGCAATGCCTGGAGTGTTTGAGGAGCGCCAGTAGGAGATGGCTGACTTCTTCCGTGAATCTCTAGCCCAACCTTTTACACGTGGCGACTACAAGGAGCTGGTAGAGCTTTGTCTGCTGTTTGTAACTAAAGGATCCGAGCCAGTGAACTTCACGATGGTCTACCCCGGCGCACTTCACAAAGCAAGGTGGATGGCTAAGCTGCTCTATACCCTCAAGATTGTTCTTTTGTCAGACCAGATCAAAGAGCAGTTTCCCAAAGCCGAGGTTATGACTAAAAGTCAAATTAGCAAGTTAGAACGATTTGCTGTGTTCACAGTCACTGTTTATGTCCCATGGTGGATTGTTTGCCCCGTTCCAGCAAGTGCGCCACTGAATGACTTGAATTTGGTCGAAACCGTAGCTGAATTTGCCCTATATGACGCCACAATAGTTGACAAAGCACGTGTGGCACTCGGTAGACACACATGGTACCTAACTGAGGAGTTGGCCCCACTGGCTTTGTTCTCGTCCCAAGTACAAGAAAGGACAAAAGAGGAGATGAGGAAGGCCCTTCTTTGCCATGAAGGCACTGAAGTTACTAAGAGAGTGGGGCTCAATCATGGGGGCTATGGATAGCCATATCTTCCCTCCTGTCCCAGAAAGTGGCACTGCCCTGGTGGACCTAATTGGGCCTGACTCAAGCCGGTTCTTCACCATTTTAGGCATGCCCTATCAGTTTCTCCACAGTCCAGCCAGTGAATGGGCGGATCATGACGACTACCTGAACATGAAACGGGTTGCGGACAAGCTTCAGGTCGTCAATGAGGCTGCAGAGCGTGGTGTAAAACTTTGCCATGACTTTCTTAATGTTGCCAGGGATGAGGAGCGCTTTCAAGAAGTCCTTCAAGTAGTTGAAAATGACAGATTCCGTGTTCCTAATCAGCGCAAGCGATCATCTGTTTCCGAACAGAAATCATGGTTTCTTCCTCTAGAGAAATAATACCTTGTGAATATATGATAAAACCCCTTAATGTACCATGAGAGAATAAGAATGATTAACTTTTTTGTGTTAGTGATAACAGCTTTTAATTAAGAAAGGCAAATGATTTGTGTTAATATCCCTAATGATGGTTGTGTAATCTCATATATAGGCGCGTATGTCGTATAAGCAAAATCGCTATTTTTCAAATTGCTGGTGCTCACTCAAATATAAATGAATCTTCAAAAAATTGCACGTGGGTATTTTTTATGTCAATATACAAAACCAAAATTTTGAACAGCATTGTAGGACAAAGTTGGGGCAACTGTCACACCCTAATATACAGTACAGCATATTGTAATTCTATCTTTCACTCCATCTTCTCTTCTCTCCCGATTATCTATCTTCTATCTTTCTCTCTCATTCTTCCTTTACCATTAAATCTCACTTCAAATTATTCTCCACAACACCTCACCCCACCTCACACTCACTATAAATAAAACTGTATTCATATATGCCTTCAATTTTTTTTGGTTCATATTAAGACTCCTTGATGCATTCACATATATACAATATATTTTTTTTTTTTATGGGGAATAGCCCACCCGAGCACAGGTCATCGACCCACAACGGGGCCTAGGGAGGCGGAAAAATAAGAGTAAAGATAAATTAAAAATAGACAAAAAAAGATTATATTAATCTACACCACGAAGATGCCGGAAAATCACATTTTGAAGTGAGACAGATTGTATGAGTAAGGAAACACAGAAGAAGGCAGAGCATTCCACAGTTTGGCTGTGTGAGGAAAGAAGGATGTACTATAACGAGTTATTCTAGTGTGACCGACATCCACAGAAAAACGGTGGGCACCGCGGGCAAGACGAGTGTTACGAGCCCACCGCCTTGCCGGCGGTACACAGGATGCCAAATCCACCGAACATTGCCCGTTAAAGTACCTGTAAAAGAGAGAGAGTGAAGCAACATTGCAGCGAAGAGAAAGGGAAGAAAGATTTTCAACTAAAGGAGGAGAGTTAATAAGACGAAATTCCTTTGATTCCACCCTATCTAATAGTTGGACAGAAGAAGAGCCACCCCAGATAGGAGAGCAGTGCTCCAACTGTACAGCATTCCCAGCTTTCGGGTGGCAGGTTTAGCAATGTTGAGGATGTGTGGCTTCCATGACATATCAGAGGAAATAGTGAGTTCTAGCATATCTATGTTAGAATTTGGCAGAATGATTGTGTCCTGAAATGTGATTGGTGGGAGATCATCTAATTTGGAAGGTGTAATTGTTAAATACTGTGTTTTATTGCTATTGAATTTAACCAAGTTTCTACCTACCCATTCGGAGATGCTGCATAGTTCCGCATTGATAGATGTAATGTTATCAGCTCTAGAAACAGATCTAGTTTGAGAGTTAGGGGAAAGGGGAAAATGTGAAGAAGAGTGAAGAGTAGAATCATCAGCTCAAAAATGGATAGAATTAGTCGGAGTGTGAAGTAAATAATTGATAAAAGAAGGAAGAGAGTAGGTGAAAGAACAGAACCCCGTGGGACACCACTCCTGGTAGAGAAAGAGCGAGAGACCGATCCCTCGATAACAACTGCCATGGATCGGTTCTCCAGGAAGCTAGAAATTAGAGAACAAAGTGGGGGAGAGAAGCCATAAGAGGGAAGTATAGAAAGCAAAGACTTGTGCCATACCCTGTAATGGCCCCTGTTTCATAAACAGAAGGATTATATAAATGGGTTAATTACATTTGATTTATATACTGATTCTTCCCCTGTAACTTTCCACTAGCTATGAGGTGACATGTTCAGAGCGCACGATAGGGTGTGCCCACAGGAAGCTGCGTCATATTATGCTGAGTTAAGGCATTAAGTAGCCGGCTCCCTGGCCACCTAAGCAGGCAGTAGTTTGATATCCTTGACTAGAGGAAGGCGTTATTTGAGAGCCATCGTGGTTGGTTCCGTCTTCCCTCGAGGGAGGACAACGTAAATATTCCGTTCTCCCTCGATGGGTCACTACTCACAGATTGCTACTCAACCCCTCACACAAGTCGGATGTGAAAGTTATAATGAAAGTTAAGGTTGATTTACACTCTGGAATTGTATCAATAGCAGTGCCTAAATAAATGGATAAACAGACAATTGGGTTTCGCTACTAAAACCCAATATTATATAAATGTACCAGCCTAATTAACTTCGACAGAATCAACAGTTAACCGGCTATTACAACCCTATCAAATGCTTTGGAGATGTCGAGGGCCATTACGAACGTTTCCCCATAATCCATTAAGAGAGAATGACCAAAGATGGGTGCAGTAGGAGAGCAGATCACCAGTAGATCTCGCCTGGTGAAAGCAATACTGGTGATCCAACAAAGGAGAATGGTGTTCAAGGTGACGGAGAAAATGAAAGTTCAATACATACACACATACATAATTGTCCAATAAATATTTACGACTGCAACTGGAATATAATTCAACTGACTGACTGACTGACTCTGACTGAGAGAAATTAACTTCCTCGTTCAGTACACTAACTTGGGCGGTGCTGATAAATATCTTCACATGGCGTCTCGCACTTTATGATAACCTTTCCTTGTGATCACTAACTCATCTATCACATATAAGTCGCTCCAAAAAGTATCTTTATGATTTTGTGTGAAACAATATGACTAACAGACAGAGGATTTTGACAACCCAATGACACAATAGGACTCGCTATGTTCATTTTGAAATTCATCGGACCCCTCCGTAAAGATACTTTTTGGAGTGAGTTACCTGATCATACTATATCAGTCTCTCGCTCGTAATGAGGTAAACTGAAGGAATATATGAAACAAGTGAGTTATACAAGTAGTATGGAACAACAACCAGAAGCAGCTCCACGATACACTGATATGCCTGCACAGGAAACCCTCACAGACGTCATAGAATAAAACTTATACACGTTAATTTTGCTATCTTAGTGTTAGTGTAAACTCCTCTTAAAGGCAATGATGTTCTTTTAATCTACTGTATATCCATGAGTGAGATTAACCACTTGTGTACGGAGTCTCCTCTAAGCTGAATAAAATCGTCTGCAGTTAGCCAAATAAAAATATTAAAAATGGCGTCCCTGTAGTGAATAAATTTTAATTCTCAAAACTGTAAAGCATCACTCAATAGATGGTGAGAGAAGTTAATGTCATCAAAGTTATGGCACGTGTGTTGTGATGAAGGGGATATTTTCTCCTTTATTGAATACCTCTTGTGAGTATGACGTAATGATTCACGAATAAGTTTTCTTTAACTAAGTGAAGCACAAAGAGATTCCAAAAGTGGAGCGACAGCAAGAGACACAAAGCAGGAGACACGGGTATGAGATTGTGTGGCTGAACATTGAAGGCCTTAGGCAGTGTTATACTAGGGTTCTAACACCAATGAATTGAAAGAGTATTTGTCTATGAACGGTGTTTGTAGTTATAAATGAATGCTTAGTGCTAATGAAAAAATTTGTAAGGAATTGTGTACTGGTAGTGTGCCGACTACAGTATATATTCCAATTGTGAAGTCCAGTTGTGAAGCCATTAACCTGTTAACAGTGTTGTGAAGAATCAGTGCTTATTAAAGAAGACTACAGTGCACAAGTGTGTTTCTGTGACCTGCTGGAAATCTACTTGCCTATTGTTTGTCTGTACACTGATACCGATCGTCGAGAAATTACCGGAGACTGGCGGGACAGCCAGTGGTAATTAGACAACTCTTGTGAGATATCTACTACGTCTGTACATACGACCCTAACCGCTGGTAACCAGTGGTGGAAGCTGGGTAAGCGATGAAAAAGAACCCTACAGGTTTATCTAGCGGATATCGAAGAAGCTTACATCCTGGGCATTTGAGAAAAAAGGGAAAGTGGGTACCGCTGAGGGCTGTGGAGCATGCAATTGCTAAGATTACCGCTAGGCAGACAAGAGTTATTTCCCCAAGATCGGAGGTGAGGTTGCCGTCTGGGAGTGGTGGAGCCCGATTTCAGCAATGTTGCAGGAGAGAGGCAGTTCCCTAGAAGTTTAGTCGCACTACAGTGGAGGAGGATCCAGCCGTTGCTGGGGAAGGCCTTGAGAAGCTGCAGCTGGAAGACCAAGACCTGAGACCAATGGTCGAGTGGATGAACCAGAGCTCAGTGCGGCCAGCATGGGAGACGATCTCTGGGACTAATCCGACGACTAAAAAGTACTGGGCGCAGTGGGATGCTTTTCGGCTGAAGGATGGTCTGCTGCAGCGCCAATGGGTGACTACTAATGGCCTCAACAGGTACTGGCAGAAAGTACTTCCCCAGAAGAAGAGGTCAGAGATCCTGAGGGAGATGCACAACAATCCATCCAGTGGATATCTGGGAGTGAAGAAGACCCTGAGTCGCCTGCGCCAAAGGTTTTACTGGGTTGGCATGCGTAAAGATGTGGAAGAATGGTGCCGTTCATGCGATATCTCCTGCGCCAAGAAGGAAACAAAGCTACACATGCGTGCCCCACTGCAGTTGTACCATGCAGGTGCACCAGTGGAGAGGGTCGCAGTGGATATTGCAGGACCTCTGCCACTCACTGCAGATGGGAATAAGTACATCTGAGTGGCCATGAATTACTTCACTAAGTGGCCAGAAACTTATGACATCCCAAATCAGGAAGCTAAGACTGTTGCCAGGTTGCTGGTGGACCAGTTCTTCTGCCGGTTTGGTGTGCCTCACGAGTTGCACTCGGACCGGGGCAGAAATTTTGAGTCAGCTGTTGGGCATAAAGAAGACTAGCACCATTCCACTTCGGTCACAGTCAGACGGAATGTTAGAAAAGTTTATTTGGACCTTTGGACAAGAACTAGCCAAGTGCTGTGTTGAGGGGCAGACAGAATGGGACCAGAAGCTGCCTGTTCTGCTGATGGCCTATCGGTCTGCTGCACACGAGTCAACTGGATACACACCGGCAAAACTGATGCTGGGTCACGAACTGCGGCTGCCAGTGGACCTGCTGACAGGAGAACCACCTAATAAATAACTTCCTAAAAAAACCACCAGTTACCAGTTACGTCAAAAGCCCCCAAGAAAGACTGGCGGAAGTCCACCATCAAATTCGAGGAGCTTTGGAGTTCTTTGGTGAAGTGATGAAGCGCAACCATGATGTCAAAGCAAGCCAGTTCTGCTACACGGACGGTGATAAGGTCTGGCTGTATAACTCTTTGCGGAAGAAGGGTCACTCACCAAAGTTGCAGAGTCCATGGGACAATACTGTACACTGTGGTGGAACGCCTTTCAGATGTGACTTACCGGATCAGGGGAAGAAGGAAGGCTCAGCCGAAGGTAGTCCACGTCAATCATTTGTGGTAGTATCGTGGGCCAGGGCGGTACACTTGGGAAGACTCTGAGGATCAGTCACCTACCACCGACGAGGATCAAACCGAAGATCCTGGAAGAACTCAGGATCGTACGTACTGATCCAGGGAACATGACCACGGACCAGGAAGAGGAGCACTGTTCCCTCTTAGTGGAATTGGACGCGACAGGAGAGGGGGGGCCGATGTGAAGATGTGACTGAGGTTGCAGCGCCAGTACGTCGGCGGCAGCAGCGGAAGAAGAGGAGACCTACCAAGTTTCAGGATTATCATGTATATACTGTAGTGAATGAGTGTGTCGGGAAGACACAAGGATTAGGGAGGGGGTGTGTTATGCAGAGGCATAATTTCGTATTATAATTTTGTAAAATTAGGTGTTTTGATTGTTTTCTGTCCCATGCAGCAGTAATTTTTTGCAAATTCAGTGAAATTTTCGTGTATTTAGTAATGTATTAATTTTGTAAGAATATTCTAGAATGTATTGCATAATTTTTGTTCTGATTTACTTACTATTGTAAGCCTCGATCAGAGTAGAAGGTACTAGAATCTCCCAGGCGTCTCTGGGTTATTCTAGAATGTTAGAGAAGCGTCTGACGAGGCGTATATAAGTGGCCGTGGACTACCGAGGAGTCAGTTAGTCGATCGCTTCTGTTCAGAGTGTAAGGAATAAGCCTAGCAAAACAACTGAAGACAATTGTTCTGCAAGTATTGTGGAATTGTTGTCATTAATATAAGTGAAAAGACTAAGGAATTGTGCACTGGTAGTGTGCCGACTACAGTATATATTCGATGTGAGAAGCCCAGCTGTGAAGCCATTACCCTGTTAACAGTGTTGTGAAGAATCAGTGCTTATTAAAGAAGGCTACAGTGCACAAGTGTGTTTCTGTGACCTGGTGGAAATCTACCTGCCTGTTGTTTGTCTGTACACTGATACTGGTTGACGGGAAATTACCGGAGACTGACGGGACCGCCAGTTCACATGAGAGACAGAGTTGTACCCAGGCAATCAGCTCAAGGTGTGTCTCTAATTATGTGCTGTTGTTTGAATCATCAGTGTGGTGGTAGTGGTGTGGTTGTATGATGGTGGTGTGGTGTTGATGTGATGGTGGTGGTGGTTGTTGGTGTGATGGTGGTAATGGTTGTTGTGTGGTGTTGCCGTGGTTGTGTGGTGGTGTGGTGTTGGTGTGGTTGTATAGTGGTGGTGTGGTGTTGGTGTGGTTGTATAGTGGTGGCGTGGGTAAGTGGTGGTGCTGTGGCTGAGTAGTGGTGGTGGTGGTGTGGCTGAGTAGTGGTGGTGGTGGTGTGGCTGAGTAGTGGTGGTGTGGTAGTGCAGCGTGGTGTTCGTGGTGGTGGTGTGATAATGTTGTTATAGTGTGGCGTGATGAGAGAGAGAGAGAGAAGACAAACCACCAGGTGTTGTCAGGTGTTTATGGGTGTGTTTGGAAGCCTACAATAATCCTCGCTTAAGTCGTAACACTGTGTAACACCCACCATTAAGCGGAGGTTGGAACATTATAACACACAATATACTGGAGGAGAGAGTGAAGTCTCCTAGGAGTTGTTACTGTAGGAGACGAAATATTTGGAGCATCACCGTCCTCCATCACACTACTGCCCGCTCCACACCACTGATGGAGATACTTTCGTTATAAGTTGTTTAAAATTAATGATTAGTTTCCTGTTATTGGCAGGGTTTTTTGGACATCGCAAATTGTCTTCACTACAACAACTACAACAACAACAACAACGCCAACAACACCACCACCACCAACAACAACAACAAAACCAGCAGCAGCAGCAGCACTTATTTCTACGTAACAATAACTAACTCCCAGAAGGTGTAAGAATTTGTTCGACTGCTTGTGTTGTTAACAAGATTCTCTTCAGACTTATTCCTCATCACTGTAATACATGTACTAAGAGAGAGAGAGAGAGAGAGTTCTTCTTACTCTCAGTCCTGCCACTTGTCTATGCTTAATTTTAGTATATACTGTAAAGTCAAGGCGAAGAATAGTGTGTTCCATCTCATCCAGTATTGTGATAAGATTGCCATTCCTATCCTATGAGTGTTTGAGGGTGTATATTGTATTTACTGCAACAGAAAACGGTTTGAGTCAGGTTCGCCACCACACACACACACACACACACGAAAGATCAATCGCCTGGACAGCTTTGCCTTAATCGGGTTTTTCACCCCTAACTCGTTAAATCCACCATCCTGAGTGGACACAAGAGGATAATACGTCCATTAATTTTGCTTCATCATTTTCACAGAATGATTAGCTGTGCCAGGTAGGTCGGTAGTGGTCATTATTCCCAGAGAAGGAGGGAAGGCCTTTATGCTTGTAGCGGGTGACTGTGTCTTTTAGTGTTGTGTGTTGTCAGCACTTTAATACTTTGTCTACTTGGACTATATATACACACTATATATACACTAATCGCCAACTGTGGCACTATCGGAAGGGAAACTGGCAATCCTTGCGAGAATTCTTTTCCGATTTGCCTTGGGATGAATGTTGCTTTTCCACTCGCGACGCCTCGGCATGTGCAGACAGCATTACTTGGGTTACACAGGGTGGTATGAGTGCATTTATCCCATCTTCTACCAAAACTTTCACTTTACACTCATGGCTTGATCGCTTCTGTTCTCTTGCATGTAGGGAGAGAGATAGGGCGTATCAAGTTATGGAACTATCTCCTGTTGCTCACTCCTCTTTCATTACTTCTAGGAATCGTTGTAAGGTTATTCTTCGTAGGGCCAAACAGAATTTTATAAAAAGAGAGACCGCTGCCCTGAATAACTCTTCTTCTTGTAAATCCTTCTGGAACCAAAAACGTCTGTAATAACATCTGCACTCCCTCTTTTCCTCCTCTCTTCCTACCTGATAACTCTATAGCCAACTCTCCCCCTGATAAAACCAAACTCTTTGGCACCTTATTCTCCTCTAACTCCACTTTAGACGATCCCTCGACATCTCCAAAGCATTTGACAGGGTATGGCACAAGTCTTTGCTTTCTACACTTCCCTCTTATGGCTTCTCTCTGCCACTTTGCTCTCTAATTTCTAGCTTCCTTGAGAAACGATCCATGGCAGTTGTTGTCGAGGGATCGATCTCTCGCTCTTTCTCTACCAATAGTGGTGTCCCACAGGGTTTTGCTCTTTCACCTACTCTCTTCCTTCTTTTTATCAATTATTTACTTCACACTACAACTAATTCTATCCATTCTGACGCTGATGATTCTACTCTTCATTCTTTTTCACATTGTTTCCCTTCCCCCCTAATTCGCAAACTAGATCTGTTTCTAGAGCTGACATCATTACATCTATCAATGCGGATCTGTGCAGCATCGCCGAATGGGAAGGTAGAAACTTTGTTAGATTCAATAGTAATAAAACTCAGTATTTAACAATTATACTTTCCAAATTAGATGATCTCCCACCAATCACATACGACTGTCTGCTGGAGGCTACGACTGTCTGCTTGAGGCCACGAGTGTCTGCTGTTAGTGGTACAGTAGACGGTGTAGAAATATCTCAGTGGGAGCAGCATGAGGAAGACAAGACCTGGAATATATATGACAAGACACAGGTGATGGCGTTAAGGGTACATTCCTCCAGGTGACAGATAGTCAGTAATTCGATGAGGGATATATTGTCAGCAGCAGCAAGCAAGGCGGCTAGTGCAGGTGACTAATGAAGGCATATAGATCATAGATGTGTGTTGTTATCCCCAGGTAAGGTGATAAACTAGCAATTACCGGTGATGTATGATAGATAACAAAATACACGTTATCAGTGCAGGTGAAAAGTAATACAAACTGATATTTCTGATTGTGATTGATGATTGATTACCTTTTGCTCCTCGCTAACTACTACAGAAATTGGTGCCTCACGCTTAAATTGTGTAATAAATCGTCTTGAGGAAATGATAAAATTCTCTTACTTTCTTAAAAAATAAAATGACCAATGATAACCAAAGCTTCAGTTGGTTGGTTATTGGTGAGTCAGTTCTCTGTAACACACTGGCGGCGGTTACTTAGTTATGTACAGTACAGTACTAGCGGAATCGCCGCCCTCCGAGCGGTTCTTTCGTTAGGCCACAATAGGACGCCACCCTCCGGGAGGCTCCACATTGTCTCACTGTAGTACATTAAGGTAGACCACATTTTTGGTTTTGCCATTCGCAGCAGGTATGTACAGATTTTTGCCAGTTCCCACTCTGGAGCATCCAATATGGAACTGTCCATGAGAGAAGCAAGGAAACACCAGGTTTAGGCCAACCATCTTTAGGGACTGTCCATGGCTTTTGTAGATGGTCATGGCAAAGTTCACTTTAACCGGGAACTGAAGTCGCTTGAACTCAAATGGCAGGTCAGTGGTGATGAGAGGTATCCTTGGTATAAAAACGTCCTCTCCTTTAGCTTTTCCTGTCAATATTGAAGCTTCCAGTACATGTGGCATCATGTTCTTCACCACCAGTCTTGTGCCATTGCAGAGGATTGGTGGTTCAAGATTTCTTAAGAACATTATAAGAGTTCCAATCTTGAGAGTGAGGTGGTGAGGAGGCATTCCAGCGGGCTCCAAAGTATTACGGAATTCTGCAGGGTACTGGACTGCTTGGTCCTGGTCGATTACTGTATCAACAGATTTGAATAAGGTCTCACTGCCTGGAAGCTGTCTGAGTAGAGTCATGTTGATTTCAGCCACTGTTTCATTCTTTGGTGCCAGAATTGCGCGTTCATGCAGCCACTTGTGATCCTTGTAGTGGCGGATAATGTTTGGGTAGACCATGTTAGTGAGCTCAGTTGAGGACTTTACAACATTTCCACATCCTTGAGGAATGATTATTTGTCCTTCTAAATCAACAGGGAAAGGTCCATTCCCAACCTGTAGTAGAAGATTTGCAAACCGTCCAGCATCGTGATCTCCTTGTAGATGTACTCTCATGTTTGTGGATTGGGTGTGTGTCTGAACACCTCTCCAAAGGTATGATGCCTTGAGGCACGCATTCAGTTCATCAGCTGGAGTGCTTCGAGAAATGACAGGTAGGGTCTGGCGGAAGTCTCCAGCAATGACCATTGTAATGCCACCCATGAGCTGGTCATTTTCTCGTATGTCTTGCAAGGTCCTGTCCAATGCTTCAAACGCTAACTTGTGAGACATAGTGCATTCATCCAAGACTACGAGGCTGCATTTTTCTAAGAGTTTTGCCTTTGCCGATCCTTTTTTGATGTTGCACACTGGATTCTCATTGTGAGCGAGGTTGAGAGGCAGTTTAAAAGTTGAGTGTGCAGTACGTCCTCCTTCTAGTAGTGTTGCAGCAATGCCTGAGGATGCCACAGCAAGAGCAATTTTCCCCTGATGACGTACTTTGGCCAACAGAAGGTTGATCAGGAATGTTTTTCCTGTCCCGCCAGGTGCACCGAGAAAGATCATACCTCCCTGCTCCGCTTGTATCGCTTGCAAGATCTGTTCATAATCATTTGCTTGATCAAGCACCAGGTGAGGCTCATTTTCTTCAAGAAAATTCACCAGAACTTCAACTGAGTAGTCTGTCTGTCTGAGCGACTCCCTGTTTGCAACTACTGGTTCTTCTTGGTTTGGGGAATGCAATCAAAAATCAGTCGGGTTTTTTCCGCATAGCTCCATCACTTTGTCTTCCAGCATGAACAGAGCCCTGTTGAACATGTCATCCATGAACTCAATCTCTGACCAGGATGTTCTCTTCTTGCTTGACGAAGCAGATCCTCTGAAAGACTTTCTTGGTGGTTTTTCCAGAGCTGGCTTGGGTTAAAAGGTCCACATGTAGCAATCATGATGGCAAACAGGTTCCTCATTCTCATTGACGATTGAGTAGCTGCTGCCTCTTCTAATGTGTCATTCCAGTGACCATCATCTTACAGTAGGCCAAGCAGATTGCACGCTTCCTGATAGGTTCTGCAGACTTGTCCATTCACTGTCTTGAGTGCTGCATATGATGTTGGGCCACGGATGTGGTGCAAAAGTAGTCTCAAACAATAGCATTCAAAGTTGTTGGGGCGAACCGTGTAGACACGTCCCAAAGCATTGCCTGACTTTATCCCTGGATATCCTTCAACATCGGATCCTTGAGCTCTTCTCTGGAACTTTTTCATTGAATCCTGCCATATGAAGAACTTGGGTACGTCAACATACAGGAGTACTTGAGCAAACTCATCTTCCTGTGAAAGCTTGAAGAATACAGTGAGGGTCGTATCAGCAGGATTTGCCATTTGATTTTGGATGGACTCTTCTGTGAAGTATACTCTTTGTCCATTTTCCAGGTGCCAGATGAACTACTGTTGGACATCGTTCGTGTATTGGAAAATTCAAAATTCTCCATAGGGCTTGCTGCATATCATTACTACATATAACACCACCCATCATCACTACATATAACAACATCCATCATCACTACATATAACACCATCCATCAACACCGCATATAATACCATCCATCATCATCACTACATATAACACCATCCATCATCACTACAGATCGGTAAAGTAGTTTCCGAGATTCTCGTGCGGACACACCACAAACAAACACACACACAAACAGACATACTTCTTTGCTTTATATAGATAGATCATCACTGCATATAACACCACCCATCATCACTACATATAACATCATCCATGATCACTACATATAACACCATCCATCATCGCTACATATAACACCACTCATCATCACTACATATAACATCGACCATCATCACTACATATAACATCATCCATCATCACTACATATAACACCATCCATCATCACTACATATAACACCATCCATCATCACTACATATAACACCACCCATCATCACTACATATAACATCATCCATCATCACTACATATAACACCATCCATCATCACTGCATGTAACACCATCAATCATCACTACATATAACACCACCCATCATCACTACATATAACATCATCCATCATCACTACATATAACACCACCCATCATCACTACATATAACATCATCCATCATCACTACATATAACACCATCCATCATAACTACATATAACACCATCAATCATCGCTACATATAACACCACCCATCATCACTACATATAACACCACCCATCATCACTACATATAACATCATCCATCATCACTACATATAACACCATCCATCATCACTGCATGTAACAACATCCATCATCACTACAGATCTGCAAAGTAGGTTACGAGATTCTCGGGCGGACATATATATATATATATATATATATATATATATATATATATATATATATATATATATATATATATATATATATATATATATATATATATATATATATATATATATATATATATATATATATATATATATATATATATATATATATATATATATGTCACACTAAATAGTGAAAACTACCCACTACGTCTTAGTCGGCAGACAAATTGCCATTTAACACAAACAAGCAACATCGACGACAATTTTAATAAAGTTTGCACAATTAAGTATTAATCGGTAATATTATGGATATTTAACTTAAAAAAACAAAAATTGTTTATGAATATAATATAATATATTGGATTATGGTATGTTAACCTTTTTTATATTATTCAAACCCTATTCTTTTCTTTTTCGCTAAATCAATAGAATAGCCTAAATGGCACATTTTTTTTTCGAAAAGAGTAGGTGGTGAGACAGTATTCCCGTCCGTCACCGTCACTCACAGATGGTGTATATATAACACTTTCAACAACTACAGAATATTGGGACTTTGCACATTAAATCGCGGCGTCGGCAGTTTTTCCTAAAAAAAAATACATTATAAAAATGGATCAAGTTTTTCATTTTCAAAAAGGAGAGGAACAAACAATAAATCCGATAAATTTAGAAGATTTTTATACTTACATTATAGAACCTCCCATAAAATTACCCCAAATTGATGTTGATGATTTAAACACTGTAAATTTAGATAATTTGAGTCTTGTTATAAAACAGTTAGCAGATTTAATTAAAAATTTGCCGCGATTTCCTTTACGTCCAACTATGGATTTAACTGAGGATATAAAAGATACCCAAATTACAAAAATTATACAAGGCTATATTAAAAATTATAATGACGAATCAGACAAAAAAAAAGTGTCAGGAAAGTACTGATAAAAATAATAAACTCCAAGATACTCTTGATGATGGATTTCGTAATTTATTCAATATACAAAGAAAAACACTAGATGACAATAATAACTATTTGTCATATTATCGCTGGTACACTTTACAAAAGCACAACCAACCTCAACCACCACCACAAACCTCGCAACCACAACCATTTATGACTACAGCCCAATCATTGTATCAGTATCCTCCTCCCCCACCACCACCACCTTTCCTTCCTCCTATACCTTACCCTCATAGTTCATCATCTTCATCTAATTTTCAATGTCATCCCTATCTGTATTATAATAATATGATGTATCCACAACCACCACCACACCAACAACAACAACCGCAACCGCAACCACCACAACAACCACAACAACCACAACAACAACCACAACAACAACAACAACAACAACCGCCACCAACAACACAAGAACAGCAATCACATATAAGTTTATGAATGGAAATTGGTAACTACACAATTTATTTTGTTTGGATGGGTTTTCCAAATTTCTTTCTTTCTTTAAGAAAGAATCCTAAAATCTATAAATAAAACTTTTTAAAAAACAACATTTTAGTAACTTGGTAAACACTGACATAAATTATTAAACGGGAGTCATTCCCTCAGTAGATGGTAGATGAGTTATATTTTTTTTACAAGGTGGAGTATATATTGATGCAGGATATGACTCATCACTTTAGAGCGTATATATTAGGCGTGTTTAACAAATAAGCCTGAGTGCAACACCCTCAGCTAATGCTCTCTCAACAATGCAAAATGTCGTCGAGAAAGCTATTATTGAGAAATCTAAACAGAAAACTAATAGGAGGAGTGTTTGTGGTAGTGTTTTTCCTGCTACTAAACTAAATTTCTCATCTGCTTCTGCTTCGAGAGAAGAAATAGAAATTGAAGAAGACAACAACGAAGAGATGGAGATAGATAATTATGAAGGGAAGGAGAATAATGAAGAAGGGAAGGAGATAGATGCAGAGAAGAAAATAGAAGATAATTATGAAGAGGAGGAGAAGGAGAATAAGAAGAAGAAAGAAAATAAGAAAAAATGAAAAGGAAAAAAAAAAGGTAGTTATGAAATGGTTGGGAAAGAATGACTTTAATGACTTTGCAGTCTAAGTTAGGCTGAAAATAATAATCTACAGAAATAAGGTGGTTATTTGTGAAGGTGACTTTCCTTTATTAGATGGAGCCGCATGAGGGAGGAGTATTGCTTCAACTAGAGAGGCGGTGCAACATAACTATTGACAAGGAGGGAGAGGATAAGACTGTATATTGTCACAAATAGCATTAAAATTAAAACACTTCTTCAAATAAGAAATAGACTATTCTTTATCCTTGGTAAGTTAAGCGTGGCAACTGGCATGCCCAAGAATCCTTCAGACAAAGCAGAAAGCAGGTATCAAGACGAGTAGACGAGTAGTGAGGAGGGAAAAGCTACCTGAAGACTGTCTATTAGTCCTGTCTAATTATATTTGAGGGGCTGTCTTATCATCTTATATGCGTCCACTACAATGTTACTGCTACCTACAAACTTTAGAAGAGCTACACGACAAAGACAAAAAAAAAGCCAGTTCGAGTTGCGCCACAGTAATAAAGATAAAACTTTTATGTAAGTTTTTGTAACAAGACATTTCTTTGGCGGACTAGCCTGACTCGATATTTTTTTTTTTTTTGTAAATTACTACCCTAATATTTTTCTAGCCCGCCCAATAATATTTCTTATTACAGAACTCATTTAAAAGATTTCTTTGAGCTGTGATGCAACTGGTGATAGCGAAGGCTGCTTGTACTACTTAAATTCGATTCTAAGAAAGTGGAGTGGAGTAGTTAAGATCCTTTCTCTTTCTTACAAGTAAAATCCACTTCCACCCACCCTTTCAGTCCACTGAAAACCACAGTGTGTGTGAGAGGGAGGAGGAGGAGGTGTGAGAGGGATGAGGAGGAGGAGGAGGAGGAGGAGGAGTGAAAGTTGCTTGCTTAATAGAGACTTCTTACTCCATTCAACAGCCAGTAGTAGTCAGCTCCTTGAGTCCTCAGGTAACACACTTATCTACTCTGTGTGACATAGTTACTTACAATTCAGATTTAAAAAAAAAAAACTTTTATGCAAGCAGCAAGTTTCTCTGAGTACAGAAATAAACACCAGATATCCTCACCAAAGTTTCTCCGTGTGGCAATATTTAAAAGTTGGGAAAAATTGATACTTTAAAGAAATATTATAGAAATACACACCACACAGGAGGTAAAGTTTCGCTGTAACGTATGTGGCGGCGAAGATTTTAAGTAATACAAGCAACCTTCGTCATCACTAGTTGCGTCACAGCTCAAAGAATGGGTTGTTTAGATGTAAACGCTAAATTTTATTGGCAGAATAGCCTGGATCGACACATCCTGGTTTGCACTAGAACATACATATCCCCACCATTACCAGAGGACGAGGACGCGAGGAGAACAATGCCAACGAGGAGTGAGGATAAACCACAACAGGAAGAAGAGGAGAAGGAGGAAGATGAAATTAAACTACAACCTAAGGAGAAATAGATCTTGATGTGGAGGAGGAATGCGAGTTCGATGATGTGCCCCTGTCTGAATTAAATCTGCTACAACTCAAGGAGGAAGAGGAAGGCAAGACACCATATTTGGCAGCAGTCATTATCCGGAAAAGTAATTACTCCTCCCACCACACACAACCCCAACGTGTTTTTAAAAATTTGAGTATGAGACGCGAGTTATAATGTATTTTTAATAATAGCAAGAAGTTAGTACATGCTGCCTTCCTGGCATGGCATTCACCAGTTGCGTCACTGCCACTGCTTAAAGAAATTACCACCACCACATGAAATGAAATTCATCATGGATTTCGACCCCGTCCGAAGTAAATATTATCCGGAAGAATACAAACCCTGAATAAACATAGAAAAATACACACACAAGAGGCAAAGTTTCGCTGTAACGTGTGTGGCAAGATTTTAGGTTGTACAAGCATAAGTAAATCGCTTAAAATCGAGGGTTTCCTGGTGTGAAGGAGGAATGGAATCTATACTGTATTTTTTATTTACTATTTAATCACTAACAGAAATGTATAAAAGTACTGGTAACAGTATAAACTATGTAAAACAACAATAAAAATGTACCCATATACTAACTTTTAATAACAAAATACCACTTTATTTTGTGGCTGGCTTGTCGCACTGCACTGGGTAAGGAAGGAGATGGGATAATAATAATAAGCTGCCTGTAATCAAAAATACTTTTTTATTGCATCCTATTCGGCAGCAGTCGTTAATTTCCCCTAGCCAAGAAGGTCTTCGCCTTTATCAATTTTTTTTTTGGGGGGGGGGGGCTCCTCATTGTAAAATTAGACCAAATAATTATATAATAATAAAAATTAATTAGCATTAGTTACCAGATTTTAAATGTTAATTGATTAAATACAGTGATTTTCTGTCACCACAGTATCAGCATCATGCCTTCCACCATCAGAAGTGTCCTATGGTTCAAGAAGCTATCAAGAAGCTATCAGGGAACGCTATAACTCCCAGTATAGGTTCAAAACTGGCTGCCGGGTTTGTCTTGTGCAGGCAGGTAGGGGTGAACCACCATTGATCTTATGTTCATTTTCTTGCTGTCATGATTATTGATGTACTGTACTTTACTGTAGGCTGTTTTTCCTTTAATAATTTAATTCTTAGGCTTTTTACATTCTTAGGCTTTTTACATCATGTGTGTATGAATATTAAAGAGTGACAACTAACTTATTTCTCTTTTCAGTGCGTATAATATAGTAATTCCAGGCCAGGGCAAAGCTCTTATCAAGACGGACATACAGGTAGAGTTACCAGAAGATTGTTATGGCAGGGTGGCACCACGATCTGGTCTTTCCTGGAAGAATCACATTGTTTTTTTGTTGTTGGAGGTTAATGTTTTTTGGGGAAATTGGCTTGGTTGAACTCTGTTATGGCCAGTGCCTTTAATGTCTCAGTCTCAAGGAAGTTAGGTATTCTTAATCTCACTTTCTTATGTTCTCATATCATATATTTAACAGTAACGTCACGTTACAACATTAATGGTTAAAACACGTATACTATACTCTTAATTGATTTTTATGGGGACAATTCCTCATTGATTTTTATGGGGACAATTCCTCATTATGAAATGTTTGATAGGGACTGAGTATTTGAAAAAAAAATAAGTTTATAAATTATATTAGGGACGAAAAGGTTTTACTTACTAACAACCAAGAAAATATACTGTGTTTCTGTAGAGGTAGAGCTAAGGCCTAGATTTGGGGATGGACAGTGGGGTTGTCAAGCATGGAGCCAATCTTAGACACAGAACGAGGTGCTGATGGTTTTGGATCAAACCATCCAGAAAATTTTATGAACACTGTCATTTCTCCCTAATTCTCAGAGTTTTATGAAAATACACTACTATCGTTGTTATATAAAGTATAAAATAATTAAATAATAATAAATTTAATAAAAAATATGTGTTATTTTTTCCCAATTATAGTCAGCTAAAGGAGGAGGAGGAGGAGGAGGAGGGTCGCCTAATAATTCTTACAATTCTTTTTTTGTTGTGGTGTGGTGGTGCTGGTGCTTTTCGTCCTCCTACTTTAGTCTGTCTTCTCGAAAAAAGAGAGAAAACTTTTAAATGTGGGAGTGAGTTTGTATAAGAAATTACACATGCAAGAGGCAAAGGCAATCTCTAAGTTTTATTAGCCGCCTAGCCGCCTGCAAGGATACTTTTTTTTTTTTTTATTAAGATTTTTCTTTCTGAAGGAAGAAATATATATATAAAATCTTGTCCTTAAACTTGATTCAACAACCGCCACCAACAACACAAGAATATATATATATATAAGTTCAATGGAAACTCAGATTCAGATTTGTCCCCGAGGGGGCTAGTTTATTGGGCATCCCCTTCCTTACATTCTGTGCAAGGTGAAGCGCAGAAGCGTTTACAGCGCCCAACAGGGAAGTATGAAAAGTTCGTTCGTTCATACTTGCCTTTATAACTCGTACATTAAGGGCGTAAAAGCCTGAGGGGTCGTCATAGGTTTTGTCAGGTTTTGTCAAGTTACATAAAGTGAGAGAATGATGAGTGTGTGGGTGTGCGGGGAAAGTTCCCGGTACATTACATTTTATCTGTTTATGGCAAAGAGTGACGTGACAGGTCCCTAATAATTTCAAATGCCAGGCCTGTGACTAGGAGGAGGGATATCTGGTCTGGGAGGGAAGAGGTGTTGGTAACGACTGGGGACCTATGGGAGGAGGTCATAGGATGTAAAGTGAGAGAGGGTGTGAGAGTCGGGTTGGCGGCCACAAAGCTTACAAACGGTGCGGTGAGGCTCA
This sequence comes from Homarus americanus, assembly GCF_018991925.1. Classification (NCBI taxonomy): domain Eukaryota; kingdom Metazoa; phylum Arthropoda; class Malacostraca; order Decapoda; family Nephropidae; genus Homarus; species Homarus americanus. The sequence goes on along the minus strand of NW_024735554.1, from coordinate 643,063 downwards.
GGGTTGCCAATGTACTCCCATAGGTACCTATATCCTAGATGCAGTCTCATGTATATAAGCTGTTGAGATAGTCAGGGATTGATATTCTTTGTAGTGGCGGTTGTCGTCACCGGTTACACAATTTATTTTGTTTTGGTTTTCCCCAATTTCTTTCTTTCTTTAAGAAAGAATACTAAAATTATAAATAAAACTTTTAAAAAACAACCATTTTAGTAACTTGGGTAAATCCTGACATAAATTATTAAACGGGAGTCATTCCCTCAGTGATGAGTTATATTTTTTAAAATTTTTTGATTAAAAGTGGGTGGAGTATATATTGATGCAGGATATGACATCACTTTAGAGCGTATATATTAGGCGTGTTTAACAAATAACCCTGAGTGTCAGAGCTAACGCTCTCTTCTCCCTATCACCCACCCACAGACAGCAGGCAGACTTGAATGATTGCCAATTTTCAGAGCTTGAATAGTGTTTGTGGTGGTGTTTTTCCTGCTACTAAACTAAATTTCTCATCTGCTTTTCATCAGATGAGAGAAGAAATAGAAATTGAAGAAGACAACAACGAAGAGATGGTGATAGATAGTTATGAAGGGAAGGAGAATAATGAAGGGAAGGAGATAGATGCTGCAGAGAAGAAAATAGAAGATAATTATGAAGAGGAAGAGGTGGAGGTAGAAGATAATTATGAAGAGGAGGAGAAGGAGGAGGAAGAAGATAATTATGAAGAGGAGGAGAAGGAGGAGGAAGAAGATAATTATGAAGAGGAGGAGAAGGAGAATCAGAAGAAGAAAGAAAAAAGGATAAAAAATGAAAATGAAAAAAATAAAAGGAAGGTTATGAAATGGTTGGGAAAGAATGGCTTTAATGGCTTTGGAGTCTAAGTTAGCTGAAAATAATAATCTACAGAAATAAGGTGGTTATTTGTGTAACTGTCAACGGTTGTACTTTCCTTTATCAGATGGAGCCATATGTGGGAGGAGTATTGTTTCTACTATAGTGGCGGAGCAACATTACTATTAACAAGGAGGAGAGGATTAGACTGTATATTGTCGTCACAAATAGTATAAAATTAAAACACTTCTTCCTTAAAATAAGAAATAGACTATTCTTTATCCTTGGTAAGTTAAGCGTGGCAACTGGCATGCCCAAGTTGCCAGTTAACCTCCCTCGTATGCAGTGTGTATATAATAGTGTTTTAACAACTGACTATATTAAATCGGTTTACTCCAACAAACTAACAACATTGTCTTTGATGGATGGATGACTTGGAATTTAGCTAAGGCATTAATCCTTTCAGAGACAAAGCAGGTATCAAGACCAAGTAGTGAGGAGGGAAAAGCTGCTGCCTGAGGACTGTCTATTAGCTCTTGTACTGTACTGCTATATTGGAATTAATATCCAGTTTTCGTTATGAGAGCAATCTGAGGGGCTGTCTATCACCTTCTATGCGTTCACTACAATGTTACTGCTACCTACAACGTTAGAAGAACTACACGACAAAGACAAAAAAAGCCAGTTCGAGTTGCGCCACAGTGATAAAGAGAAAACTTTTTAATGTAAGTTTATGTGACGACAAGACATTTCTTTGGCAGACTAGCCTGAATAAACACCACAGAATTAAACACGAGATAAGCAGCAAGTTTCTCTGTAACATATGTGGCAAGAATTTAAGTAATACAACATGCCTTCGCGAGCATGAGTTGCGCCACAAGAAAGAGAAAACTTTTAAATGTGAGTCTTGTGAGAAGAGATATTACGGGCAGTCTGCCCTGAATAACCATAGAAAAACACACATACAGAAACGGGAAGCAAAGTTTCGCTGTAACATATGTGACAAGATGTTAAGTAGTGCAAGCAACCTTCGCAATCACCAAATGTGTCATAGCGATAAAAGAGAGAAAACTTTTAAATGTGAGTTTTGTGAAGATAAATTTTATTTGTCGAGTAGCCTGGCTCGCCACCACAGAAATAAACACCAGCAGATATCCACACCCCCACCTCTATTTTTCTGTAACATATGTGGAAAGAATTTAAGTAGTGCAACGTGCCTTCGCGAACACCTGTTGCTGCTCCATAGCGATGAAAAAAGAGAGAAAACTTTAAAATGTGAGTTTTGCGATAAGAAATATTATAGACTACAAACCCTGAATAAACAAAGAAAAATACACACACAGGAGGCAAAGTTTCGCTGTAACGTATGTAGCAAGATTTTAGGTAGTACAAGCTACCTTCGCTATCACCAGTTGCGTCACAGCAGCTCAAAGAAAACTTATAAATGTGAGTTCTGTGTCAAGAAATATTATTGGCCGAGTAGCCTGATTAAACACAGAAAAACACACATATCCCCAACAGATGACGACGGACGACGACGAAGACGACGACGATAATTGTAAGCTATGGAGTGGAAGTGGATTCTACTTTGTAAATGCTTCCTTCAATGAAGTAATCTTAAAACATAATTAATCCTTGAAAAATAAATTTTAGAAACTCTCCGTCCTCGAAAAGGTCAAAGGTCTAGGCAGGATGATGCTGGTACTGGTGTTGGTGTTTCCGTCCTCTACTTAGTCTGTACTTCGCCCTCGAGGGTATCGGTCGGTAGCCTGGGCCTGGCTTCTGTGTTGGTGGTTTGTTAACAAACCAAACACAAATATAAACTACCACGGTACCTTCTGGCTGGTAAAAAAAAAAAGTCTGCCTGCCTTTGACTTCTTTCTCTTCCCGCCGCCGCTGCTGTTGTTATCAATTTGCTAATAATATGGACGAATTGACGAGATCGAGGTTACTGCAGAAGATTTATCTCGACAACGACAAAAAAAGCAACTTTCTCGAACAAGCCCTGAATTGCAACCAAAGAAAGGAGGAGGCAAAATTTCGCTGTAACATATGTTGCAGGATTTTAAGTAATGAAAGCAGACTTCGCGAATATCAGTTGAGCCACAACGTAGAGAAAACTTTTAAATGCGAGATTTGTGAGAAGAACTATTACGGGAGGACTACCCTGAATAAACACAGAAAAACACACACACAAGAAGCAAAGTTTCGCTGTAACGTATGTGGCAAGATTTTAAGTAATACAAGCCACCTTCGCCATCACCAGTTGCGTCACAACAGCTCAAAGAAAACTTTTAAATGTGAGTTCTGTCCCAAGAAATTTTATTGGCCGAATAGCTTGGTTCGCCACAAAAAAGAACACCACACGCAAGTTCGCGGAAACGTATGTGGCAAGAATTTAAGTAGTACAAGCAGTCTTCGCGAACATCGGTTGAGCCACAACGTAGAGAAAACTTTTAAATGCGAGTTTTGTGAGAAGAACTATTACGGGCGGACTACCCTGAATAAACACAGAAAAACACACACACAAGAAGCAAAGTTTCGCTGTAACGTATGTGGCAAGATTTTAAGTAATACAAGCCACCTTCGCTATCACCAGTTGCGTCACAGCAGCTCAAAGAAAACTTTTAAATGTGAGTTCTGTCCCAAGAAATTTTATTGGCCGAATAGCTTGGTTCGCCACAAAAAAGAACACATTATATCCACATGCAAGTTTCGCTGTAACGTATGTGGCAAGAATTTAAGTAGTACAAGCAGCCTTCGCTATCACCAGTTGCGTCACAGCTCAAATAAATCTTTTGAATGTGAGTTCTGTACTAAAAAATATTATTGGCCGAATAGCCTGGTTAAACACAGAAAAAAACACATATCCCCACCACCACCAGAGGACGAAGACGACGAGAAGAAGAATGCCAACGAGGAGGAGGATGACAACGACGAAGATGATAATTGTAAGCTACCTGATGATGGAGTAGAATTGTCTGAGAATAAACCACAACCAACGAAGAAGGAGGAGGAGGAGGAGGAGGAGGAGGAGGAAGATAAATTAGTTTTCGATGTAGATTTTCCAGATGTAGTGAAAGAAGAGGAGGAATGGGACGAATGCGAGTTCGATGATCTATCCCTGTCCGAAGCAAATCGGCTACAACCTAAAGCGATTAAATTAGAACTTAAAGAGGAAGAGGAAGAGGAGGAGAAGGATAAATTAGTTTTCTATGTAGATTTTCCTGATGTAGTGAAAGAAGAAGAGGAGGAAGGGGACGAATGCGAGTTCGATGATTTCCCCCTGTCCGAAGTATATAGCCTAGAACCCAAGGAGGAAGAAAAAGAGTACACTCATTATTCATGGATGACGTGTACTCTTTCGGCAGACTGTAATGAAAAATTAAAAGGAGGGAGGGAAGTGGATTTTATTTTGTAAATGAATGAAATTAAAAATAAATTTATGTAAAATTATTTAAAATATTACTACCCTAATATTTTTTGGTAAGAAATGCTTAAATGACAATAAAAATAAACTTTAAATACATAAACTTGTCCTCTACCTAAAGAGATTAAAAAGAAAAAGAGTACACCAGAGAGCATCATCGACAATCTTACGGGGTTTTATATTTTTTATTTTTGAAGCCTGGCTCGCCCCAAAAAAAACACAAATCTAGACCACCAACGAGGAGGATAATGTCGACGACGAAGACGATAATTGTAAGCTACCTGATGGAGTAGAATTAGTCTGAGGATAAACCACAAGTGTATCATCAGTGTGTACCATATATTATTTCTCTTGGGTTACACATACTCGTCCCTATGTATATCTTCAACAAGGAATAATATCGTTCCTTTACGTCATCCCCTACGAGTTCGATGAAAATAGCCCGCCTAGAACCCGAAAAAGTCAGAGCATCCGACAATATTGAATAAAAAGTAATATTCAACTCCCCTATCTCACACACAAACAACAACCAAAAAATATAAAAAAGCACTGGATTTTCTACTTTTTTAGTTTTTTAGTTTATAACTCCGTCCTCAAAAAAGGTCTAGGCAGCCTGGGTCTAGCTTCTTTGTTAAACCTCCACGGTAAAGAGCAAAACTAAACAATGGTACCATTGACTCTCCCACAAGGATACGTTCTTTCTTTGATTTTTTATTAAGATTTCATGTTAGGATAGGTAGTAAAAAGATTGGAAGCAAGCTTTTTTTATTTTAAATGGAGACAGCAGTATATAGGTTATGTGGGGTAGATAATGTCCGTCATGAAGGAAAGTTTCTCTGTTGGATATTCTTGATCTTGGGGATGTCAAGAAGGGAGTCAAATTGAGACTGCTCTAGCATTAGACAGACCCTCAGGGAGTGATGTACAGTTTATCCACCCGTTATTCTTAGGGTCGAAATACTCCACATTAGCGACAGATATCTAAAAAAAAGATAGTTTGAGGTTAAAACTTTGGATTGTAAAGATATGTAGGAATATTAATAATAAAGTTTCATTATAATTCATTCATTCATTTCATTTCATTCTTCCATTTCCATTCTTCCTTACCAGTCCAACGACTTCATTTTTACAGTAACCGCCTATGACATATAACAGAGAATTTGTGGCAACACCTGCTGGGATATTTCGACCAAAATACATTGATGAACACTTAGACCATTTGTTCTGTGGAAAGATAAAAGGAAGGGAGGTTATACAATTTTTACTCCCTTTTCACTACAGTATTACAAAAATTCTTCCTTCCATATTTGTAATTCAAATTGTATTGTATTATAATAATAAGCATGCACTGGTAAATAATATTACCTGTTCAAAAGAATATCTTTCCATTGATTTTTCCTCATCATCAGTATGAATACCACCTACTAAATACAAAGAGTTATTCAAAACTGCAAAACCCAACGAGTAGTGGCGGTCGTGGTGGTGTGGTGGACCACGCATTGGTGCTAGATTTTTCCACTCCCCAGTTACAGGATTGTATGAGAGAAGATCATGCAGGGGGTTGTAAGAGTACATACATCCACCAACAATGTAAATAAGACCTTGATGTTCTACTATAACCATTCTGTAAAAAAGAAGAAAAAACAGTACAGGCCACTGCTACATTTTCTCATTATCAGTAGTTCACACTATCAATCAGTAAATCAAATTTGAAAATGGTTATTGTACTTACTTGGATCTAGCTTCTGGCATATTTGACTCTAATAATCTCCACTCATCTGCAATAGGGTCATATCTTTCAATATTTTTTTCGATGACCGATCCCGTCCAACCACCAAAGGCATAGAGATAACCTCCATGAGCGCATAATCCAAAATCACACCGTGGGGTCACCATAGAAGATATCCCAGTCCAATCATCTTCCTGTGGATCATAAACTTCACCATCTGCCAAAATCTGACTCACCCCTCCATCCCCTCCAACAACGAAAATTTTCCCATGTAAGACTGCTATTCCTGGCGAAATTCTCCCAATTTTCATGGGGCAAACTTTCTGCCATTTCTGCCTAAAGGTATCAAAACATTCGACACTTTTAAATTTATACTTATTTGATCTTGTCCTTAATCTCCTCATGATGCTCATGTGTTCTTTCTTTGATCCACCTATGACATAAATTTTCTTTCGAGTACAAATTCTTGGCAGGACATACAAGGCTTCCCTTTTGTCCAAAAAGTTTGTTTGCTGCTGTTTAAGGATAACCTTCAGATTGATATCAGAGCCAGAGCACCCATTAATTGATTTTTCTATTAGTTTACTTGGAATTAAAGACAATTTCACTCGTTTCAAAATGTCAAAAATCCAACACTGTCTATTAGTTATATCTTGTGTAATCCATCTGATGGCAGCAGAGAATACCTGCAATACAATAAAAAGAAAGAAAGATAAATTGATTGTTTTTTGGGGTGGGGGAGATTGTAAATGTTAGGTGTTCTGGGTAATAAGTTCTATATACAGGAGAGAACACAAACACCTGTATAGTTTTGTAGGTTCGGTTTACTGGATAAGAGTATGTACACAGAGGTGGGTAGCACTGCTCCCTAGCTAAGCTCTTGGTCAACTGCTATAGACGACGTATGGCAAGTGATACATTAGCAGCTTCCATACGTCGCCAGGCACATTAATTAAGCATGTGGGATATGGTAATAACATTGCCACACGCTGCTAGCTAGGCTGAATAAATATAAATGGAGCACATACATAATATACATACATAATACATAATCCAGCATACATAATATACATACACCTCCCTTCCCCCTATACGCTCATAGCAAAGTCTTGAGCGGACCTTTTCTTCTGGATCCGTTCTGAGCGTCGAGGGACTTCATCACTGGGAAGGGTATGGGACTCAACACTGGTGGCGGGGCCAGCAGAAGGCATTGTTACGGGGCGGAGAAAACGGCGGTTCCTCCACCACACACGACCACTGGGTAACCGCACCTGGTAGTCCCGTGACCTGCCGAGACCCATGACTACGCCTACTTTGTCCCAACGTAGGGAGGTCGGGTCCTGAACACGGACTTGAGTGCCGACACTCAACCTGGGGAGAGAACGGGCGTGGTCGTTGTAGCGGGCGACGACGTCCTGAACACGTTCGGCGGCTCGGCGATCACAATCCTCTGTCTTGGCCTGCCACTCCTTGGAGAAGGATTGAGGGCAGGGGAGCGTCCGGTGTAGTTAGGTGTGTTGCGGAGTTCAAGAAGACCCCGGTCGAAGGCCTCGCAGTCAATGTTCCCAGAAGGGGCCACCTTAAGGATGAGGTGCTTCAGGGATTTGACAGCAGCCTCAGCGTGGCCGTTGGACTGCGGGTAATGGGGCGATGACAACACATGCCGGACTCCCCATCGGTCAAGGAACGCAGCAAAGTCCCGGCTTGTGAACTGAGGCCCTCCGTCGGTTCGCAGGCGTACAGGAACGCCCACGTCACGGAAGTAGTGGCGGAACTTGCTGATGGTGGCGGCAGACGTCGTGTCATTACCGCCCTTGATGACAACCGGCCAACCAGAGAGACGGTCGACGATAACCAGGAAGGACTTTCCTGACACACAGAAAAAGTCGGCCGACACAGACTCAAAGGGGCGGGTGGGGTTGTCGTCACTCATGAAGGGTACCTGCTGCTGGCTGGGTTGTAATACGTGGCGGGGCTTACACACCTGGACAGCATTGGAGATGTCGGGGTCGATGCCAGGCCGGAACACAGTCTGTCGTGCACGTCGTTTGGTGGCCTCAGCTCCACGGTGACTGTCGTGAAGGCGAGCCAAGGCGTGGGGACGTGATGCAGCAGGGACAACTACCGAAGGAGAGGTGTCACTGGCCAGAGGTAGGGGTAGGGCGGCAGCAGGGTAGTTGCTGCTCCCTTCGTGCACCCTGTTGGCGTAATTTACCTCGAGAATCGGTGTTGGGAAGTCCTGGGAGATGATGGCCAACTCTTGACAATGTCTGTAGGACAGCAAGGGAGTCGGGACACCATTATGCACGTCAATCCAGGCCTGACACGACCTGTTGCCAAAGGTGACATGTGCATAGAGTGAACCCAGGGCTGGGGCCATCTGTGAACCATCTGCCGTGACGCAGAGGTCCTCGGGAGGCGGTCCTAGATCGCTTGGAGAGAGCCCCAAGCATCGCAAATGCTGGGGACCGATGACTGTAGCATCAGCGCCGGTGTCGGGCAACATCTGAAGACGGGATGACACACCGCCGTAGGTCACGATGACGCTGATGTACTGGGGGACTTTGGTCCTGGGATGCGAGGAGTACACCCTCCTAAAATGGGTCGGGCTTTGTCCAGGGTCGTCGTGCCTCTGATTTGGCGACTGTGGGCGGCCCTCACTGGTAGAAGGGCGCCGAAGCTTCCGCCGACGCTGTCCCTTGGGTTCGTGGGTAGGGCAACACTTGTCATAGTGGCCCAGACGACCGCACACATTGCACTGTACGTACTTAGCTGGGCACCGCACTGTGAGCGACCAGTGGCCCATACGGTCACAACTGTTGCAGGTAGACTGAGCAGCTGGACACACCTGTGTTCCGTGCTGCTTACCACAGTTGTTACAAAATGAACCGGGCGTGGACGTGGTGGGCGAAGGCGTAGGAGCAGACTTCTTGTCCTTCTTGTACCGGGACACAGCGCGTACAGCTGTAGGGGGAGCTCGGATGGCAGAGGTGGCACACCTGGCAGCCTCATAGGAGCGACATATCGTCAACACATCCTGAAGAGAAGAGGAAGAGTCGAGGGAGGTGAGGCGTTGGACAAGTTCCTCGTCCTTAACACCCATCAGGATCACCTGCTTCAACTGGGTCTCCTCGCACTGCTGGTGGTGGCCTAAACATATATCTACCTCTTCCGAGGCTCTCTTAAGACGTACATAAAAAGCGTCAAAAGACTCACCCTCCATCTGTCTGCAGCTAAACAATTCCCTCCTGCGCAGAGCTTCATTCTGCTGTCCTTTGATGTGCCGTTGTAGAACGTCCAGTACCTCCTCTACAGACAGCGAAGAGGTTGGGGGTACCTGCAACGTATGTTCTAAGACACGCTGAACTTCCAAGGACAGGCACATACGCAGCTGGATGAGTTGTTTAGGCTGTGACAAACTCTGGAGATCCACCATTGTAGCATAATCAGCCCACCGCCGCCGCCATTCGCGAAAAGTCTGGAAATTTACATCAGGCTCCAAGATGGGCGGTGTTTGAGCTGCTGCTTTAGGTGGGGCTGGGGGGCGTGAAGGAAGCATGGATGAGGTATCTGAACCATTCAGTACCGAGGCAGTGTTAGAGCCAGGGGCTTGGTTAACAGTGAGGCGAGATATCAAGGCTTCAAACCGTGCACTGTCTTCCATTCTCCGTTGGTGGTCTCGTTCTGCCTCTGCTTGCCTTCTGTGCTCATCCGCCAAACGTCTGTGAGCTTCATCCTCGCGTCTCTCATCTCTCATAAACTTCATTAAGGCAATTATCTCTGGAGATAACGCTGAATGTTGAGGTGAAGGGCTGCGCGATGTTGTGGGAGCTGGAGCGTCGTGGCCGGCCTGGTCATCCATCTCTGGGGGACTATCATCCGCTTGACTCATCCAGGCGCTGGGTCCACGGCTACGTAAGGCATGAGACATAACTACTTTATCTGTGTACTGTGTCTTAAATCAGTGTTGACCGGTCAGCCCGTCGTATCAACAAGATTTCAGACAAAAAAATTTAATTAAATACACAGATAAGTAGGTTATATATATAAAATATATATAATGAAGCCGCGCGGTCAGCAAGTGTTAGTACATGTATGTGTGTGTGTCCCAGGCAGGCAGAGCGTCTCGCCCCAGCTGTGAGGGGGGGGTGGAGGCGGCGCTGTGAGGGAGGGGGGTGGAGACAGGAGTAGCTCAGTCGCTCTCTGTAAACGGTCAGAGGAGGGTGCGCTGAGCTCTACACCCCACAAATGCCCAGAACATGCCGTATACCTTGGAAATCCGTTCGAACAAGGTCACACATGAATGGCACGAAACACACAATGCACTTAACACTTCACAGAAAATCACTGTCACTGACACTGCTCAAAGTTGCGAAATTCTTCGAGGGATGACGCGGGGTTGACACAAAGGCGGGAGTCATAAGCCGCATAAGCCGGCTTTCCACAAACTTGCACTAATCACTCGTAATAATCCAGTAAAACTACGCACTGCGCCATGTTAGGTGTTCTGGGTAATAAGTTCTATATACAGGAGAGAACACAAACACCTGTATAGTTTTGTAGGTTCGGTTTACTGGATAAGAGTATGTACACAGAGGTGGGTAGCACTGCTCCCTAGCTAAGCTCTTGGTCAACTGCTATAGACGACGTATGGCAAGTGATACATTAGCAGCTTCCATACGTCGCCAGGCACATTAATTAAGCATGTGGGATATGGTAATAACATTGCCACACGCTGCTAGCTAGGCTGAATAAATATAAATGGAGCACATACATAATATACATACATAATACATAATCCAGCATACATAATATACATACAGTAAATAATATATTTTGAATTTGATAAATAAAAGTAAGTACAGTCGGTAAACTTTCAAGTAAGTGTAAGTGTAATATTAAATACAAATTTTTATTTAAATATTTACCTGAAACTTAGAGTCAATATGAAGACACTCTGACTCAAAAAGATACACTATAATTTCTTTAGGAATTTCAAGAAACTCTTGCTCCATTGTCACTTCTACGAAATTGGAGAAGATGAAGTCCTGCGAAGCATGCAGCAGGCTTACTAAATAATGTGCCTCAGCAAACCTGTTTTACAAAAAAAAAAAATATGGAATTTATTCCTAATGGATTTACTGTACATACGTACAGATAACAGAATCAAATCAAAACAACAGGACATTAAAAGTTTTACAAAATTATAATTATTTATTACACTGTACGTACCTGTAAATTCCTAAAGCATTGGATGGATGAAGTTCACTCTTGAGAAAATCTGTGCAAACACGTAAAACATGGTGCATTACCAGCATGTTTGCAGCCACAATTAACTCCTGAGCGTTTTCCACTGTTACCTCAATGTTTCCTAAAAATTTAAAAAAAAATAAAAATTTTCATCCATCAATACAAAATAAACAATACCGTTTTACATATAGCAATATGAAAACTTAAAATGTTTTTCTTTTTTTAATCCTTACCCTTACCAGTATATATGAATCCGATGAGCTGATTTAATATATTAAATTTCATAGACTTCATTTCTATTGAAGACTGTGTTGTTTCCTCAGCTAATCCACCCGTAAACATGGCCTTAAAATATTCGCTTCCCGCCGAGAGTATTACACGGTGAGCCTGGACTAAAAATGTTGGTTGTATACATATACAGACAGACAACAGACAGTTTTACAGTTATTTCAGACAATAAATACTAATATACTGCCTGCAAACACACACACTTTAAACATTCAAAACGGTATTACTAGCTAGTGCGTTCATTGTATTAAAGTAAAATAATGTTTTCTCACCTTCACAACTGATCCACCAGCTGATATTTCTACATCACAGAACTTTTGTGACTGCCAGAGTGAATGTAAGTTCTTTAGCAGGTCGTTCGGATAAGATTTACACTCCCCCTCCCCGTGATCAGAGAGCTCCACACATGCCGCCGCCATCCTCATAACTAAAATAACTAATGTAATACTATCCATCCAGAGTTGAGGTGGGTGAGGGAGGAGTTACTGGGAAAACCCCACCAAGGCCAGGCAGTCCCACTACATTTTTTTTTGTCGTGGTGAATGTGGTGGTGCTGGTGCTTTCCGTCCTCTTACTTTAGTCTGTACTTCACCCTCGAGGGTATCGGTAGCCTTAGCCTGGCTTTGGTTTAACAAATACAAAGTACCCTCTGGCTGGTATCAAAAAAAAAAAAAATGCATTAATTATGGACGAATTGACGACGAGATCGAGGTTTCTGCAGAAGATTTATCCCGACAACGACAGAAAAATCCAGTTTCTTTCGAAACACAGAAATAAACGAGATAAGCAGCAAGTTTTTTGTAACTTATGTGGCAAGAATTTAAGTAGTGAAGCATATCTTCGCGAACACCTGTTGCTGCTCCATAGTGATGATGAGAAAAGAGAGAAAACTTTTAATTGTGAGTTTTGTAATAAGAAATATTATTGGTCGACTAGCTTGAATACGCATATAAAAACACACACACAGGAAGCAAAGTTTCGCTGTAACGCATGTGGCAAGATTTTAAGTAGTACAATCAGTCTTCGCCATCATCAGTTGCGTCACAACTCAAAGAAAACTGTAGAATGTGAATTTTGTGACGGACGAGAAATTTTATTGGCCGAGTGACCTGGTTCGCCACAGATATAAACACCACCAGCAGATACCCCCATTTCTCTGTAATATATGTGGAAAGAATTTAAGTAGTACAACATGCCTTCGCGAACACCTGTTACTTCATAGCGATAAAGGAGAGAATACTTTTAAATGTGAGTTTTGTGAGAAGAGATACTACGGGCCGACTGCCCTGAATAAACACAGAAAAAACACACACACAGGATGCAAAGTTTCGCTGTAACGTATGTGGCAAGAAATTAAGTAGTACAAGCAGCCTTCACCATCACCAGTTGCTCCATAGCAGAGAAAAATAAAAAAAACACATATCCCCATCACCACCAGAGGACGAGGAATTGCCTGAGGGTAAACCACAACCGATGAAGAAGGAGGAGTTCGATGATCTACCCCTGTCCGAAGTAAATCGGCTACTACAACCTAGAGAGATAAAATTACAACCGGAAGAGGAGGAAGAAGAGGATAAACTAGTTATCGATGTAGATTTCGATGATCTATCCCTCCACGAAGAAAATCGTCTAGAACAAGGAGGAAGAAAAAAGAGTACATATCAGAGCAGTCTTTATTCGACAATAATGAATAAAAAAAGGAAATACTTTCCAGGGTTTTAATTATTTTATACTATATTTATATTTTTCATGGAAGTGTTAATCATTATAAAAAACAATATACTCCTAAACAATTATACTGCACAACAGGTAGTAAGTAAGGGTTTAAAAAAAATGAATAAAACTACAAATATTTTTGTCCTATGGGGCGAGTTTGATGAAAATCGCCCGCCTAGAACCCAAGGAAGAAGAAAAAGAGTACATCAGAGCATCCGACAATATTGAATAAAAAAGTAGTATTCATCCTCTCACTCATACAAAAAAATAAAAAAATAAATCTAGTCTTACTCCCGTCTCGCCTGGGTCTGGCCTCCCAAGAATTTTCTTTCTATGATCAATCAATTTCAATTTCATATCATGTGGGATAGGGTAGTAAAAAATATACAGATTCAGATTTGCCCCCGAGGGGGCTAGTGTATTGGCCACCCCCTTACATCCTGTGCAAGGTGAAGCGCAGAAGCGTTTACAGCGCCCAACAGGGAAGTATGAAAAGTTCATACTTGCCTTTATTACTCGTACATTAAGGGTGTAAAAGCCTGAAGGGTCATAGGCAAAACCTGAGTGTGTGGGGGTAAAGTTCCCGGTACATTTTATCTGTTTATGGCAAAGAGTGGCAGGTCCCTAATAATGTCAAATGCCAGGCCTGTGACTAGGAGGAGGGATATCTTGTCTGGGAGGGAAGAGGTGTTGGTAACGGCTGAGGACCTATAGGAGGATAAGAAGTTTTTTTTTTTTTTTTAAGAATGAGGATGAAGAGGAGGACAACAGTATATAGGTTATGTGGGGTAGGTAATGTCACACTCAAGGTTTCGAGACAAATTGAGACTGCTCTAGCATCAGACCGACCCTCAGGGAGTGGTGTACAGTTTCTCCACTTGTTATTCTTAGGATCAAATTACTCCACATTAGCGACAGATATCTAAAAAAAAAAAATAGTTTGAGATTAAAACTTTGGATTATAATAATAAAAGTTTCATTATAATTAATTCCATTCATTTCATCAATTTCCATTCTTCCTTACCAGTCCGTTGCCGTTGTAGCCATTTTTACAGTCACCGCCTATGACATATAACAGATAATTTGTGGCAACAACTGCTGGGATATTTCGACCACGACCAAAATACATTGATGAACACTTAAACCATTTGTTCTGTGGGAAAGTAAAAGAAAGGTAAAAGGGAGGGAGGTTATACAATTTTTACTCCCTTTTCACTGCAGTATTACAAAAATTCTTCCACATCCTGGCTACAATATTGTAAATCAAACCTTGTATATAATAATAAGAATTCATAAGCACTGCACTGGTAAATAATCTTACCTGTTCAAAAGAATATCTTTCCATTGATTTTTCCTCCCGAACACCACCTACTACATACAAAAAGTTATCCAAAACTGCAACACTCATCGTGTCGTACACCATCATCGTGTCGTCGGGGTGTGGTAGACCTATCATTGGTGCTAGATTCTTCCACTCCCCAGTCACAGGATTCTTTGAGAGAAGATCACGCAGGGGCTTGTAAGTGTACGTACGTCCACCAACAATGTAAATAAGACCTTGATGTTCTACTATACCCAAGCTGTAAAAGAAAAGAAAAGAAAAAGAAAAAAAACACAGTACAGGCCACTGCTATATTTTCATTGTCAGTAGTTCACACTATCAGTCAGTAAATCAAATTTGAAAATGGTTATTGTACTTACTTGGATCTAGCTTCTGGCATATTTGACTCTAATAATCTCCACTTGTCTGCAATAGGGTCATATCCTTCAATCTTTTGGGATATGACCGATGTCGTCCAGACCGATCCCGTCCAACCACCAAAGGCATAGAGATAACGTCCATGAGCGCATAATCCAAAATCACTCCGTGGAATCACCATAGAAGATATCTCAGTCCAATCATCTTCCCGAGGATCATAAACTTCACCATTTGCCGAAAGCTGAGAGTCTTTCTCCCCTCCAACTTTCTCCCCTCCAACAACGAAAATTTTCCCATGTAAGACTGCTATTCCTGGCGAAATTCTCCCAATTTTCATGGGGCAAACTTTCTGCCATTTCTGCCTAAAGGTATCAAAAAATTCGACACTTTTAAATGTAAACTGATCTGATCTAAACATGAGGACAAAGTGTTCTCTCTTTGTTCCACCTATGACATAAATTTTCTTTCGAGTACAAATTCTTGGCTGGACATACAAGGCTTCCCTTTTATCCAAAAATTTTGTCTGCTGCTGCATGTTTTTAAGGAAAACCTTCAGATTGATATCAGAGCACTCATTAATTGATTTTTCTTGTAGTTTACTTGGAATTAAAGACAATTTCACTCGTTTTTAAATGTCAAAAATCCAACAATGTCTATTAGTTATATCTTGTGCTTGTGTAATCCATCTGATGGCAGCAGAGAATACCTGCAATACAATAAAAAGAAAGAAAGAAAGATAAATTTGATAGTTTGGGGTTAAAATTTTTGTAAATAGTATATATTAAATAAAAGTCAGTCAGTCGGTAAACTTTCAAGTAAGTGTAATATTAAATAAAAAAATTTTATTTAAATTTTACCTGAAACTCAGAGTCAATATGAAGACACTCTGACTCAAGAAGATACACTATAATTTCTTTAGGAATCTCAAGAAACTCTTGCTCCATTGTCACTTCTACGAAATTGGAGAAGATGAAGTCCCGCGAAGCATGCAACAGGCTTACTAAATTATGGGCCTCAGCAAACCTGTTTTACAAAAAAAAAAATTATGGAATTTGTCCTAATGGATGGATTGATTACTATACGTACAGGTACAGATAAAAAAACAATAAACACATATCAAAACAGTTACAATAAGAAAATAATTAATTATTATACTGTACCGGTAAATTCCTAAAGCATTGGATGGATGAGGTTCACTCTTGAGAAAGTCTGTGCAAGCACGTACAACATGGTGCATTACCAGCATGTTTGCAGCCACAATTAACTCCTGAACGTTTTCCACTGTTACCTCGATGTTTCCTAAAGATTTAAAAAAAAAAATTCATCCATTATCATCAATAACAAAATAAAATCTACCGTTTTACATATAGCACTATGAAAACTTAAAAAGTTTTTTTTTTCTTTATCCTTACCCGATGAGCAGATTTAATATATTAAATTTCATAGACTTCATTTCTATTGACTGTGTTGTTTCCTCAGCTAATCCACACGTAAACATGGCCTTAAAATATTGGCTTCCCGCTGACAGTATTACAAGGTGAGCCTGTGGAATAAAATGTTATATAATGTAATAAATACTAATATCTGCCTGCACACTTTAAACATTCAACAGTATTGCTAGCTAGCTAGTGCATGCATGCATTGTATCACATTTTATCAGATTTTTCAGATTTGCCCCCGAGGGGGCTAGTTTATTGGGCATCCCCTTCCTTACATCCTGTGCAAGGTGAAGTGCAGAAGTGCTTACAGCGCCCAGCAGGGAAGTATGAAAAGTTCGTTCGTTCATAATTGCCTTTATAACTCGTACATTAAGGGCGTAAAAGCCTGAAGGGTCGTCATAGGTTTTGTCAGGTTTTGTCAAGTTACATAAAGTGAGAGAATGATGAGTGTGTGGGTGTGGGGGAAAGTTCCCGGTACATTACATTTTATCTGCTTTATGGCAAAGAGTGACGTGACAGGTCCCTAATAATGTCAAATGCCAGGCCTGTGACTAGGAGGAGGGATATCTGGTCTGGGAGGGAAGAGATTCAGATTCAGATTTGCCCCCGAGGGGGCTAGTTTATTGGGCACCCCCTTACATCCTGTGCAAGGTGAAGCGCAGAAGTTTACAGCGCCCAACAGGGAAGTATGAAAAGTTCATACTTGCCTTTATGACTCGTACATTAAGGGCGTAAAAGCCTGAAGGGTCATAGGTTTTGTCAAGTTACATAAAGTGAGAGAATGATGAGAGTGTGGGGGTAAAGTTCCCGGTACATTTTATCTGTTTATGGCAAAGAGTGGTCGGTCCCTAATAATGTCAAATGCCAGGCCTGTGACTAGGAGGAGGGATATCTGGTCTGGGAGGGAAGAGGTGTTGGTAACGGCTGGGGACCTATAGGAGGAGGTCATAGGGCAAGTGAGGATGTAGTGAGAGAGGGTGTGAGAGCCGGGTTGGCGGCCACAAAGCTTACAAACGGTGCGTTGAGGCTCAGGGTGCCGTGTTGTTAACGGCTGGGGACCTATAGGAGGAGGTCATAGGGCAAGTGAGGATGTAAAGTGAGAGAGGGTGTGAGAGTCGGGTTGGCGGCCACAAAGTTTACAAACGGTGCGGTGAGGCTCAGGGTTGCCAATGTACTCCCATAGGTACCTGTATCCTAGGCGCAGTCTCATGTATATAAGCTGTTGAAATCGAGTCAGGGATTGATATTCTTTGTAGTGGCGGTTGTCGTCACCGAACCGGTTACAGCGTCTTAGTGTGGTGGCATAGTGTGATGCTACCCCGTTTTTTCAGGTGTGTCCAATTTTCGTTGAATGCCTCTCGTTGTGTGTTGTGTGGCGTGTATGCGAGATTTGAGATGATTCAGGGAGAGGGCGAGAGTGGCTTCGCGTATCATGCGCTCCATCATCTTTGAGAAGCAGGAGAGGGAGGGATATTGGACGATATTCATCTTGTCTGCATGATTTAGGGACTGGGATGGTGGTGGCAGTCTTCCATAAGTGAGGCAGCTGACCAGTATCAAAAGAGAAAGGTTAAATAGACAGAAGAGGGGGTTACCAGGGGTGGCAATAAGGGCATTTAACACATCATATGTGACGGACGCCGTCATCCGCCCCATTAACAAAACAGCATTTAGTAGTTCACACTGTGTGTGTGAAAGGCACGTCAGTGTCTACAAATAGGTCTTGGTACTCGAAAATGCGCTCACTGTCGGCGTTGTGGTTGCTGTGCGAGGGTGAGGTCTCGTACAGTGGGCGGGTGGCAGCGCATCAATGGAGGCGGCCTCCTGCCACGTCTGGGAGAGCGCCTCAGCTCGGGCAGCTGGTCTGGTCTGGGGTGGAGCGTGGGTCTAGCGTTGGTGCCCCGGGCACGAATAATGATGCGCCATATATCACTATAGATGTTAGATGTAGACTGGTCGGTCAATAGAAGAAGCAAAATCAAACACTGCTTCTCTCGTGCGAGAGTGATGACAGATTGGAGCTCTTTATTTGTGCGCATCAGGAATCGTAGAGAGAGTCAGGGGAGTTGGGAGATTTCTTCCACTGGTCCTATTCGGTGTCATACTCGGATAGACTTAACATGTTCCACTGACTCCTGGGCTGACGGTTAGGGCGGCGGTGTTTGGGGACAGGGCGGAGGAGGTCAGTGCATTGTTTGGACAGATCACTGTCCAAGGTAGAGTTGGTCTGCGGTGGTGACAGTCTAACCTTGAAACCATTCAGCAATGGAAGAAGATATGAAGGCAGGTATGTTGGCAGGGGGTAGGCTGAGCCTAGGGCCCTTGGGTGGAGGGAGCGGGTATTCTCACATACTGGAGGGTAGTGTGGATAGGGAAATGGTCGGTCACTGTGGGGGTGGAGGATGCGGGTGGAGTGTGGGCGGTGAGGGTCAGAGAAGAGAGAGATGTAGTCAAGTTTCCCTCCCCCGATGTGGGTGTAAATGGTGGGTGATGGAGGGCAGAGAAGACATGTAGGAGGTAGGAGGGAGAGCCAGGAGTTACCCCGGGAGTTTGAGTGGGGCCCCTGGGAACCGAGACTAGGGTGACGGACGGGCATTGAGGTCCGCCACAAGGAGGGTGGGGGTGGAGGTGATATGGTGTGGTAGGATAGGTACAGTAGGGGTGGAGGGAGGCACATAGACATTGACAATATAGTGTGATTGTGATGCAGTAAATAATATTTCTCACCATCACAACTGCAACTGATCCACCAGCTGATATTTCTACATCACAGAACTGTTGTGACTGCCAAAGTAAATGTAAGTTCTCTAGTAGGTCGTTCGGATAAGATTTACACTCCCCCTCCCCGTGATGAGAGAGATCCACACATGCCGCCGCCATCCTCAAATAACTAATGTAATACTAACCAGTCGTCACTTTTGTTTTTTGTAAATGGTGGTGGTGGTGATATCTGGTAATTTTTAACTGAGAGAGGGAGGAGTTATAATTTTCATACCCAATCAGTTACTACGTCTTGAAGAGAGGGAGGAGTTATAACCCAACTCTTGTTTTTTTGAGAGGTGGTGGTGGTGGTGGTGGTCCTTCCGTCCTCGCCGGGGTCTGGCTTCTCCAACAGCAGCAAAATAAACTACAGCCTTTTTGTTTCAGTATGTTGGGATAGGTAATAAAAACTATACATTGATTGGAAGTTTTTTATTTTAAGTGTGTGTTGAAGAGGAGGAAGAGGAAGAGGACTTGAAAGTTTCTCTGTTGGATATTCTTGAGCTTGAGCTTAGGATTGTCAAGAAGAGAGTCAAATTGAGACTGCTCTAGTATCAGACCGACCCTCAGGGAGTGGTGTACAGTTTCTCCATTTGTTATTCTTAGGGTCGAAATACTCCACATTAGCGACAGATACCTAAAAAAAAAAAGTTAAAACTTTGGATTGTAAAGATATATATATATATATATATATATATATATATATATATATATATATATATATATATATATATATATATATATATATATATATATATATATAGTAGGAATATTAATATCAGTTTTCATTAATCATTCATTCATTTCATTCTTCCTTACCAGTCCAACGTCAATGTCATTTTTACAGTCACCGCCTATGACATATAACAGAGAATTTGTGGCAACAACTGCTGGGCTATTTCGACAAAAATACATTGATGAACACTTAAACCATTTGTTTTGAAAGGGAAGGTTGTACAATTTACTTCAGATTACAAAAATTCTTCCACATCCTGCAATAACATTGTAATTCAACTTGTATATAAATAATAAGAATTCATAAGAACTGCACTGGTAAATAATCTTGCCTGTTCAAAAGAATATCTTTCCATTGATTTTTCCTCATAATTGCCCCGAATACCACTTACAACATACAAAAAGTTATCCCAAACTGCAACACCCAGCGTTTGACGTGGTGGACCTATCATTGGTGCTAGATTCTTCCACTCCCCAGTCACAGGATTGTATGAGAGAAGATCACGCAGGGGGTCGTAACTGTACGTATATCCACAAACAATGTAAATAAGGCCTTGATGTTCTACTATACCCATGCTGTAAAAAAAATAAAAAATAAGAAAAACAGTACAGGCTACTGCTACATTTTCTCATTCTATCAGTAAAATCAAATTTGAAAATGGTTTAACATTCAATTGTACTTACTTGAATCTTTCTTCTGGCATATTTGACTCTAATAATCTCCACTCATCTGCAATAGGGTCATATCTTTCAATCTTTTGGGATATCACCAATCTCGTCCAACCACCAAAGGCATAGAGATAACCTCCATGAGCACATAATCCAAAATCATTCCGTGGGATCACCATAGAAGATATTCCAGTCCAATCATCTTCCTGAGGATCATAAACTTCACCAAAACCCAAAAGCTGAGAGTCTTTCTCCCCTCCAACAACGAAAATTTTCCCATGTAAGACTGCTATTCCTGGCGAAATTCTCCCAATTTTCATGGGGCAAACTTTCTGCCATTCCTTCCTAAAGGTATCAAAACATTCGACACTTTTCAATGTATACTCATCTGATCTATTCCAGTGTCTAATTAGTTCTCTCTTTATTCCACTTAGGACATAAAATTTCTTTCGAGTACAATGGACATACAATTTGTCCAAAAAGTTTGTATGCTGCTGCTGCTGTATGTTTTTAAGGATAACCTTCAGATTGATATCAGAGCCAGAGCACTCATTAATTGATTTTTCTATTAGTTTACTTGGAATTAAAGACAATTTCACTCGTTTCAAAATGTCACAAAATCCAACACTGTCTATTAGTTATATCTTGTGTAATCCATCTGATGGCAGCAGATAATACCTGCAATACAATAAAAAGAAAGAAAGAAAGATATAAATTTGATTGTTTTTGGGGGCATTTTTTTGGGGGGGTGGGGGGATTGTAAAAAGTATATTTTGAATTTGATAAATAAAAGTACTCGTGTACTATTAAATAAAAAAAATTTATTTAAATTTTACCTGAAACTTAGAGTCAGAGTCAATATGAAGATACTCTGACTCAAAAAGATACAGTATAATTTCATTAGGAATTTCAAGAAACTCTTGCTCCATTGTCACTTCTACGAAATTGGAGAAGATGAAGTCCCGCGAAGCATGCAGCAGGCTTACTAAATAATGGGCCTCAGCAAACCTGTTTTACAAAAAAAAAAAAAAATATGGAATTTATTCCTAAAACACACCTTGCCTCCAGAATCAGAATCAAATCAAAACAAGCAAAAACAAGCATTAAAAGTTTTACAAAATTAAAATTCGTACCTGTAAATTCCTAAAGCATTGGATGGATGAAGTTCACTCCTGAGAAAGTGTGTGCAAACATGTAAAACGTGGGGCATTACCAGCATGTTTGCGGCCACAATTAACTCCTGAACGTTTTCCACTGTTACCTCAATGTTTCCTAAAGATTTTAAAAAAAAATAAAAATTTTCATGCATCATAACAAAATAAAAAATACCGTTTTACATATAGCACGCACTTCTATGAACTTAACATTTTTTTTTAAAAGTTTTCTTTATCCTCACCAGTATATATAAATCCGATGAGCTGATTTAATATATTAAATTTCATAGACTTCATTTCTATTGAAGACTGTGTTATTTCCTCAGTTAATCCACCCGTAAACATGGCCTTAAAATAATTACTTCCCGCCGAGAGTATTACACGGTGAGCCTGGAATATAAATGTTGGTGGTTGTATACATATACAGACAGACAGTTTTACAGTTATTTCAGACAATAAATACTAATATACTGCCTGAAAACACACACACTTTAAACATTCAAAACATATATTAGTAAATAATGTTTCTCACATTCACAACTGATCCACCAGCTGATATTTCTACATCACAGAACTTTTGTGACTGCCAGAGTGAATGTAAGTTCTCTAGCAGGTCGTTCGGATAAGATTTACACTTCCCCCCTCCCCGTGATCAGAGAGCTCCACACATGCCGCCGCCATCCTCATATATAACTAAAATAACTAAATTAATACTATCCATCCAGAGTTGAGTTGTCTGGTGGAGGGTGATACCTGGTAATTTTTAACTTAGAGAGGGAGGAGTTATAATTTTTTATACCCAATCGGTTACTACCTCCTGAAGACAGGGAGGAGGAGTTATAATTTTTATTTAGTAAGGAAATCCCCATTGGGTGGAGTTTACAAAGAAAACCCAAGCTCGCTCGCTCTATAAAATGTCATTTCGTAAAATATATTTTGTACCAAGATTTTTCTTTCTATGATCTATGATCAATTTTATATCATGTGGGATAGGGTAGTAAAAACTATACATTTGATTGAAAGCTTTTTTATTTTAAATGAGTACTTACTAAAAAGAGAGTGAGGATGAAGGAGTAGGAGGCGCAGGAGGAGGAGGAGGAGGACAGCAGTATATAGGTTATGTGGGGTAGGTAATGTCACACCTTGACACCTTGAAGGTTAAGGTTTCGAGTCGAGTCAAATTGAGACTGCTATAGCATCAGACCGACTCTCAGGGAGTGGTGTACAGCTTATCCACCAGTTATTCTTAGGGTCGAAATACTCCACATTAGCGAGAGATATCTAAAAAAAAAAATAGTTGAGGTTAAAACTCTGGATTATAAAGAGATATGTAGGAATATTAATAAATATTATCGACAGTTTTTATTAATCATTCTTTTCATTCTTCCTTACCATTCCAATTCCATTCAAGCCACTCCAGTAACCGCCTATGACATATAACAGAGAATTTGTGGCAACAACTGCTGGGCTACTTCGACCCAACATTGATGAACACGAACACTTAAAACATTTGTTCTGTGGGAAAGTAAAAGAAAGGTAAAAGGAAGGGAGGGAGGTTATACAATTTTTTACTCCCTTTTCACTACAGTATTACAAAAATTCTTCCACATCCTGGCTACAATATTGTAATTCAAACCTTGTATATAATAATAAGAGAATTCATAAGCACTGCACTGGTAAATAATCTTGCCTATTCAAAAGAATATCTTTTCATTGATTTTTCCTCCCGAATACTATCACCTACTACGTACAAAAAGTTATCCAAAACTGCAACACCTATCGTCTTACGTGGTGGACCGAGCATTGGTGCTAGATTCTTCCACTCCCCAGTCACAGGATTGTATGAGAGAAGATCATGCAGGGGGTTGTAAGTGTCCGTATATCCACCAACAATGTAAATAAGACCTTGATGTTCTACTATACACATGCTGTAAAAGAAAAAAGGAAGAAAAAACAGGCCACTGCTACATTTTCTCATTTCCAGTAGTTCACACTATCACTCAGTAAATCAAATTTGAAAATGGTTAATGTACTTACTTTGATCTAGCTTCTGGCATATTTGACTCTAATAATCTCCACTCATCTGCAATAGGGTCATATCTTTCAATATTTTTTCCTATTTCCATCGATCCCGTCCAACCACCAAAGGTATAGAGATAACCTCCATGAGCGCATAATCCAAAATCACACCGTGGGATCACCATAGAAGATATCCCAGTCCAATCATCTTCCTGTGGATCATAAACTTCACCATCTGTCAAAATCTGAGCGTCTATCTCCTCTTCAACCCCCCCAACAACGAAAATTTTCCCATGTAAGACTGCTATTCTTGGCGAAATTCTCCCAATTTTCATGGGGCAAACTTTCTGCCATTTCTGCCTAAAGGTATGAAAACATTCGACACTTTTCAATATATATTCCTCTGATCTATTCCATATTATATTGAATTCTTTCTTTGATCCACCTATGACATAAATTTTCTTTCGAGTACAAATTCTTGGCAGGACTTACAAGGCTTCCCTTTTGTCCAAAAAGTTTGTCTGCTGCTGTTTAAGGATAACCTTCAGATTGATATCAGAGCGCTCATTAATTGATTTTTCTATTAGTTTACTTGGAATTAAAGACAATTTCACTCGTTTTAAAATGTCAAAAATCCAACAAAGTCTATTAGTTATATCTTGTGTAATCCATCTGACGGCAGCAGAGAATACCTGCATTACAATAAAAAGAAAGAAAGAAAGAAAGATAAATTTGATTGTTTTTTTTTTTTTGCGGGGTTGTAAATTATATTTTGAATTTGATAAATAAAAGTAAGTCGGTAAACTTTCAAGTAAGTGTAATATTAAATAAAAAATTTTTATTTAAATATTTACCTAAAACTCAGAGTCAATATGAAGATACTCTGACTCAAAAAGATACATTATAATTTCTTTAGGAATTTCAAGAAACTCTTGCTCTATTGTCACTTCTACGAAATTGGAGAAGATGAAGTCCAGCGAAGCATGCAGCAGGCTTACTAAATAATGGGCCTCAGCAAACCTGTTTTACGAAAAAAAAAAAAAATATGGAATTTATTCCTAAAACACACCCTCCCTCCAGAATCAGAATCAAATCAAAAGCATTCAAAGTTTTACAAAATTAAAATTCGTACCTGTAAATTCCTAAAGCATTGGATGGATGAAGTTCACTCTTGAGAAAGTCTGTGCAAACACGTACAACATGGTGAACTTCCAGCATGTTTGCTACAACTATTAACTCTTGAACGTTTTCCGCTGTTACCTCGATGTTTCCTAAAGATTAAAGATTTAAAAAAATAAAATAAAATTTTCATCCATTATTATCAATAATAACAAAATAAAAATACCGTTTTTCATATAGCAATATGAAAACTTAAAATTTATTTTTTTTTAATCCTTACCCTTACCAGTATATATGAATCCGATGATCTGATTTAATATAGTGGGTTTCATGAACTTCATTTCTATTGAAGACTGTGTTGTTTCCTCAGCTAATCCACACGTAAACATGGCCTTAAAATATTCGCTTCCTGCCGAGAGTATTACACGGTGAGCCTGGAATAAAAATGTTGGTTGTATACATATACAGACAGACAACAGACAGTTTTACAGTTATTTCAGACAATAAATACTAATATACTGCCTGCAAACACACACACTTTAAACATTCAAAACGGTATTACTAGCTAGTGCGTTCATTGTATTAAAGTAAAATAATGTTTTCTCACCTTCACAACTGATCCACCAGCTGATATTTCTACATCACAGAACTTTTGTGACTGCCAGAGTAAATGTAAGTTCTTTAGCAGGTCGTTCGGATAAGAGATACACTCCCCCTCCCCGTGATCAGAGAGCTGCTCACATGCCGCCGCCATCCTCATATATAACTAAAATAACCAATGTAATACTATCCATCCAGAGTTGAGTTGTCTCATGGTGATATCTGGTAATTTTTAACTAAGAGAGGGAGGAGTTCAATTTCAATTTCAATTTCAATTGTTTATTCCTTGATAGAGGAAGCGGGATCCTAGTGCTGTCACTAGGTACCCCTGTACAATGACACCAGAAGCATCTGGCAAGTGTGAGGGAGGAGTTATAATTTTTTATACCCAATCAGTTAATACCTCCTGAAGACAGGGAGGAGTAGTTATAATTTTCATTTAGTAAGGAAATCCCCATTGGGTGTAGTCTACAAAGAAAACCCAAGCTCGCTCGCTCTATAAAATGTCATTTCGTACAAATCGTAAAATATATTTGTAAGTTAGTTAATTTTATTCACCAAGATTTTTCTTTCTATGATGTATGATAAATTTCATATCATGTTCATGTGGGATAGAGTTGTAAAAACTATACATTTTTGATTGAAAGCTTTTTTATTTTAAATGAGTATTGAGGAGGAGGAGGAGCCATGGAGGACAGCAGCATATAGGTTATGTGGGGTAGGTAATGTCACTTGAAGGTTAAGGTTTCGAGTCGAGTCAAATTGAGACTGCTCTAGCATCAGACCGACCCTCAGGGAGTGATGTACAGTTTATCCACCTGTTATTCTTAGGGTCGAAATACTCCACATTAGCGACAGATATCTAAAAAAAAAAAAGTTTATTTGAGGTTAAAACTTTGGATTATTATTTTTAAAGATATGTAGGAATATTAATAAATATTATCAGTTTTCATTAATCATTCTTTTCATTCTTCCTTACCATTCCATCAACAACACTTTTACAGTCACCGCCTATGACATATAACAGAGAATTTGTAGCAACAACTGCTGGGCTATTTCGACCGAAATACATTGATGAACACTGAAACCATTTGTTCTGTGGAAAAGTAAAAAAAGGTAAGGGAGGGAGGTTATACAATTTTTACTCCTTTTCACTACAGTATTACAAAAATTCTTCCACATCCTGGCTACAATATTGTAATTCAAACCTTGTATATAATAATAAGAGAATTCATAAGCACTGCACTGTAAATAATCTTACCTGTTCAAAATAATATCTTTCCATTGATTTTTCCTCAAAATTGCTCTGAATACCACCTACTACGTACAGAAAGTTATCCAAAACTGCAACACGTATCATGTTACGTGGTGGACCTATTATTGGTGCTAGATTCTTCCACTCCCCAGTCAGGGGGTTGTAAGTGTACGTATATCCACCAACAATGTAAATAAGACCTTGATGTTCTACTATACCCATGCTGTAAAAGAAAAAGAAGAGAAAAGAGAAAAAGAAAAAAACAGTACAGGCCACTGCTACATTTTCTCATTATCAGTAGTTCACACTATCAGTCAGTAAATCTAATTTGAAAATGGTTGATTTTTAACATTACAATTGTACTTACTTGGATCTAGCTTCTGGCATATTTGACTCTAATAATCTCCACTCATCTGCAATAGGATCATATCTTTCAAAATTTTTTTCCATGACCAATCCCGTCCAACCACCAAAGGCATAGAGATAACCTCCATGAGCCCATAATCCAAATCCACACCGTGGGGTTACCATAGAGATATCATAGTCCAATCATCTTCCTGTGGATTATAAACTTCGCCATTTGCCAAAAGCTGAGCGTGTCTCTCCCCTCCAACCCCTCCAACAATGAAAATTTTCCTATTTAAGACTGCTATTCCTGGCGAACTTCTCCCAATTTTCATGGGGCAAACTTTCTGCCATTTCTGCCTAAAGGTATCAAAACATTCGACACTTTTAAATATATATTCCTCTGATCTATTCCATAATCTAATGAGTTCTTTCTTTGATCCACCTATGACATAAATTTTCTTTCGAGTACAAATTCTTGGCTGGACATACAAGGTTTTCCTTTTGTCCAAAAAGTTTGTCTGCTGCTGCTGCTGCTGCTGCTGCTGCTGCTGCTGTATGTTTTTAAGGATAACCTTCAGATTGATATCAGAGCCAGAGCACTCATTAATTGATTTTTCTATTAGTTTACTTGGAATTAAAGACAATTTCACTCGTTTCAAAATGACAAAAATCCAACACTGTCTATTAGTTATATCTTGTGTAATCCATCTGATGGCAGCAGAGCATACCTGCAATACAATAAAGGTTTTTCGGTTAATTTTTTTTGCGGGGTGGGGAGATTGTAAATAGTATATTAGAATTTGATAAATAAAAGTAAGTTAGTCGTCGTGTACTATTAAATAAAAAAAAAATTATTTAAATATTTACCTGAAACTCAGAGTCAATATGAAGATACTCTGACTCAAAAAGATACAGTATAATTTCTTTAGGAATTTCAAGAAACTCTTGCTCCATTGTCACTTCTACGAAATTGGAGAAGATGAAGTCCCGCGAAGCATGCAGCAGGCTTACTAAATAATGGGCCTCAGCAAACCTGTTTTACAAAAAAAAAAAAATATGGAATTTATTCCTAAAACACACCCTGCCTCCAGAATCAGAATCAAATCAAAACAAGCAAAAACAAGCATTAAAAGTTTTACAAAATTAAAATTCGTACCTGTAAATTCCTAAAGCATTGGATGGATGAAGTTCACTCTTGAGAAAGTCTGTGCAAACACGTAAAACATGGGGCATTACCATCATGTTTGCAGCCACAATTAACTCCTGAGCGTTTTCCACTGTTACCTCAATGTTTCCTAAAGATTTAAAAAAAAAAAAAAAAAATTTCATCCATCATAACAAAATAAAAAATACCGTTTTACATATAGCACGCACTTCTATGAACTTAACATTTTTTTTAAAAAGTTTTTCTTTATCCTTACCAGTATATATAAATCCGATGAGCTGATTTAATATATTAAATTTCATAGACTTCATTTCTATTGAAGACTGTGTTGTTTCCTCAGCTAATCCACCCGTAAACATGGCCTTAAAATAATTACTTCCCGCCGAGAGTATTACACGGTGAGCCTGGAATAAAAATGTTGGTGGTTGGTGGTTGTATACATATACAGACAGACAGTTTTACAGTTATTTCAGACAATAAATACTAATATACTGCCTGCAAACACACACACTTTAAACATTCAAAACATTTATTAGTAAATAATGTTTTCTCACCTTCACAACTGATCCACCAGGTGATATTTCTACATCACAGAACTTTTGTGACTGCCAGAGTGAATGTAAGTTCTCTAGCAGGTCGTTCGGATATTTTTACACTCCCCCTCCCCGTGATCAGAGAGCTCCACACATGCCGCCGCCATCCTCATATATAACTAAATAACTAATGTAATACTATCCATCCAGAGTTGAGTTGTCTGGTGGTGGGTGATATCTGGTAATTTGTAACCGAGAGAGGGAGGAGTTATAATTTTTTATACCCAATCGGTTACTACCTCCTGAAGACAGGGAGGAGGAGTTATAATTTTCATACCCCATCAGTTACTACCTTCTTAAGAGAGGGAAGAGTTATAATTTTCATTTAGTAAGGACATCCCCATTAGGTGGAGTTGAACAAGACAGACAAACACCACCATATTCGGCAACAGACAATACAGGAGTCAAAATTTCGCTGTAATGTATGTGGTAAGAATTTATGTAGTATAAGCAACCTTCGCTATCACCTGTTGCGTCACAACTCAAAGAAAACTTTAAAATGTGAATTCTGTGGACGTGGACGATAAATTTTATTGGCCGAATAGCCTGGCTCACCACAGATATAAACACCAGCAGATATCCCCATTTCTCTGTAATATATGTGGAAAGAAATTAAGTCATGCAACATACCTTCGCAATCACCTGTTGCTCCATAAAGGAGAGAGAAAACTTTTTAATGTGAGTTTTGTGAGAAGAGATACTACGGACCGACTGCCCTGAAAAACCATAGAAACACACACACAGGCAGCAAAGTTTCGCTGTAACGTATATGGCAAGATTTTAAGTAGTACACGCAACCTTTGCCATCACCACTTGCTCCATAGCGATAAAGGAGAGAAAACTTTTATATGTGAGTTCTGTAACTGTAGTCATCATCAGTTGTGTCAGCTCAAAGAAAACTTTATAATGTGAGTGAGAATGTGAGTTCTGTGACGGGCGACGAGATTTTTTGGGGGCCGCCGAGTAACCACAGAAAAACCACATATCCTCACCACCACCAGAGGCTCTGGATGAGGAGGATGAGGAGGATGTACCATTAACAAAAAACACAACTTGACAACTCTCAATAGTATAAATTACGTTAGTTATCTAGGTATATTAGGTCTTTTTATATGAGGATGGCGGCGGCATGTGTGGAGCTCTCTGATCACGGGGAGGGGGAGTGTAAATCTTATCCGAACGACCTGCTAGAGAACTTACAGTTACAAAAGTTCTGTGATGTAGAAATATCAGCTGGTGGATCAGTTGTGAAGGTGAGAAACATTATTTACTAATAAATGTTTTGAATGTTTAAAGTGTGTGTGTTTGCAGGCAGTATATTAGTATTTATTGTCTGAAATAACTGTAAAACTGTCTGTCTGTATATGTATAACCACCAACCACCAACATTTTTATTCCAGGCTCACCGTGTAATACTCTCGGCGGGAAGTAATTATTTTAAGGCCATGTTTACGGGTGGATTAGCTGAGGAAACAACATTCTTCAATAGAAATGAAGTCTATGAAATTTAATATATTAAATCAGCTCATCGGATTTATATATACTGGTAAGGGTAAAGAATAAAGAAAAAACTTTCATATTGCTATATGTAATTTATTTTATTAGTATATTTATTAAAAACTTTCATATTGCTATATGTAATTCATTTTATTAGTATTTTTATTTTATTATTATTGATAATGGATAGATGAAAATTTTATTTTTTTTAAATCTTTAGGAAACATCGAGGTAACAGCGGAAAACGTTCAAGAGATTGTGGCTGCAAACGTGCTGGAAGTTCACCATGTTGTACGTGTTTGCACAGACTTTCTCAAGAGTGAACTTCATCCATCCAATGCTTTAGGAATGTACAGGTATGTACAGTATAATAAATAATTTTAATTTTGTAAAACTTGTAATGTCCTGTTCTGTTGTTTTTTATTTGATTCTGTTATCTGTATGTACGTACAGTAAATCCATTAGGAATAAATTCCATAATTTTTTTTTTGTAAAACAGGTTTGCTGAGGCCCATTATTTAGTAAGCCTGTTGCATGCTTCGCGGGACTTCATCTTCTCCAATTTCGTAGAAGTGACAATGGAGCAAGAGTTTCTTGAAATTCCTAAAGAAATTATACTGTATCTTTTTGAGTCAGAGTATCTTCATATTGACTCTGAGTGTCAGGTAAATATTTAAATAAAATACATTTTTTATTTAATATTACACTTACTTGAAAGTTTACCGACTGACTTACTTTTATTTATCAAATTCAAAATATACTATTTACAATCTCCCTCCCCCCAAAAAGAATAAAAATTTAACCCAAAAAAAAATCAAATTTATATCTTTCTTTCTTTCTTTTTATTGTATTGCAGGTATTCTCTGCTGCCATCAGATGTATTACACAAGATATAACGAATAGACATTGTTGGATTTTTGACATTTTGAAACGAGTGAAATTGTCTTTAATTCCAAGTAAATTAATAGAAAAAACAATTCCAAGTAAACTACTAGAAAAATTAATTAATGCGTGCTCTGATATCAATCTGAAGGTTATCCTTAAAAACATGCAGCAGCAGCAGCAGCAGCAGCGGCAGTCAAACTTGTTGGACAGAAGGGAAGGTTTGTATGTCCAGCCAAGAATTTGTACTCGAAAGAAAATTTATGTCATAGGTGGATCAAAGAAAGAACTAGGAAGATTAACGATAAGATCAAATAAGTACCTATTTAAAAGTGTCGAATGTTTTGATACCTTTAGGCAGAAATGGCAGAAAGTTTGCCCCATGAAAATTGGGAGAGGTTCGCCAGGAATAGCAGTCTTACATGGGAAAATGTTCGTTCTTGGAGGGGTTGGAGAGGAGAGAAACTTTTAGCATTTGACAAATGGCGAAGTTTATGATCCACATGAAGATTATTGGACTGGAATATCTTCTATGGTGATCCCACAGTGTGATTTTGGATTATGCTCTCATGGAGGTTATCTCTATGCCTTTGGTGGTTGGATGAGATCGATCAGGGAAATAGGAAAAAATATTGAAAGATATGACCCTATTGCAGATGAGTGGAGATTATTAGAGTCAAATATGCCAGAAGCTAGATCCAAGTAAGTACAATTGTAATGTTAAAAATCAACCATTTTCAAATTAGATTTACTGACTGATAGTGTGACTACTGATAATGAGAAAATGTAGCAGTGGTCTATACTGTTTTTTTCTTTTTATTTTCTTTTTCTTTTACAGCATGGGTATAGTAGAACATCAAGGTCTTATTTACATTATTGGTGGATATACGTACACTTTCAACCACCTGCGTGATTTTCTTTCATACAATCCTGTGACTGGGGAGTGGAAGAATCTAGCACCAGTGCTAGGTCAATCACCCATTCTTAACATTGGTGTTGCAGTTTTGGATAATTTTTTGTACGTAGTAGGTTGTACTTGGGACGCATTTGTTGATGAGGAAAAATCAATAGAAAGATATTCTTTTGAACAGGTAAGATTATTTACCATTATTATGAATTACAATGTTGTAGCCAGGATGTGGAAGAATTTTTGTAATACTGTAGTGAAAAGGGAGTAAAAAATTGTATAACCTCCCTCCCTTCCTTTTATCTTTCTTTTACTTTCCCACAGAACAGATGGTTTAAGTGTTCATCAATGTATTTCGGTCGAAATAGCCCAGCAGTTGTTGCTACAAATTCTCTGTTATATGTCATAGGCGGTGACCGTAAAAATGACGAGGTAAGGAAGAATGAATTGAATGAATTATAATGAAAACTATAATATTCTATAATTTTACAATCCAAAGTTTGACACTATTTTTTTTTTAGGTATCTATCGCTAATGTGGAGTATTTCGACCCGAAGAATAACGGATGGATTAACTGTACATCACTCCCTGAGGGTCGGTCTGCTGCTAAAGCAGTCTTAATTTAGACTCTCTTCTTCAGCCACTAATCACAAGGTCCAGAATATCCAACTGAGAAAGAATCAACTGTCTTGTATTGCAGTGGAAGACCTATATACTGCTGTCCTCCTCCTCTTCCTCCTCCTCCTCCTCTCTCCTCCTCCTCCTCCACATACTTTACATTAAAATAAAAAACTATCTATCCCACCGCACATGGAGAGTTTTAGGGGGAGGGAAGGATATCATAATTAAGCTTTTTATATTACTGAAAAAATCTAAAAAAAAAAAAAAAAAAAAACTTGACAACTCTGAATAGTATAAATTACGTTAGTTATCTAGGTATATTAGGTCTTTTATATGAGGATGGTGGCATGTGTGGAGCTCTCTAATGGGTGTAAATATTATCCGAACGACCTGCTATATAACTTATATTTACTCTGGCAGGCACAACAGTTCTGTGATGCAGAAATATCAGCTGGTGAATCAATTGTGAAGGTGAGAAGAAGACATTATTTACTGATACAATTGACTGTATATTTAAAGTTTTGCATTTATTGTCTGAAATGAAGGAAGAAGATTTTTATATACTGTAAAACTGTCTGTATACAACCAACGTTTTATTTCAGGCTCACCGTGTAATTCTCTCGGCGGGAAGCGAATATTTTAAGGCCATGTTTATGGGTGGATTAGCTGAGGAAACAACACAGTTTTCAATAGAAATTGAGTCCATGAAACCCAATATATTAACTCAGATCATCGGATTCATATATACTGGTAAGGGTAAGGATAAAAGAAAAAAAACATTGTTTTCATATTGCTATATGTAAAACGGTATTTTTATTTTGTTATTATTGATGGATGAAAATTTTATTTTAAATCTTTAGGAAATATCGAGATAACAGCGGAAAACGCTCAAGAGTTAACAGTTGCTGCAGACATGCTGAAAGTGCACTGTTTTATATGCTTGCGCAGCCTTTCTCAAGAATGAACTTCATCCATCCAATGCTTTAAGATTTTACAGGTATGTGTAAATAATACATTTATTAAAAAATGATTATAATTTTGTAAACTTTACCGTGTTGAGGCAGAATATGTTTTTTATCTGTATACGTACAGTAATCCAATATAAATTCCATATTTTTGTAAACACAGGTTTGCTGTAGCCCATCATTTAGTACCACTGCTGGATGCTTCACGGGACTTCATATTCTCCAATTTCGCAAACGTGATATGGGAGAAAGAGTTTCTTGAGACTCCTAGAAAATTTATACAAGGGCTTCTTGAAGAAAAGAAAAAACGTCAAGTTCTTGAAGAAAGGAAAAATCGTCAGGATCTTGAAAAGGAAAAATCGTCGTCGTTACCCATTGGAGTAAGTTCCAGAATCAACAGTGAGAAAACCGAATCAATAGTGAGAGAACCACTGTCCTGTATGGCAAATGAGTGACTGACCTATAATATTATATATATGTCAATGAATATTATTATAACCTGTCTGCATTGCAGTTTACCCACATTATTCTTCTACTAACTACCTTACTGTGTTTAAACATATTAAAATAAAACAATAACTAAGCTGAGCTTGTATGGTTTTTACTACCTAAACAGTTGGCTTATATGGTTTTTACTACCTTTGAGTTTTAAGGGGACTCAAGGGGAAATAACTATGATCTTGTAGCTAATAAAACGGGACTAGGGGACTTATAAGAAATATCAATTAATTATCAATAAAAATAATGGGACAAGAGCAGGTAGTCAGTGAATGCGTTATATTTAAAAAGATACCAGAATCATTTAACAAAAAAAAAACTTGACACTCTTGATTGATTCTAATTTTGTAAATGATTCTTGGAGGCAGCATTAATGTTGTTTTCTTATCTGCATGCTGAGGCTCAGGCTGTTTCACTGTACGTCATCTTCCCCAATTTCTTAAAACTGACAATAGAGAAAAAGTTTTTTGACCCCTAAAGAAATGAAAAATCGTTACCCTCCAAGTGAAACATTGGAGCAGCAGCTCCAGATAACAGTGAAAAGGAGGTACTGTTCTGTAATGTAAGATGCTACCAGATACACCAAACAAAAAAAAGTTTTCGTCCGTCGTTTGGACTACGGAGCTCTGTAAATCGTATCCGAACGAACTGCTACAGTACCTATTATATACACTGGCAGTCACAACAGGGTAGATAGATCAGTTGAAGGCGAGAGTAACCCTATTAACATGGAGAGTTTAAATAAAATGATGGGTGCAAGGTTCCTGCAGAAGAGATATATCTGTTTTACTTAATTTGAACAATATCCACAAAAGTTTTGTGAGTCCAGTTTCGAATATTTAAGCTAAGGGAAAATGGGAGACCTTGAAAGTAGGTAGGTTGAACTTAAGTTCATTAATAGATTTAAATATTATTAAATATATATAAAAATAGCAACAACAAAACATTAAACATTAATCATTTTTACATTCATTTTTACCGTGAACACACATATTGTTACATTTTATATTTCTTTTAAAACATGTACATCGTTTGTCTCTACATGGAATAGATTTACATTTACAAGCTACACTATTTCTTGTACTTTCTCTACGAATCCCAAAACTCTTAGTTTGAGGTCTTGCAGCCTTATGTATAGATAATTTGACATGTGGTAATTGTGATAATGGTCTTGGTAGTAATGATAATTGTAGTGGTGTTGGTACTGATGATGATGATGATGATGATGATGATAATGATGATGATGATGATGATGATGATGATGATGATGGTGGTGGTGAATGTTGTGGTTGTGGTGATGATGGTGAATGTTGTGGTTGTGGTGATGATGGTGGTAGTGGTATTGGTGTACTAACATTATTACCATACAGTTCTAGTTGATTTTTCATTAATCTTGATTTAAGTTCACCATGGGGTGTTATTTCTTTATATAAACCCTTTTGTTTGTCAATTCCAGATACAATTCCTATTAAATTAATTGGTCCAATTTTATGTCTATCAACTGAGGGAATAGGTACGAGAACTTTATCATTAAAATTAACTGTGAAAGATGATTTGTTGTTTTGTAACAACATTTTTTTAGCATTCATTTTCTGAGTTTGTTGGGCTAAATGTCTATTATTATGAATGGATTGTATATTTATGTTTACACTACTACTGGCATCCTCTTCATGTGATGATAATTCATCATCTAAACTAGTAGATTGATTGAGAAATAATTGTTGTATACGATTCTTCTTTCTCTTGTTCTTCTTATTACTTCTTGATAGGTCGTCTCTCATCTATAACAAAAATAAAACATTAAAAACCTTATTATATATATATTGTTTTACTTAATTGATTTCAGATAAAATAACACTGGAACTTTAAAACTATAATAATAAATGGATATACTTCCTGTAATTTCTTCTTCCTCTTCTTCTTTTCTTTTGGTCTGTGTACTTCTTGATAGGTCGTCTCTCATCTATAATAAAAATATAACATTAAAAACTTTATTATATATATTGTTTTACTTAATTGATTTCAGATAAAATAACACTGGAACTTTAAAACTATAATGATAAATGGATATACTTCCTGTAATTTCTTCTTCTTGTTCTTCTTGTTCTTGTTCTTGTTCTTCTTGTTCTTTTTGTTCTTCTTCTTCTTCTTCCTCTTCTTCTTCTCCTTCTTCTTCTTCTTGCTCTTGTTGTTGTTGTTGTTGTTGTCGTTGTCGTTGTCTATTACACATTACATTTATTAAATGTTCTTCAGTTTTCACGTACATTTTAAGCTTATTGTATATATCTAATGGTAAATTTGACTTCATCCCCACTATTGGGTCTTTACCAAAAACAGCTTTATATGGAGACATATTAATTCCTTCGCTGTGAGCAGAATTTTTGGCCATTTGAACAAAGGGGAGAGCAATAACCCAGTTAGGGGTGTTGTTATCTTTTAAAAAGCTATTTAAAATTCGCATAATGTCTCCATTAGCTCTCTCTACACTTCCTTGACTCTGAGGATGGCGAGGTTTTCCGTTAATTATGTACAGGTCTGGCCAGATGTTTTCTGTTAAATCCTTAATAATAGATGCTACAAATTCTCTACCATTATCACTTTGGAGAATCTTAGGAGCTCCAATTATACTAAATATTTGTAACAGGTTATAAGCTACTTCGTCAGCTTGTTTAGTCTTCAATGGCCGTAAAATTGAAAATTTTGTTAAATGATCTTGATAATGTAGAATAAATTTATAATCTTCAAAACGTTCTTTCTGCATATCGATCAAATCAATCTGACCTCTGGATCCATAACTGCTAGATAGTAGAGGTTTAACAACCTCTGTCTTCCTTGTACGTCGACGACGTTTTAGTTGACATGTTTCACATAATGAAATAAAGAGTTTAATTTGTTTTAAGGTTATATTGGCAATTTTTTCTTCAATTCTAAATAAGTTCTTTTCTCCCCTCCATGTCCAACAGTAATATGTGAATCTTTAATATTATCATAAATTTCAGACACTAACATAAACGTTTTCTTGCCCATTTTTGTAAATTACATCGTATCGGCGAATAAGAGCATACTCCTGAGGCGTCTTTGTAGTAATTTTATTCTTGGCTGCTTCAATTATTTCTATATATTGTTTAAATTTTGTATCAGTAAAAAATAACCGTTTATTGCAAAAATTTTGTGCAAACAGTTTCTCTTCAAATAATTTTCTGTTGATTTCACTTGTACTTGTATTTGCTGGTGTATCAGTATCTTCATTGTCGTCATCGTCACTATCTAACATTGTCGTCCGTCCTTCAAATAAAGTTAGTTCGGTTATCACACCCCAACCAATGATCGATCGGCAGCCTAATGGAAAGTGTGGTGCTACTTCATGTTGGGGAGGGGTATATATGTAAAGGTTGGTGGGTATGAATGATTGGCGGCGCCTTTTTCCATTTGAAGGAAGGAAACTACATGTTACCTAGTTTTTTAAAGGTTAAAGGTTGTTAAAGACAAGGTTGTTGTTTGAGGGAAGCATCTATGCATGCTGCTGTATGACCCTCACCACCTTCCTCCCCTCCCACCCTCACCTGCTGCTGATGTATGGTATGACCCTCACCACCTCTCTCCCCTCCCACCCTCACCTGTTGCTGTATGGTATGATCCTCACCACCTCCCCCCCCACCCCCAAGAAAATATTCTTAGTAGGCTATCAATAAACACAAATTTTCTTTATTATTTATAAATAAAATGGATGTATGTGTGTGGAAAACCCAATACAACCAAGTGTTTTAACACTCAGACTTGCAGTGAGAGAAACATTGATCGATCGATCGATCTCTTAACCTGATGTTACTCAGATTTGCAGAGAGAGAAACACTGGGTTCATCATTCAGTGAAATTAAGTATTTGGCATTTGGCAGTAATTTAAATATAAGAGGGAATTGTATATAAAGCACGTACGTATTACTTTACTTCACTCAACCAGCTTAATCTGTGTTTAAAGTGCAAGCAAGACCACAGCACAGCAATTCACAGAAAATTTTCAGAAATGTCAGAAAAAGTAGTAGTAAATGAGTTGCAGGAACAAATTGATAATGATAACAATGGTGGTGATGATAATGACGACCAAATTGAGGTTTTAACTATTAATGACGAACCTAAACCAGTGTGTAAACCACTATGGGAGTGCATAATGTTTTGTTTTGCGTTTTGTTTTACACCATAGAGTGGAAGAAGTAAAAACTAGGTAAGTTTTATCTGGTTGGTTTAATAGATAGGCAATAATTTGTTTTCTCGAAGGATGATGTGAAGAAGATAAGTTATAATACCAAAATCGTTCGTGGCTTTTTTTTTTTTAGGAGTTTCAAGCTAATTATTTTTTTTTTT
Source organism: Homarus americanus (assembly GCF_018991925.1). NCBI lineage: Eukaryota > Metazoa > Arthropoda > Malacostraca > Decapoda > Nephropidae > Homarus > Homarus americanus. The sequence continues at coordinate 604,532 of NW_024735554.1, read as the reverse complement.
AACTTGTAAACCTAAAGTTCCAAAACAAGCTGGGGGGCAAAGTCCACTCTCCGCCCTTAGAAATATTAAAATGTAAAATGTAGGTAGATTTTTGAGTAATTACATGAAGGAAAAAATACAATATATTTATTTTTCTAGATTTATTGGCGAAAATAGTTAATGTTTATTATCGGAAAGTTTAAAATATATTTATACATACACACAAATATTATCTCGTCCGTCGGTCGTCATAAAAACATGGTCTTTTAACTCTATAGCGATCACGGCTGGGAGAGAATTAATATAGTATACAACTTTACATTGAGGGTTTTATTTGGTAACCCAGCCGCGAGACCCTTCCCTCAGCTATATACAGTCTCGACTATCACTAGAATCTGTTAAAGAACTACAGTGTCAAACCTTTATCCTAGGTAGCACTAAATGCAATAATTCTTTAACGGCGTGATTATACGACACTGAAAGAAATTTTTTTTTCTTAATCTTAAAAATCAGTCTTTTGTTTCTAGAGAGAGTTACTAATCATGGGTGAGGGATCTCCCCAATCCATCGAGAATAATAACTCTACCCCTAGATAAAGATTAATCAATAAAGATAATATCCCCTAACTAAAAAATCTAACTATGTGTAAAATTTCCTTTTTTTTGTGTATAATCGATAACAATACTGAAAAAACTACCTAGTACTCTCTTTCTAAATTTTAATTTGTTTTTCCTACTAAGTAAGGGTCCGTATGTTATATTTACAAAAAATTATAAACTCACTACCCTACCCAATAATTCTTAAATAAAAAAAACAATACAAATTGTTTTTATAGGTAATTTTTTGGGGGGTATTAATCTAATTGACAAGACAAATCAATACAAATCTTCCCCAGAGGAAGATAAGAGAGTTGAATGCAATTTTGGTTTTCTGGGGAGAACCCTTCTATAACAATCTTTAAAAATTAATTGTTATAAAAAGTTGTCCCGTATGGCACAGGATATTTACCCTATCCTTTTAAGCAGACTCCAGCGAAAACCTAAGAAAAGGTAGGACTGTGAATGAATCCACTGTAAACCAGTCCCGGTGCACTACATTTGTCGACAATACAAATCAACCCGTAGGATTAAGTGTAATGAATGCTTGTTTTATTGTATACCTAAGAGTCTCGTTTTTGATAGAGTCCCTTTGAATTTCAAAAAGAAATTCGACATCGATATCAACGAAGAAAAATAATAAACAAGAGTGTGGGTGGTGTATGTATGTAATAATTGTAACTTAATAAGATTGTTTCGCTCCTACTGTCTCCTTTTATATTGTTGAAGACAATATAAGAGATAAGACTCTGGATACTGTATTAAAGTAATATAAATGTTGGGTGGATGTTATACAATAGTTCACCAGTAAGGTTGATTTGACTTAGTAGTGGGTGTGTGCACCTATCTCTCCATACGGATAAACACACATTTAAGTGTTTTTGTATGTGAGAATCCCTTCTCTTGCAAACACAATTCCATATTAATTAAAAAAAAACAAAAAAGAAAGGAATTTGTGTTAGACTTAGGATAAAAAAAAAAAATAACCCCTTAACCCTGGACCTGTAAATTTATATGCCCTTGAATCCACCCTCTTTTTCCTGACCCTAACTTAATAGTTTACAATATAGAAAATATTATACTATATACTACTCGAGATTTGTCATCCTTGTGGTCTCAAGTTTTAAATCTCTTTCTAACTTTTAAAAATTTGAGTATATAGATATAAAATAATAAAAAATAATCACTTACACACACTTACAACTTTTATGTTGCTCATCCATCTGAAATCTGAAAACATAAATCTGAAAACAATGACATTGATGATACCAAAATTAATCCACAATCTTTATCCCCCATCCCCATCCCCATCCCCCATTCACTATAATTTCTTATCCAATCCAATCTGAAAACACAATCTGAAAACATAACAAAATGATAGTTTTTCCCACTCACTCAGTCTCAGTTTTACTTAACGCACCCAAACCCAATAATATTAGCGGTCGGTTCCTTTTTTTTAAAAGCTGAAAGATAAAAAGTTTACTTTTTTTTTTTTTTTAATTTGCCTTTAATACCCCCATAGTTTAGTTTTTCCCAGTCTCAGTTTTACTTAAATAAATCAAATCACGATCGACCGACGCACGATCTCAGTATCAGTTTTACAAAATAAATCACGCACGACACGAAAAGATTATCATCCACACCCAAACCCAAATAATATTAGCGGCCGGTTCCTTTTTTTAAAAGCTGAAGATAAAATGTTTGCTTTTTTTAAAAAAAAAATATTTGCCTTTAATAGTTACCAAAATTAATTATAATTTTCTATCAACTATAATTTCTTATCCATTTTTAGATAGTTTTTTACTCAAGTCAGTTTTTTAAAGTCACAGTATTAGGGAAATTATAATCACCGTTTATCCCATCCATCTCCATCTGAAAACAAAATAGTACCGTTTTTCCCATCCAAGATTCACTAAAAGATAATGTTTCTTTAAGTTTTTTAATAGTGTAAACATAACAAAATTATCCAGTTTTACATATAAGATAAATCATAAATATATGAAATATAACTAAAGATTAAAATGTTTGCCTTATAATAAAAAATAAAAATTTTGTGTGATTTGTCTGCCTGCCTTCTGCCCTTACATTATATTTTTTAATATTCAAAATTTCCTGTAGTATAAATATTTTTAACATTTTAGATATTAATAAAATTAATCACAATCCAGTTCACATTATAAAAATCATGAAAACGAAAAAGATAATTAACTCCACCCACCCAAACAATACGTTAAAAAGGTTAACTGTTTGCCTTTGCTTGCTCATTGCTCATTATAAAAAAATATTTGCCATTTAATAACAGTTTAATTAAAAGTTACTTAATATTCATTTATATGATTTTCAACAGTAATGACCGACACAAAACATTTAAATTGCCATAGAAAGTTTTCCTTTTTTAATTTTTTAAATGTTCGTTCGTTGGATTTAGAAAGTTAACGTTTACATATCATTTTTCACTTATAATAAAAATAGTTGTAATTTTTATCAAATAAAAATATTTCTTTTACTTGAACACAGCACAGAATATATATGGGAGGGAAGAGGAAGAGGAGGAGAGATTGTTATGATAGGATAGGGAGGGATAAAAAGATAATTTGGAAATTGGAAAGTTTCCCTTTATATAGCTTTTTATTAGTAAAAAAATTTTTATAAAGGATTTTATATTTGTTTTGCTCACATATATTTTACAAAATGATTGGTGTCTAGGTTTAATAATGGAGTTCAAAAGTTTTGAAAAAGACCAATTGTTATACTCTTCAAAAAGGTTTTGCAAAGCGATAAAATCTAAATAAAAAAAAGCTATTTTAAATTTTACACAACATGGATGGAAAGAAATGATACATTTACAGAATGTCTAATGAATATTATTTCTGATAAATTTATTCAATTAGAATTACGTGTATATACACTAATATTTCATTATGAATATGTGAACATACATGTTAAAATTTTAGCACAAGGAAATGAGATCTTTGCTCCGCTTTATAGTGAATTAATTTTATTTCAAAGTAGAAAATATTCTTGAAAACAATATATTATCGGAGGAGTTTTTATACCATGTCATGCTAATGTATTTTTCCATATAATTGCTCGAAATTTTTATTATACACCATTAGAAAAAAGATGTATTATAGATTATCTTATCTCATGCCATCATTTTCTTGATGACGACCAGGTTAAAATAATAGATCAAAAATATCACACTCCAATCAATTTTTCATCATTTTTTGATAACAACGATCGGGTTAAAATAATAGATGAAAAATATCACAATCCAATCAATTTTTCATCATTTAGTAGATATAAACTTAATTTAAACCAATTACAATATGATAATTGGTATATGTCATCATTTCCATTACTTACTTGTTACAAATAAAAAAATGTAAAAAGTATTTGTGTGTGTGTACGCACGCACGCACGCACGCACTTGTATTTATAGTTGCTCCCCAACGCTCATCATAGTATTGTTCTTAAAAGACTAGACAAGTAAACACTACCCGTAAATTAGTAAAAGTTAAAGTTTTAAAGTAAAAAATATGCCAGACAAAGACAATTTAGAACATGGGTTGCTTTTAAACAACGATAATGAACTCCTCTGTGATGAAGAAGAAGAAAAATCTCTGGGTTTATTCAAACTTGTCACCAACACAGACGACGACAAACTGGATTTAACATTTTCAGAGGATTTAGTGATGAAATTAGTTTATAACCTTATTTCTTTTCAAAATAATAAAATATTTGACATACTACATCCTAATCCCAATTACACAAATAATGATCTTATTTCTATTGGTGAATTGATTCTTAGTGTTGATAAGGATATAATTTGGAGTAGAATTATAACTTATTTGGCCTTTTGTAATATAACGTGTACAACCAGTGACACAAAGAAATATATGGAAGATTTTACCAAGATTGCTCTAACTAAATTTGTAAAGACAGGTGGTGGATGGGTAAGTGTTTTACTGTATTTTCTTTAGTTAGTGTAATTTTTTTTGTATATATATTTTTGGTAACTTTACTCAAATAACTTTTTCTTTCTTTATAGGATCAATTTTATAGGGACTTGTACGCAGAAGCGGCTGAAACCAATAATGTAGAGGAGAAGTTTACTGGAACTGCTGATAAGCTACAAGATAATGATAAGTTTGCTGACAAACAAGATTTTGCCGAAAAGTTTGCAGAGAAGTTTGCCCAGAAGTTTGTGGATAAGTTTACTGAGAAGAAATTAGAAGATATGGGACTTATTTTAGGATATACTTTCTTGGGTTTTATAAATGGAATAGTAGCATCTGTTTTAATGTATAATATATATTTTTGAAATAGTACAGTATTTCCTTTAGAAATGTTAATCTACCTACATGTTTTCTTTATAGGATGATGATATGGATATATTTATTATAGTGGCATATACAGTTTTTTTTATTGATATTATACTTAATTGCATATGCAAACAACTGTTACCACGAAGGACGGAAATTGTTGCTATAATAATCCAATAATCCAATATACTGTATGCTATGCAGGCAGACAAATGTTTTCTACCCACTCATCGTTAATAAATGTTAGTGAAAGCGTTTTGTTTTATAATACCCGTAACATGGGGCTCCTGATTTTTTGTTGTGGGGGTAGAATGGGATATTATTTTTGTTTGTTTTTCTTTATAGGATGAAGATAAGTTTGCTGATAATACCAACAAGAAATATTGGAGCTGGAGGATGCTCTGCCCCCAACAACCAACCTTGTTTTTTATTAAATGTTTTAGTGTGTGTTGCCTTTTTTTTATTTAGTTTCTGTGTTTTGTGTTATACATTATATTTGTCGTTTGGTTAATAACAAATAACAAATAAAAAAATGCCTGAAAGCGCCTGTATCTGTATTTTTCTAGCTAAAATAAACTATTTTGTTTTTAAAATTTGAATTATTTTTTTAAAACGAAAGGGAATATAAAGCACTGGATGAGTGTTACCAATCCCAGATTTGATCGTAACTCCCTATACGCTGGTCGGGTCTAATTTATTCATTTTAAACCTAGCTCACAGTAAGATAGTCTTAGGGTGACGTTTACTGGTTACATTATAATGGTGATGGGTTACCTGTTCAACTCGGTGGTGCTGGTGGTATTGGTGATTACGGCAATAATGATGACTCGTCGTGTCATTAAAAGAGGCTCGATCACTGTCAACAGCATCAGACAGGTAAGTTAATACGAATCCAATCTGAATATATTTAAGTTCCACGGATTTATTAATGTTTTCGCCACCATTTCTAAGGGGTTACTAACTCTTATCTTTTCCACCATGGGGTTGCTAACTCTCATCTTCCTTCACCTTCAGGACTCTCTACCAGACAACGATACCCTAACAAGCTCTGAGACGCCTCCGCCATCCTATTTCGAACTGGAGACAGATCAGAACTGCTGTGACTACAACTCCTCCATTACATCTACGCTCACGACCCCACCCCCAGCTACCCACTTGCCATTTAAAATTAAAAGTTGGTTTCAGAAATTTGGCCACCCGCTAGGAACAGCTGTGTACATTTAAGTACTTCCTTCAGTACTAAAGAAGAGTGTTTATTATTACTATTTTGACAACCAACTTTGAAAGATGTTTTTAACTTATATTACAAATGCTAGGCTAGATGAAAATGAACTGTAAAAACAACCTCGAAATACTATATAATAATAAAAAATAATGTTTATCTGTACGGTCGATACAGTAATCTGTAACTGACTGTATTTTAAAAGTTTGCTAAGACCCAAAGTAAAAATTGATGGATGATGGATGAGAAATTTATGATTGATTTACTTATTTTATACTTTAAATGGAGTTAGCATTTTAATGTATCTACTATGCATAATATATTTTGTTGAATACCCAGGAACAAGCTAGTAAATATAAAACATCTATTTTATTTTATTAAGTTTGTAAAAATGTTTTTACATTAATAGTCAGTCTGAAAGGTTAGTGTTTCATGTTGTATTCTCTGAGTTTATAACAACACAAGTCAAGTCACAAGTAAAAAGGTACTCCGTTCTTTGATTGTTAGTCTGTGCTGTGTTCTTTAAACTTAATAATTTATGAATAAATAAAAGAATAAATAAAAAAAAATAAAAATATACAAATCCCTTTTATTTTACAGTAAATCTCCGTTTTACTTTTTATATGAAAAAAAATATATTCTTTTTAAAGGCCACAAACACCACCTGGATTTACCTAGAATAGAATTCAAGCTAGAAGGTAGTCGTCGAATGCGTGCGTTATCGTTAAAAGTTACCAATATACACCATTTACAAAAGAACTGACAACTCTGGATAGTATAAATTATGTTAGTTTAGGTATTAATACATGAGGATGGCGGCATGTGTGGAGCCCTCTTACGGGTGTGAATATTATCCGAACACACTGCTAGATACTCTATATACAGTTATACACTCTGGCATTCACAACGGTTCTGTGATGTAGAAATATCAGCTGGTGGATCAGTTGTGAAGGTGAGAAACATTATTTACTGATACAATGCACTAGCTATTATTTATTGATATGCACTAGCTAAAGTGTTTGCAGAGTTTTTAATATCTGAAGATTTTTTTTTATATACTGGTAAACATTTTATTCCAGGCTCACCGTGTAATACTCTCAGTGGGAAGCCCCTATTTTAAGGCCATGTTTACGAGTGGATTAGCTGAGGAAACACAGTCTTCAATAGAAATGAAGTCCATAAAACCCAATATATTAACTCAGATCATCAGATTCATATATACTGGTAAGGATAAAGAAAAAACATTGACTTTCATATTGCTAATTATATGGTATAACTAACCTTATGTAAAACGGTTATTAATTGATTGATGGATGAAAATTTTATTTTAAATATGTAGGAAACATTGAGGTAACAGCGGAAAATGCCCAAGAGTTAGTTGCTGCTGCAGACATGCTGCAAATGCGCTATGTTTTACGTGTTTGCACAGACTTTCTCAAGAATGAACTTCATCTATCCAATGCTTTAGGAATTTACAGGTACAGTATATGTAATGTTATTACATTTTTAATATATAATATATTTATTAAAAAATAATTTTATTATAAATAAATGATTTGGGAGGCAGGGTATGTGTTTTTTTATCTGTATGATACAGTAATCCAACAACACCGCAACTGTATTTATTTTAAAACAGGTTTGCTAAGGCCTATTCCCATGGCTTTGCTTCATCATCATCATTAGAATATCTGCGGTATGCTTCGATGGAGTTCATCTTCCCCAATTTTTTAAAACTGGCAATGGAGAAAGAGTTTCTTAAAACTCCTAAAGAAATTATACTAGATCTTCTGGAGGAAATGCAAAATCAATCCCACCCTCTGTGTAAACATGCGGTGCCGTTCACATTGGAGCAGCTCCAGCATATAAGTAAAACTAGGCGTGTCCCCCGTAAGGGATTTACTGTAAGTAAAACTGGTGAGAAAATTTATGATTATTTATGGAGTGAAATAGACTTTGTTGATAATACCCAGGAATAAATTAGTAAATAAGAAACATTATGTAACTTTCTTGGATGTTTGTTTGTTAACACTAAGTCTCTAAACAATATATGTTAGTCTGAAAGGTTAGTGTTTTTTTTAAATTTATTGTCATCCCAGAGAGTTTATAACAAAAGTTAAAAAAACAAAAAAACAACGTTTTTTTAAAGCACTTTAGACAGTATAAATAGTCGGTACTCCGTTCTTAGATTGTTAGTCTGTGCTGTTCTGTTCTCTTGTCTTGGCAACCAGTTATCTGTGTGTACGTGCATACTCCGATCTTGGCAATCAGTTATCTGTACTATTCCGGTAACATGGCAAACAACAAGAACAAACGCAAATCCCTGACTGTCAACAAAAAAAAAAAACCGCGTTCGCTGTCACATATGTAACTACGTCATCAGAAGAAAAGAAAACTTAAAATACCATTTAAATACTCATTACAGAAAGCCCTATAAGTGTAAGAAATGTAACAAGGAATATAGCTGGCCTCACTGTTTAAGGAACCACAAATGTACTTTTGCTAATAAGCTACCTGATGCTATAAATTTGCTCGAATCCAAAGAGAAAGAAGAGAAGAAGAATATTTATTACTACTTTCATTCTGAAAATTCAGACCCCCAAAATATACCCATACCCAAGTCCAAAGATGATTTTATTTTCATGTCAGATTTTATAATCAGTATTGAAAGTGGAGAAAAAATATATGAGAAGGCAGGCAAAAATGGCATATGCACACGGGGCTATGTAAATAACAGATTTTCTCCTACAAGATGGAAATGTAGCTACTGCAACAGTAAAATAGAAATATTAAAAAAACAACAATCAATATCCCATAACCACCTACCATCTTGCATTAAATTGGAGGGTATAACATTACCATCAGAGTTAAGAACGATGGAAAAGCTTGTAACTCATATTAAAACGCAGCAGAAAACGTTTTCCCTGTAAGATAATAGAGGAATAAGGAGGTAGAAGGTAGCAAGATTAGTTATACTCAGCAAGAAAAGTGAAATATTTTGAAAATTACTATTTATTCATAAACTGGGACCCTGATACTCATCCATCGATCCGCCCCCTCAAGGGTCCCTGTGCCTCCGTAGCCTATAAAACCAAGCCCACACCATAAAGTTTGTTTGTTAATAGCTCGTCCGATCCAGATTCATTCATCTGAGAGTTACTCGTTACTCTACCTTGACTTATACTGCAACCAACAACGGAAAATTATGGATCAGCAATTGAAGCAGGAACACTATGGTAGTCAACCCTTTGATAATAAGCTACCTGATGCTGAGTTGAAAGAGAAAGAAGAAAAGAAGAAGAAGAAGCTACCTGATGCTGAGTTGAAAGAAAAAGGAGAAAAGAAGAAGAAGCTACCTGATGCTGAGTTGAAAGAAAAAGAAGAAAAGAAGAAGAAGAAGCTACCTGATGCTGAGTTGAAAGAAGAAGAAGAAAAGAAGAAGAAGCTACCTGATGCTGAGTTGAAAGAAGAAGAAGAAAAGAAGAAGAAGCTACCTGATGCTGAGTTGAAAGAGAAGAATATTTATTACTACTTTCCCTCTGCTTCTGAAAATTCAGTTTCCCAAATACCCAAGTGCGACTGCGAAGATGATTCTATGCATATGCTAGATTTTATAATCAGTATTAAAAATGGAGAAATAATATATATGGAGGCAGGCAAAAATGGTATATTCATACGGGGCTATGTATATAATAGATTTTCTTCAACATCAACAAGCTGGAAATGTAACAACTGCAACAGTAAAATAGAAATATTAAAAAAACAACAATCAATATCCCATAACCACCTACCATCTTACATTGAATTGAATGGTAATGGTATAACATTAACAGCGTTAAGAACGATGGAAGAGCTTGTAACTCATATTAAAAAACACAACACAGCTCGACCGATCCAGAGTCATCTGAGTTACTCTACCTTGACTTATACAAACACCGGGTCCAACACTTCAGAAAGCTTGTAACAACTCATATTAAAACGCAGAACTGGGAAATGTTGTCCCTGGAGGAGAAGGTAGTAAGATTAGTTTATACTCAGCCCCCAAAGTGAAAAATATGAATGTAAATAATAGTATAATTTTGAAAACTACGATTTATTCATAAACTGGGACTCAGAGGGCTCTCTCATCAGTGCTCGGCCCTCAAGAGGGCTCTCTCATCAGTGCTCCGCCCTCAAGGGTTTCGTCAGCCAGTCATCCACCTCGTCAAGCCAGTCATCCACCTCGTGTGTGTGTGTGTACCTGTGCCTCCGTAGCCTATAAAACCAAGCCCACCCATAAAGTTTGTTAGTGGATACACACAGCTCGACCGATCCAAATTCATCCATCTGAGTAGTTACTCTACCTTGACTTATACTGCAACGGTAGATTATGGATCAGCAATTGAAGCAGGAAGATTATGGTAGTCAGCCGCACCGTAAGCAGCCGAAGAAGTCTTTTATCTGTAATATATGTGGCAAGAAATTAAGTAGGTCAAGCAACCTTCGTGACCATCAGTTTCTCCACGGTTCAGAAAAAAAAATTAAATGCGAGTTATGTGACAAGCGATTATAAACTAAGAACAGCCTTGCCAAACACCTGGTCCAGCACTTCAGAAACTATAGCTGCAATATATGCAGCAAGAACTTCAAGAAAAAATTTTCGCTCTACAAACATATGTTCTCTCATGTCGAGGAGAAACCCTTTAATTGTGAGAGATGTAATAATGGATTTTGTCGGGAAAATAGTTTGATTACCCACATGACCACACATGACTCTCTGAATACCGACAATCAGATTCATATTCGCTGTAATATATGCGACAAGATGATCAACAAAAAGAACTTAAAATATCACATTAATACTCATATAACGAAAAATTATGAAAAAACATTCAAGTGTAATATATGTAATAAGGAATTCAGTTGGCCGGGAAGCTTAAGGAGACATCAGACTCAGACTAAGTGTAGGGTAAGTTTTTTTTTGTTTTTTTTTTACGTCAGGAAGAGTGTGTTCAAGGTGAGGTGATATGTTTGTACACAGATTCATTGATAATTTACATTTACATCCATCAAAACTATTGAAAATTTATAATGTATTTTTATTTTTATACAGAATAACCCATCGATCGACCAGCAACAATTTGGATAACCTGATGCTTGCTTCTGAAGTAGAGACAACAATTTTGGACCTGATTTATGAATAGGGAATGAAAAGAATAAATACTGTAATGTATTGAGTTATGTATGCATATAGTTATATTATGAATGCCAATACAGCTATTCCAAAGTTGTGAGTTTCTTTTATAAGTGGAACTAAAGTACCAGAATTTTTTGTAACGCTTCGGCTGCCTGCTATGAATTTTTATTCTAGGTGCTTGGTATAGATAAATGAACTGTGTCGTGTCATGTATAAGAATGATGCCATTCCAAATGTTGTTATATTGTTTGTGAAAAATAAATGTAATAAATAATTATTTTTTATTTTAACAAATTTATTGGTTAAGGCACACAGGACATATCCAAAAATACTGTAGTATGTATCATGTTCCTTGAATGATTCATCTCAAAAAATTTGACTTTGGATTTTTTTTAAGAAATGGGAGAAAGCAAGGTTATGGGAGAGATATGAATTTCTTATAGAATGATTCACATATCATTAGAGGATGGGAAAATCATGATGAATCTTTCCTGGAATGATTCATCTCAGAAAATTTGACTCAGATTTTTTTTTTAAAGAAATCAATTTTTCTCAGCAAGATTACGGAAAAGGTGAGAATTTCTTATAGAAATGATTCATCTCAGAAAATTTGAAAACTGATTTTTAAAAAAAAAAAAGAATTTTTTTTACTCAGGCAAGGTTATGGGAGAGATGTGAATTTCTTATAGAATGATTCACTATCATTAGAGGATGGGAAAATCATGATGAATCTTTCCTGGAATGAATCATCTCAGAAAACTTGAGGATGGATTTTTAAGAAAAATATGCCTCTGGCTGTGTACCAGAGCCACCCACCCAGTTTTACGGTGGAAAAACTCTGTTTATAATTAAATACTTGTTCAAATGACACCTGGCCTGATGTGGAGTAGATTGGTGGCCAACACCTGGCAGGATGTGGGTAAGTCCCCAGTGTATCAGAGCCACCTGTTTTACTTATCTGGAAAAACCCAGTTTATAATTCAAATGCCACCTGGCCACATGTGTGACAACAGGATATGCTTATTAAGTTTGTTTTTGTGTGACAGGATTTGCTTCTCAGGTTTGTTACTCACCAGACAAAGAGACAGACAACATGGAGAGAGAAAGGGGAGAGAGAGAAAGGGGTGAAAGAAAGAAATTAAAGAGAAAGTTGCGAAAGAAAGAAAGTAAAAAGAAAGTTGCAAAAGAAAGAACGTAAAGAGAAAGTTGCGAAAGAAAGAATGTAAAGAGAAAGTTGCGAATGAAAGAAAGTAAAGAGAAAGTTGCGAAAGGAAGAAAGTAAAGAGAAAGTTGCGAAAGAAAGTAAAGAGAAAGTTGCGAATGAAAGAAAGTAAAGAGAAAGTTGCGAAAGAAAGAAAGTAAAGAGAAAGTTGTGAAAGAGAAAGTGATAGGGGAATTATTCTTAAAAGAAAGTAAAGATAAAGTTGCGAAAGAAAGTAAAGAGAAAGTTGCGAAAGAAAGTAAAGATAAAGTTGCGAAAGAAAGAAAGTAAAGAGAAAATGTGAAAGAGAAAGTGATAGGGGAATTTTTCTTACAAGAGAGCTAAATCCTAAATGTATTAAGTCTAAGTCTTTGTTTCTTTGTTTTATAAGAAACTCCACCCATGAGGGATGTCATTACTCAAAGCAAGTCTCTTATTGGGTATGAAAATTATAACTCCTCCCTCTCTCAGTTCTGATTGGATACAAAAAATGATAGCTCCACCGTGTACTTTTAAGGTTAGACTTCATATATCTCTCATTTGAACTCTGATATTTAGGTTATAAGGATCTCAGTGAGTTGGAGCAAGACAGCCTTCAGTGTGCAGTGGAAAAGGAGGGAGATTTTTTTGGTGAGTGTTATTAACTCGATTTTAAGATGAGAAGTGAGACTTGGTGGTGATATATAGGTTGTGTATTGGCAGGTGTGTGTTTGGGTGTGTGTGAGTGTGTGTGTGTTTGGGTGTGTGTGTTGGGGTGTGTGTGAGTGTGTATGTTTGAAATGTATTAAGTCTAAGTCTTTGTTTCTTTGTTTTATAAGAAACTCCACCCATGGGGGATGTCATTACTCAAAGCAAGTCTCTTATTGGGTATGAAAATTATAACTCCTCCCTCTCTCAGTTCTGATTGGATATAAAAAATGATAGCTCCACCGTGTACTTTTAAGGTTAGACTTCATATATCTCTCATTTGAACTCTGATATTTAGATTATAAGGATCTCAGTGAGTTGGAGCAAGACATCCTTCAGTGTGCAGTGGAAAAGGAGGGAGATTTTTTGGGTGAGTGTTATTAACTCGATTTTAAGATGAGAAGTGAGACTTGGTGGTGATATATAGGTTGTGTATTGGCAGGTGTGTGTGTGAGTTGAGTGTGTGTGTTTGGGTGTGTGTGTTGGGGTGTGTGTGTGAGTGTGTATGTTTGGGTGTGTGTGTGTGTGTGTGTGTGTGTGTGTGTGTGTGTGTGTGTGTGTGTGTGTGTGTGTGTGTGTGTGTGTGTGTGTGTGTATGTATATGTATGTTGAGGTTTCTGCTTTAAGGTGAGTACAGTTTTTCTTTATAATAGAAAATGGGAAAATAAAACTTGGGGAGTGGTGGTAGTTACACTCAAGTTACGATTATATTTGTATATAAAATACATTTATGGATGTTACCTACCTACAATAATTACCTATGGTTATTATTTCTCATAGTAGCTAAACAGAAATAGAACACCCCATACCAGAATCAGAAGTATGTTCTGAGAGCACGAGCC
>NW_024735554.1:569362-590407 GCF_018991925.1 Homarus americanus | reverse complement strand
CGGTACATTTTATGTTAATAATGTCAAATGCCAGGCCTGTGACTAGGAGGAGGGATATCTGGTCTGGGAGGGAAGAGGTGTTTGTAACGGCTGGGGACCTATAGGAGGATATTTTTTTTGTTTTTATTTTATAGGTTATGTGGGGTAGGTAATATCACACTCAAGGTTTTTGAGTCAAATTGAGACTGCTCTAGCATCAGACCGACCCTCAGGGAGTGGTGTACAGTTTCTCCACTTGTTATCCTTAGGATCAAAATACTCCACATTAGCGACAGATATCTAAAAAAAAAAAATAGTTTGAGATGTAATATTAATAATACAAGTTTCATTATAATTCAATCATTCATTTCCATTTTTCCTTACCTGTCCACGACCGTCACCGCCTATGACATATAACAGAGAATTTGTGGCAACAACTGCTGGGATATTTCGACCAAAATACATTGATGAACACTTAAACCATTTGTTCTGTGGGAAAGTAAAAGAAAAGGTAAAAGGAAGGGAGGGAGGTTATACAATTTTTTACTCCCTTTTCACTACAGTATTACAAAAATTCTTCCACATCTTGTATATAATAATAAGAGAATTCATAAGCATTGCACTGGTAAATAATCTTACCTGTTCAAAAGAATATCTTTCAATTGATTTTTCCTCCCGAACACCACCTACTACATACAAAAAGTTATCCAAAACTGCAACACTCATCGTGTCGCACGACTTCATCGTGTTGTAGGGGTGTGGTCGACCTATCATTGGTGCTAGATTCTTCCACTCCCCAGTCACAGGATTGTATGAGAGAAGATCACGCAGGGGCTTGTAAGTGTACGTATGTCCAAAACGGATCAGAAACTTCACCATTTGCCGGTTGAATGTCTGTCTCCCCTCCAACAACGAAAATTTTCCCATGTAAGACTGCTACTCCTGGCCCACATCTCTCAATTTTCATGGAGCAAACTTTCTGCCATTTCTGCCTAAAGGTATCAAAACATTCGACACTTTTAAATGTAAACCGATCTGATCTAAACATGAGGACAAAGAGTTCTCTCTTTGTTCCACCTATGACATAAATTTTCTTTCGAGTACAAATTCTTGGCTGGACATACAAGGCTTCCCTTTTGTCCAAAAATTTTTGCTGTATGTTTTTAAGGAAAACCTTCAGATTGATATGAGAGCACTCATTAATTAATTTTTCTAGTAGTTTACTTGGAATTAAAGACAATTTCACTCGTTTTAAAATGTCAAAATTCCAACAATAATGTCTATTAGTTATATCTTGTGCTTGTGTAATCCATCTGATGGCAGCAGAGAATACCTGCAATACAATGAAAAGAAAAAAAGAAAGATAAATTTGATAGTTTGGGGTTAAAATTTTTGTAAATAAAGTCAGTCGGTAAACTTTAAGTTAAGTTGTAATATTAAATAAAAAAAATTATTTTACCTGAAACTCAGAGTCAATATAAAGATACTCATTTCTTTAGGAATCCCAAGAAACTCTTGCTCCATTGTCACTTCTACGAAATTGGAGAAGATGAAGTCCGGCGAAGCCTGCTGCATGCTTACTAAATTATGGGCCTCAGCAAACCTGTTAAAAAAAAAAATTATGGAATTTAGTCAATGGATGGATTGATAAAACAGTTACATAAGAATAATTATACTGTACCGGTAAATTCCTAAAGCATTGGATGGATGAAGTTTACTCTTGAGAAAGTCTGTGCAAACACGTACAACGTGGTGCATTACCAACATGTTTGCAGCCACAATTAACTCCTGAACGTTTTCCACTGTTATCTCGATGTTTCCTAAAGATTTAAAAAAAAAAAATTTTTCATTATAAAAAACAAAATAAAAACTACCGTTTTACATATAGCACTATGAAAACATTTTTTTTTATCCTTACCAGTATATATGAATCCGATGAGCAGATTTAATATATTAAAATTCATAGACTTCATTTCTATTGACTGTGTTGTTTCCTCAGCTAATCCACACGTAAACATGGCCTTAAAATATTCGCTTCCCGCTGACAGTATTACACGGTGAGCCTGTAGAATAAAATGTTACATGACATGTATCATCAGATTTTTCAGATTTGCCCCCGAGGGGGCTAGTTTATTGGGCACCCCCTTCCTTACATCCTGTGCAAATAATGTTTCTCATTCACCTTCACAACTGATCCACCAGCTGATGATATTTCTACATCACAGAACTGTTGTGACTGCCAGAGTAAATGTAAGTACTCTAGCAGGTAGTTCGGATAAGATTTACATTCCTCCTCCCCGTGATGAGAGAGATCCACACATGTCGCCGCCATCCTCAAATACTAATGTAATACTAACCAGTTGTCAGTTTTGTTTTTTGTAAATGGTGGTAGTGGTGATATCTGGTAATTTTTAACAGAGAGGGGGAGGTGTTATAATTTTCATACCCAATCAAATACTACCTCCTGAAGAGAGGGAGGAGATATAACCCAACCCAACTGTTTTTTGAGAGGTGGTGGTGGTGGTGGTGGTGGTGCTTCCGTCCTCGCCGGGGTCTGGCTTATCCAAACACGTAGCAAAACTAAACTACAGCAGCCTTTTTCTTTCATAGGTAGTAAAAACTATACTGGAAGTTTTTTTTTATTTGGTATATATACAGACAGTTTTACAATTATTTCAGACTAAATACTAATTACTGCCTGCAAACACACATTTTAAACATTCAAAACAGTATTACTAGTCTAGCAGGTCGTTTGGATAAGGATAAGATTTACACTCCCCCTCCCCATGATCAGAGAGCTCCACACATGCTGCCGCCATCCTCATATATAACTAAATAACAAATGTAATACTATCCATCCAGAGTTGAGTTGTCTGGTGGTGGGTGGTGATATCTGGTAATTTTTAACAGAGAGGGAGGAGTTATAATTTTTTATACCTCAGTTACTACCTCCTGAAGACAGGGAGGAGGAGTAGTAAGGAAATCCCCATTGGGTAGAGTTTACAAAGAAACTCAAGCTATGATACAATTTCATATAGGGTAGTAAAAACTATACATTTGATTGATAGCTTTTTTATTTTCAAATGAGTACTTACTAAAAAGAGAGTGAGGATGAAGGAGGAGGAGGTGGAGGAGGAAGAGGAGGAGGAGGAGGACAGCAGTATATAGGTTGGTAATGTCACAACTTTGACACCTTGAAAGGTTTCGAGTAGTCAAATTGAGACTGCAATAGCATCAGACCGACTTTCAGGGAGTGGTGTACAGCTTATCCACCAGTTATTCTTAGGGTTGAAATACTCCACATTAGCGAGAGAAATCTAAAAAAAAAAAAATAGTTGATTATAAAAGATGTGTAGGAATATTAATAAATATTATCAATATTATCAGTTTTTATTAATCATTCTTTTATTCTTCCTTACCATTCCAATTCCATTCAAGCCACTCCAGTAACCGCCTATGACATACAACAGAGAATTTGTGGCAACAACTGCTGGGCTACTTCGACCCAACATTGATGAACACGAACACTTAAACCATTTGTTCTGTGGGAAAGTAAAGAAAAAAGGTAAAAGGAAGGGGGGGAGGGGGGGTAAACAATTTTTTACTCCCTTTTTACAAAAATTCTTCCACGTCCTGGCTACAATATCAAACCTTGTATATAATAATAAAGAGAAATCAATAAGCACTGGTAGATAATCTTACCTGTTCAAAAGAATATCTTTTCATTGATTTTTCCTCCAGAATACCATCACCTACTACGTACAAAAAGTTATCCAAAACTGCAACACCTATCGTCTTACGTGGTGGACCTTGCATTGGTGTTAGATTCTTCCACTCCCCAGTCACAGGATTGTATGAGAGAAGATCATGCAGGGGGTTGTAAGTGTCCGTATATCCACCAACAATGTAAATAAGACCTCGATGTTCTACTATACCCATGCTGTAAAAGAAAAAAAAGGAAGAAAAAAACAGTACAGGCCACTGCTACATTTTCTCATTATTATCAGTAGTTCACACTATCAGTCAGTAAATCCAAATGGTTATTGTACTTACTTGGATCCAGCTTCTGGCATATTTGACTCTAATAATCTCCACTCATTTGTAATAGGGTCATATCTTTCAATATTTTTTCCTATTTCCATTGATCCCGTCCAACCACCGAAGGCATAGAGGTAACCTCCATGAGCGCATAATCCAAAATCACACCGTGGGATCACCATAGAAGATATTTCAGTCCAATAATCTTCCTGTGGATCATAAACTTCACCATCTGCCAAAATCTGAGCGTCTATCTTCTCTCCAACCCCTCCAACAACGAAAATTTTTCCATGTAAGACTGCTATTCCTGGCGAAATTCTCCCAATTTTCATGGGGCAAACTTTTTTGCCATTTCTGTCTAAAGGTATCAAAACATTCGACACTTTTAAATGTATATTCCTCTGATCTATTCCATATTATATTGAATTCTTTCTTTGATCCACCTATGACATAAATTTTCTTTCGAGTACAAATTCTTGGCTGGACATACAAGGCTTCCCTTTTGTCCAAGTTTGTCTGCTGTTTAAGGATAACCTTAAGATTGATATCAGAGCACTCATTAATTGATTTTTCTATTAGTTTACTTGAAATTAAAGACAATTTCACTCGTTTTAAAATGTCAAGAATCCAACAAAGTCTATTAGTTATATCTTGTGTAAGCCATCTGATGGCAGCAGAGAATACCTGCAATATAACAAAAGAAAAGAGGGGAGTAGTATATTTGAATTTGATAAATAAGTCCGGTAAACTTTCAAGCAATATTAAATAAAAAAAATAAAATAATATTTACCTGAAACTCAGAGTCAATATGAAGATACTCTGACTCAAAAAGATACAGTAGAATTTCTCTAGGAATCTAAAGAAACTTTTGCTCCATTGTCACTTCTACGAAATTGGAGAAGATGAAGTCCCGCGAACCATTCAGCAGGCTTACTAAATAATAGGCCTCAGCAAACCTGTTTTACAAAAAAAAAATATGGACATACCCTGTCTCCAGAATCAGAATCAAATCAAAACAAGCATAAAATTTTTTTACAAAATTAAAATTCTTACCTGTAAATTCCTAAAGCATTGGATGGATGAAGTTCACTCTTGAGAAAGTCTGTGCAAACACATACAACATGGTGAACTAGCAGCATGTTTGCAACAACTATTAACTCTTGAACGTTTTCCGTTATTACCTCGATGTTTCCTAAAGATTAATTAAGATTAAAAAAAAATAAAATCATCATTTTTAAACAATAATAACTCAAAATAAAAATACCGTTTTTTTTTCATATAGCAATATGAAAACTTAAAATGTTACCTACCAGTATATATGAATCCGATTATCTGATTTAATATATTATATTTCGTAGACTTCATTTCTATTGACTGTGTTGTTTCCTCAGTTAATCCACCCGTAAACATGGCCTGAAAATAATTTCTTCCCGCCGAAAGTATTACACGGTGAGCCTGGAATAATAAAGTTGGTTGGTTGTATACATATACAGACAGACAACAATATCAGACAATAAATACTAATATACTGCCCGCAAACACATTTTAATCAAAATGGTATTACGTTCATTGTATAAGTAAAATAATGTTTTCTCACCTTCACAACTGATCCACCAGCTGATATTTCTACATCACAAAACTTTTGTGACTGCCAGAATGAATGTAAGTTCTTTAGCAGGTCGTTCGGATAAGATTTACACACCCCCTCCCCATGATCAGAGAGCTCCACACATGCCGCTGCCGCCATCCTCATATATAACTAAAATAACTAAAAAGCTAATGTAATATATCCATCCAGAGTTGAGTTGTCTGGTAATTTTTAACTGAAAGAGGGAGGAGTTATAATTTTTTATACCCTGTGATCAGAGAGCTCCACACATGCCGCCGCCATCCTAATATATAACTAAATAACTAATGTAATACTATCCAGAGTTTGTCAATTTTTTTTTTTTTTGGTAAATGGTGGTAATATCTGGTAATTTTTAAGAGAGAGGAGGACAGCAAGTTAAAGGGTAGGGGTAGGTATCACTCTTGAAGGTTAAGTTTCGAGTCAAATTGCGACTGCTCTAGTATTAGACCGACCCTCTGGGAGTGATGCACAGTTTATCCACTTGTTATTCTTAGGGTCGAAACACTCCACATTAGTGATAGATACCTAAAAAGAACAAAAAACAAATTAAAACTTTGGATTTGTTAATAAATATTATCACGTTTTCATTAATCATTCTTTTTTTGTTCTTCCTTACCATTTTACAGTCACCTCCTATGACATATAACAGAGAATTTGTGGCAACAACTGCTGAGATATTTCGACCCAAATACATTGATGAACACTTAAACCATTTGTTCTGTGGGAAAGTAAAAGAAAGATAAAAAGGAGGGAGGTTCTACAATTTTTACTCCTTTTCACTACAGTATTACAAAAATTCTTCCACATACAATAATAAGAATTCATAAGCACTGCACTGGTAAATAATCTTACCTGTTCAAAAGAATATCTTTCCATTGATTTTTCCCCAAAATTCTCCTGAATACCACCACCTACGACGTACAAAAAGTTATCCAAAACTGCAACACCTATGTGGTGGACCTAGCATTGGTGCTAGATTCTTCCACTCCCCAGTCACAGGATTGTATGAGAGAAGATACCCATGCTGTAAAAGAAAAGAAAAGAAAAAGAAAAAAGAAAAACCGTGCTACATTTTCTAATTATCAGTAGTTCACACTATCAGTAAATCTATTTGAAAATGGTTGATTTTTAATATTACAATTGTACTTACTTGGTTTTAGCTTTTGGCATGTTTGACTCTAATAATCTCCACTCATCTGCAATAGGGTCATATTTTTCAATATTTTTTTCGATGACCGGTCCCGTCCAACCACCAAAGGCATAGAGATAACCTCCATGAGCGCATAATCCAAAATCACACCGTGGGGTCACCATAGGAGATATCCCAGTCCAATCATCTTCCTGTGGATCATAAACTTCACCATTTCCATTTATAAAAAGATCCTTTCTAAGCCCTCCAACAACGAAAATTTTCCCATGTAAGACTGCTATTCCTGGCCCACTTCTCTCAATTTTCATAGGGCAAACTTTCTGCCATTCCTTCCTAAAGGTATCAAAACATTCGACACTTTTAAATACATACTCCTCTGATCTCCATCCACCTATGACATAAATTTTCTTTCGAAGACAAATTCTTGGCTGGACATACGAGGCTTCCCTTTGGTCCAAAAAGTTTGTCTGCTGCTGTTTAAGGATAACCTTCAGATTGATATCAGAGCACTCATTAATTGATTTTTCTATTAGTTTACTTGGAATTAAAGACAATTTCACTCGTTTTAAAATGTCAAAAATCCAAGAATGTCTATTAGTTATATCTTGTGTAATCCATCTGATGGCAGCAGAGAATATCTACAAAATAAAAAAAAAAGAAAGAAAGAAAGAAAGAAAGAATTTGATTGTTTTTTTTATAAAAATCAGTCGGGTCGGTAAAACTTTCAAGCAAGTAAGTGTAATATTAAATAAAAAAAATATTTAAATATTTACCTGAACTCAGAGTCAATATGAAGATACTCTGACTCAAAAAGATACAGTAGAATTTCTTTAGGAATCTCAAGAAACTCTTGCTCCATTGTCACTTCTACGAAATTGGAGAAGATGAAGTCCCGCGAAACATGCAGCAGGCTTACTAAATAATGGGCCTCAGCAAACCTGTTTTACAAAAAAAAATATTGAATTTATTCCTGTACGTACAGGACATTAAAAGTTTTATAAAATTAAAATTATTTATTATACTCTACGTACCTGTAAATTCCTAAAGCATTGGATGGATGAAGTTCGCTCTTGAGAAAGTCTGTACAAACACGTACAACATGGGGCATTATCAGCATGTTTGCAGCCACAATTAACTCCTGTACGTTTTCCATTGTTACCTCGATGTTTCCTAAAGATTTAAAAAAAATAAAAGTTTCATTCATTAATCATCAATAACAAATAAAAAGTACCGTTTTACATATAGCACTATGAAAACTTAAAATGTTTTTTTTTCTTTATCCTTACCCTTACCAGTATATATGAATCCGATGAGCAGATTTAATATATTAAAATTCATAGACTTCATTTCTATTGACTGTGTTGTTTTCTCAGCTAATCCTCCCGTAAACATGGCCTTAAAATATTCGTTTCCCGCTGACAGTATTGCACGGTGAGCCTGTGGAATAAAATGTCATCCATCAGATTTTTCAGATTTGTCCCCGAGGGGGCTAGTTTATTGGGCACCCCCATCCTTACATCCTGTGCAAGGGAAGCGTTTACAGGGATTGATATTCTTTGTAGTGGCGGTTGTCGTCACCAGACCGGTTACAGCGTCATAGTGTAGTGGCATAGTGTGATGTTTCAGGTGTGTCCAATTTCGTTGAATGCCTCTCGTTGTGAGTTAGTGTTGTGTGGCGTGTATGCGAGATTTGAGAAAGGGCGAGAGTGGCTTCGTTTATCATGTGCTCCATCATCTTTAAGAAGCAGGAGATGTGAG
This sequence comes from Homarus americanus, assembly GCF_018991925.1. Classification (NCBI taxonomy): domain Eukaryota; kingdom Metazoa; phylum Arthropoda; class Malacostraca; order Decapoda; family Nephropidae; genus Homarus; species Homarus americanus. The sequence goes on along the minus strand of NW_024735554.1, from coordinate 581,852 downwards.
AGGGATATTGAGAAGGGATATTGGACGATATTCATCTTGTCTGCCTGATTTAGGCTTACTAAATAATGGGCCTCAGCAAACCTGTTTTACAAAAAAAAATATTGAATTTATTCCTGTACGTACAGGACATTAAAAGTTTTATAAAATTAAAATTATTTATTATACTCTACGTACCTGTAAATTCCTAAAGCATTGGATGGATGAAGTTCGCTCTTGAGAAAGTCTGTACAAACACGTACAACATGGGGCATTATCAGCATGTTTGCAGCCACAATTAACTCCTGTACGTTTTCCATTGTTACCTCGATGTTTCCTAAAGATTTAAAAAAAAATAAAAGTTTCATTCATTAATCATCAATAACAAATAAAAACTACCGTTTTACATATAGCACTATGAAAACTTAAAATGTTTTTTTTTCTTTATCCTTACCCTTACCAGTATATATGAATCCGATGAGCAGATTTAATATATTAAAATTCATAGACTTCATTTCTATTGACTGTGTTGTTTCCTCAGCTAATCCTCCCGTAAACATGGCCTTAAAATATTCGCTTCCCGCTGACAGTATTGCACGGTGAGCCTGTGGAATAAAATGTCATCCATCAGATTTTTCAGATTTGTCCCCGAGGGGGCTAGTTTATTGGGCACCCCCTTCCTTACATCCTGTGCAAGGGAAGCGTTTACAGGGATTGATATTCTTTGTAGTGGCGGTTGTCGTCACCAGACCGGTTACAGCGTCATAGTGTAGTGGCATAGTGTGATGTATCCCGTTGTTTCAGGTGTGTCCAATTTCGTTGAATGCCTCTCGTTGTGAGTTAGTGTTGTGTGGCGTGTATGCGAGATTTGAGAAAGGGCGAGAGTGGCTTCGTTTATCATGCGCTCCATCATCTTTAAGAAGCAGGAGATGTGAGAGGGATATTGAGAAGGGATATTGGACGATATTCATCTTGTCTGCCTGATTTAGGGACTGGGATGGTGGTGGCAGTCTTCCATAAGTGAGGCAGCTGACCAGTATCAAAAGAGAAAGGTTAAATAGACGGAGGAGGAGGTTACCAGGGGTGACAATAAGGGCGGGCATTTACATCGACGTCATCGCCTGGGGAGATGGACCGACCGCTTAACAGAATACAGAACAGGATTTAGTAGTTCACACTATGTGCATGAAAGGCGCATCAGTGTCTACTGTGCGAGGGTGAGGTCTTGTACAGCGGGCGGGAGGTAGCGCATCAATGGAGGCGTTGAGGCGGCCTCCTGCCACGTCTGGAGGTATGTTGGCAGGGGGTAGGCTGAGCCTAGGGCCCTTGGGTGGAGGGAGCGGGTATTCTCACATACTGGAGGGTAGTGTGGATAAGGAAATGGTCGGTCACTGTGGGGGGGAGGGTGGTTGGAGGAGTGGAGTGTGGGCGATGAGGGTCAGAGTAGAGAGCTATGTAGTCTCAAGTTTCCCTCCCCCGATGTGGGTGTATGGAGGGCAGAGAAGACGTGTATGAGGTAGGAGAGAGAGAGCCAGGAGTTACCCAGGGAGTTTGAGTGGGGCCCCTGGGAACCGAGACTAGGGTGACGGACGGGCATTGAGGTCCGCCACAAGGAGGGTGGTGGTGGAGGTGATATGGTGTGGTAGGATAGGTACAGTAGGGGTGGAGGGAGGTACATAGACATTGACAATATTGTGGGACATATCTTTTAAGTGTGATTGTATGCAGTAAATATGTTTCTCACTCACCTTCACAACTGATCCACCAGCTGATGATATTTCTACATCACATAACTGTTGTGACTGCCAGAGTAAATGTAAGTACTCTAGCAGGTAGTTCGGATAAGATTTACATTCCTCCTCCTCGTGATGAGAGAGATCCACACATGCCGCCGCCCTCCTCAAATACTAATGTAATACTAACCAGTTGTCAGTTTTGTTTTTTGTAAATGGTGGAAGTGGTGATATCTGGTAATTTTTAACAGAGAGGGGGAGGTAAGAGGTGGTGGTGGTGGTGGTGCTTCCGTCCTCACCTCCAAACAGTAGAAAAACTAAACTACAGCAGCCTGAGATAGGTAGTAAAAACTATACATTGATTTAAGTTTTTATTTTATTTTAAGTGTGTGTTTGTTGAAGAGGATGAAGAGGAAGAGGACTTGCAAGTTTCTCTGTTGGATATTCTTGAGCTTGAGCTTGGGAGTGTCAAGAAGAGAAGACCCTCAAGGAGTGGTGTACAGTTTCTCCTCTTGTTGTTATTCTTAGGGTCGAAATACTCCACATTAGCGACAGATACCTAAAAAAAAAAAAAAAAAAAAAGTTAAAACATTGTAAAGATATATATGTAGGAATATTAAATCAGTTTCCATTAATCATTAATTCATTTCATTCTTCCTTACCAGTCCATCAATGTCATTTTTACAGTCACCGCCTATGACATATAACAGAGAATTTGTGGCAACAACTGCTGGGCTATTTCGACAAAAATATATTGATGAACACTTAAACCATTTGTTCTGAAAGGGAAGGAGGTTATACAATTACTTCCTTCAGATACAAAAATTCTTCCACATCCTGTCCTTCTATAACATTGTAATTCAAACTTGTATATAAATAATAAGAATTCATAAGCACTGCACTGGTAAATAATCTTACCTGTTCAAAAGAATATCTTTCCATTGATTTTTTCTCATAATTGCCCCGAATACCACCACCTACACCTACTACGAACAAAAAGTTATCCAAAACTACAACACCTATCGTTTTACGTGGTGGACCTATTATTGGTGCTACATTCTTCCACTCCCCAGTCACAGGATTGTATGAGAGAAGATCACGATCAAGCAGGTGGTCGTAAGTGTACGTATATCCACCAACAATGTAAATAAGACCTTGATGTTCTACTATACCCATGCTGTAAAAGAAAAGAAAAGAAAAAGAAAAAAAACAGTACAGGCCACTGCTACATTTTCTCATTATCAGTAGTTCACACTATCAGTCAGTAAATGTATATGTGAAAATGGTTGATATTTAAGAGTACTTACTTGGATCTAGCTTCTGGCATATTTGACTCTAATAATCTCCACTCATCTGCAATAGGGTCATATCTTTCAATATTTTGGGATATGACCAATCCCGTCGTCCTACCACCAAAGGCATAGAGATAACCTCCATGAGCGCATAATCCAAATCCACACCGTGGGGTTACCATAGAAGATATCATAGTCCAATAATCTTCCTGAGGATCATAAACTTCGCCATTTGCCAAAAGCTGCTGAGTGTGTCTCTCCTCTCCAACCCCTCCAACCTCTCCAACCCCTCCAACAACGAAAATTTTCCCATGTAAGACTACTATTCCTGGCGAAATTCTCCCAATTTTCATGGGGCAAACTTTCTGCCATTCCTTCCTAAAGGTATCAAAACATTCGACACTTTTCAATGTATACTCATCTGATCTGTGTCTAATTAGTTCTCTCTTTGATCCACCTATGACATAAATTTTCTTTCGAGTACAAATTCTTGGCTGGACATACAAGGCTTCCCTTTTGTTCTAAAAGTTTGTCCGCTGCTGCTGCTGCTGTATGTTTTTAAGGATAACCTTCAGATTGATATCAGAGTCAGAGCACTCATTAATTGATTTTTCTAGTAGTTTACTTGGAATTAAAGACAATTTCACTCGTTTCAAAATATCAAAAATCCATTTACTTGGAATTAAAGACAATTTCACTCGTTTCAAAATGTCAAAAATCCAACACTGTCTATTAGCTATATCTTGTGTAATCCATCTGATGGCAGCAGAGAATACCTGCAATATAATAAAAAGAAAGAAAGATAGATAAATTTAATTGTTTTGGGGGGATTGTGATTAGTATTTAGTCGTCGTGTACTATTAAATAAAAAAAAATTTATTTAAATATTTACCTGAAGCTCAGAGTCAATATGAAGATACTCTGATTCAAAAAGATACAGTAGAATTTCTTTAGGAATCTCAAGAAACTCTTGCTCCATTGTCACTTCTACGAAATTGGAGAAGATGAAGTCCCGCGAAGCAGACAGCAGGTTTACTAAATAATGGGCCTCAGCAAACCTGTTTTACAAAAAAAAAAATTATGGAATTTATTCCTAAACACACCTGCTTCCAGAATCAGAATCAATCAAAAACAAGTTTTACAAAATTAAAATTAAAATTCGTTCCTGTAAATTCCTAAAGCATTGGATGGATGAAGTTCACTCTTGAGAAAGTCTGTGCAAATACGTAAAACATGGTGCATTACCAGCATGTTTGCAGCCACAATTAACTCCTGAGCGTTTTCTACTGTTACCTCAATGTTTCCTAAAGATTTAAAAAAAAAAAAAAAAATTTATCCATCAAAATAAAAAATACCGTTTTACATATAGCACGCACTTTTATGAAAACATTTTTTATTTTTTTAAGTTTTTCTTTATCCTTACCAGTATATATAAATCCGATGAGCTGATTTAATATATTAAATTTCATAGACTTCATTTCTATTGAAGACTGTGTTGTTTCCTCAGTTAATCCTCCTGTAAACATGGCCTTAAAATAATTACTTCCCGCCGAGAGTATTACAGGGTGAGCCTGGAATAATAAAAATAGTTTACAACATAGTATACAGACAGACAACAAAGACAGTTTTTACAGTTATTTCAGACAATAAATACTAATATACTTTTTGTATTAAAGTAAAATAATGTTTTCTCACCTTCACAACTGATCCACCAGTTGATATTTCTACATCACAGAACTTTTGTAACTGCCAGAGTGAATGTAAGTTCTCTAGCAGGTCGTTCGGATAATGATAAGATTTACACTCCCCCTCCCCATGATCAGAGAGCTCCACACATGCTGCCGCCATCCTCATATATAACTAATAACAAATGTAATACTATCCATCCAGATCCAGAGTTGAGTTGTCTGGTGGTGGGTGGTTATATCTTGGTAATTTTTAACTGAGAGAGGGAGGAGTTATAATTCTTTATACCCAATCATCCCTGTAATGTATGTGGTAAGAATTTATGTAGTATGAGCAAACTTTATAATTGGGGCTCCGAGTAACCACAGAAAACCACATACATATCCTCACCATCCACCAGAGGCTCTGGATGAGGAGGATGATCATTAACAAAAAACACAACTTGACAACTCTCAATAGTATAATTACGTTAGTTATTTAGGTATATTAGGTCTTTTTTATATCTTATCCTTATCCGAACGACCTGCTAGAGAACTTACATTCACTCTGGCAGTTACAAAAGTTCTGTAATGTAGAAATATCAGCTGGTGGATCAGTTGTGAAGGTGAGAAATAGATTTCAGATTTCAGATTTACCCCCAAGGGGGCTAGTTTATTGGGCACCCCCCTTACATCCTGTGCAAGGTGAAGAGAGAGTTTACAGCGAGTATGAAAAGTTCATACTTGCCTTTATTACTCATACATTAAGGTAAAAGCCTGAAGGGTCATAGGTTCTGTCAAGTTGGGAGTTACACATAAAGTAATGAATGATGAGTGTGTGGGGGGAAAATTCCCGGTACAGTGAGAAACATTATTTACTATGAGTGTGTGGGGGGAAAGTTCCCGGTACAGTGAGAAACATTATTTACTAAGTTTTGAATATATTTGTCTGAAATAACTGTAAAAACTGTCTTTGTTGTCTGTCTGTATATGTACTGTATACAACCAACCAACTATTTTTATTATTCCAGGCTCACCTTGTAATACTCTCGGCGGGAAGTAATTATTTTAAGGCCATGTTTACGAGAGGATTAACTGAGGAAACAACACAGTCTTCAATAGAAATGAAGTCTATGAAATTTAATATATTAAATCAGCTCATCGGATTTATATATACTGGTAAGGGTAAAGAATATAAAGAAAAAAACTTTCGTAATTGTATATGTAAAACAATTTTTATTTTATTAGTATTTTTATTTAATGATTAAATTTAATTTTTTTTTTTTAATCTTTTGGAAACATCGAGGTAACAGTGGAAAACGCACAGGAGTTAATTGTGGCTGCAAACATGCTGGTAATACCCCATGTTGTACATGTTTGTAAAGACTTTCTCAAGAGTGAATTTCATCCATCCAATGCTTTAGGAATTTACAGGTACATACAGTATAATAAAAAGTATTTTTTTTTATTTGATTCTGTTATCTGTACGTACCAGTAAATCCATTAGTTTTTTTTTTTTTTTTTTTTGGAAAACAGGTTTGCTGAGGCCCATTATTTAGTAAGCCTGCTGCATGGTTCAAGGGACTTCATCTTCTCCAATTTCGTAGAAGTGACAATGGAGCAAGAATTTCTTGAGATTCCTAAAGAAATTCTACTGTATCTTTTTGAGTCAGAGTATCTTCATATTGACTCTGAGTTTCAGGTAAATATTTAAATAAAAAAACGTAAAAAAATATTTCTGACATACTTACAATCCCCCCCCTTAAAAAATTTGTAACCCAAAACAATCAAATTTATATCTTTATTTCTTTTCTTGCAGGTATTCTCTGCTGCCATCAGATGGATTACACAACATATAACTAATAGACATTGTTGGATTTTTGACGTTTTGAAACGAGTAAAATTATCTTTAATTCCAAGTAAACTACTAGAAAAATCAATTAATGGGTGCTCTGATATCAATCTGAAGGTTATCCTTAAAAACATACAGCAGCAGCAGCAGGAACAGCAGCAGCAGCAGCAGCAGCAGCAGCAGCAGCAGCGGCAGACAAACTTTTGGGACAAAAGGGAAGCCTTGTATGTCCAGCCAAGAATTTGTACTCGAAAGAAAATTTATGTCATAGGTGGATCAAAGAAAGAACTCATTAGATTATGGAACAGATCATTAGAGGAATTTATATTTAAAAGTGTCGAATGTTTTGATACCTTTAGGCAGAAATGGCAGAAAGTTTGCCCCATGAAAATTGGGAGAAGTTCGCCAGGAATAGCAGTCTTAAATAGGAAAATTTTCGTTGTTGGAGGGGTTGGAGGGGTTGGAGGGAAGAGACACATTCAGTTTCTGGCAGATGGCGAAGTTTATGATCCACAGGAAGATTATTGGACTGGAATATCTTCTATGGTGATCCCACGGTGTGATTTTGGATTATGCACTCATGGAGGTTATCTCTATGCCTTCGGTGGTTGGATGGGATCGGTCAGGGAAATAGGAAAAAATATTGAAAGATATGACCCTATTGCAGATGAGTGGAGATTATTAGAGTCAAATATGCCAGAAGCTAGACCCAAGTATGTATAATTGTAATGTTAAAAATCAACCATTTTCAAATTAGATTTACTGACTGACTGATAGTGTGAACTACTGATAATGAGAAAATGTAGCAGTGGCCTGTACTGTTTTTTTTCCTTTTTCTCCTTCTTTTCTTTTTCTTTTACAGTATGGGTATAGTAGAACATCAAGGTCTTATTTACATTATTGGTGGATGTACGTACACTTACAACCCCCTGCATGATCTTCTCTCATACAATCCTGTGACTGGGGAGTGGAAGAATCTAGCACCAATGCTAGGGGGTATTCTCCATATAGGTGTTGCAGTTTTGGATAATTTTTTGTACGTAGTAGGTGGTACTAGTGGCTCGAATAATGAGGAAAAATCAATAGCAAGATTTTCTTTTGAACAGGTAAGATTATTTACCATTATTATGAATTACAATGTTGTAGCCAGGATGTGGAAGAGTTTTTTGTAATTTAAAAGAAGTATAATTGTCCCTCCCTTCCTTTTACCTTTCTTTACTTTTTCAACAGGATAAATGGTTTAAGTGTTCATCAATGTACTTTGGTCGAAATAGCCCAGCAGTTGTTGCCACAAATTCTCTGTTATATGTCATAGGTGGTAACCGTAAAAATGACGTTGATGAACAGGTAAGGATGAAGAATTATAATAAAAAACTATATTATTCTATAATTTTACAATCCCAAGTTTTGACTATTTTTTTTTTTTTTTTTTTTTTTTTTAGGTATCTATCGCTAATGTGGAGTATTTCGACCCTAAGAATAACGGATGGATTAACTGTACATCACTCCTTGAGGGTCGGTCTGCCGCTAAAGCAGTCTTAATTTAACGAACAACTCTCTTCTTGAGCCACTAATCACAAGCTCCAGAATATCCAACAACTGAGAAAGAATCAAACTGTCCTGTATTGCAGTGGAAGACCTATATACTGCTGTCGTCCTCCTCCTCCTTCTCCTCCTCCTCCTTCTCCTCTCGTTCTCCTACATTTACATTAAAATAAAAAACTATCTATTCTACCGCACATGGAGAGTTTTAGGGGGAGGGAAGGATAAATAAAAAAAAAAAATACTCGACAACTCTGAATAGTATAAATTACGTTAGTTATCTAGGTATATTAGGTCTTTTTTATGAGGATGGCGGCATGTGTGGAGCTCTCTCATGGGTGTAAATATTATCCGAACTACCTGCTATATAACTTACATTTACTCTGGCAGAAACAACAGTTCTGTGATGTAGAAATATCAACTGGTGAATCAATTGTGAAGGTGGGAAGACATTATTTATTTACTGATCTGTATATTTAAAGTTTTGCATTTATTGGAAATGAATGAAGAAGATGAAGATTTTTATATACTGTATACAACCAACGTTTTATTCCAGGCTCACCGTGTAATACTCTCGGCGGGAAGCGAATATTTTAAGGACATGTTTACAGGTGGATTAGCTGAGGCTGAGGAAACAACACAGTTTTCAATAGAAATTGAGTCCATGAAACCCAATATATTAACTCAGATCATCGAATTCATATATACTGGTAAGATAAAAGAAAAAAAACATGTTTTTTATATTGCTATATGTAAAACGGTATTTTCATGTTATTATTGATGGATGAAAATTTTATTTTCTTTAGGAAATATCGAGATAACAGCGGAAAACGCTCAAGAGTTAATAGTTGCTGCAGACATGTTGAAAGTACACTGTGTTTTATATGCTTGCGCGGCCTTTCTCAAGAATGAACTTAATCCATCCAATGCTTTAAGATTTTACAGGTATGTGTAAATTATTAAAAAATATTCTATAATTTTGTAAACTTTACCGTTTTTTATCTGTATACGTACAGTAATCCAATATAAATTCCATATTTTTGTAAACACAGGTTTGCTGTAGCCCATCATTTAGTACCACTGCTGGATGCTTCACAGGACTTCATAATCACCAATTTCTCCAACGTGATATTGGAGAAGGAATTTCTTAAGAATCCTAGAAAAATTATACAAGGGCTTCTTGTAGAGAAGAAAAATCGTCAAGTTCTTGAAGAAAGGAAAAATCGTCAGGATCTTGAAAGGAAAAATCGTTACCCATTGGAGTAAGTTCCAGAATCAACAGTGAGAGAACTTCAACAGTGAGAGAACCACTGTCCTATATGGCAAATGAGTGACTGATTAAAACAATAAATAACTAAGCTAAGCTTTGGTTTTTACTACCTAAGGCTTGGTTTTTACCCTTTGAGTTTTAAGGGCTCAAGGGAAATATCTATGTTCTTGTAGCTAATAAAACGGGACTAGGGGGACTTTAAAAAATATAAATTAATAATCAGTCAAATGCTTTAAAAGATACTTAAAAAAGAGAAGAAAAAAAACTTTGGAGGAGAGAGTTTTAATAAAAATCCATCCATAATTCCACAAAAGTTTTGTGTAGTCCAGTGGAAAATGGGAGATTGAAGAATTTAGATTTAAGTATATATAAAAATAGCAACAACAAAACATTAAACTACATTAAACTAATCATTTTTACATTCATTTTTACCGTGAATACACATATTGTTACATTTTTTGTTTCTTTTAAAACATGGACATCGTTTGTCTCTACATGGAATAGATTTACATTTACAAGCTACACTATTTCTTGTACTTTCTCTACGAATCCCTAAACTCTTAGTTTGAAGTCTTGCAGCCTTACGTATAGATAATTTGACACGTGGTAATTGTGATAATGGTCTTGGTGGTGTTGGTACTGCTGCTGATGATGATGATGGTGGTAGTGAATGTTGTGGTTGTGGTGATGATGGTGAATGTTTTGGGTGTGGTGATGATGGTGGTGGTGGTATTGGTGTACTAACATTATTATTACCATACAGTTCTAGTTGATTTTTCATTAATCTTGGTTTAAGTTCACCATGGGGTGTTATTACTTTATATAAACCCTTTTGTTTGTCAATTCCAGATACAATTCCTATTAAATTAATTGGTCCAATTTTATGTCTGTCAACTGAGGGAATAGGTATGAGAACTTTATCATTAACATTAACTGTGAAAGATGATTTGTTGTTTTGTAACAACATTTTTTTAGCATTCATTTTCTGAGTTTGTTGGGCTAAATGTCTATTATTATGTATGCATTGTATATTTATGTTTACACTACTACTGGCATCCTCTTCATGTGATGATAATTCATCATCTAAACTAGTAGATTTATTGAGAAATAATTGTTGTTGTATACGATTCTTCTTTTTCTTGTTACTTCTTGATAGGTCGTCTCTCATCTATAATAAAAATAAAACATTAAAAATTTTGTTATACATATTGTTTTACTTATTGATTTCAGATAAAAATAACACTGGGACTTAAAAACTATAATAATACTTCCTGTAATTTCTTCTTCCTCTTCTTCTTTTCTTTTGGTCTGTGTACTTCTTGATAGGTCGTCTCTCATCTATAATAAAAATAAAACATTAAAAATTTTGTTATACATATTGTTATTGATTTCAGATAAAAATAACACTGGAACATAAAAACTATAATAATAAATGGATATACTTCCTGTAATTTCTTCTTCTTCTTCTCCTTCTTCTTCTTCTTCTTCTTCTTCTCCTTCTTCTTCTCCTTCTTCTTGTTCTTCTTCTTCTTCCTGTTCTTCTTGTTGTTGTTTTTGTTGTTGTTGTTGTTGTCGTTGTCGTTGTCTATTACACATTACATTTATTAAATGTTCTTCAGTTCTCACGTACATTTTAAGCTTATTGTATATATCTAATGGTAAATTTGACTTCATCCCCACTATTGGATCTTTACCAAAAACAGCTTTATATGGAGACATATTAATTCCTTCGCTGTGAGCAGAATTTTTGGCCATTTGAACAAAGGGGAGAGCAATAACCCAGTTCGGGGTGTTGTTATCTTTTAAAAAGCTATTTAAAATTCGCATAACGTCTCCATTAGCTCTCTCTACACTTCCTTGACTCTGAGGATGGCGAGGTTTTCCGTTAATTATGTACAGGTCTGGCCAGATGTTTTCTGTTAAATCCTTAATAATAGATGCTACAAATTCTCTACCATTATCACTTTGGAGAATCTTAGGAGCTCCAATTATACTAAATATTTGTAACAGGTTATAAGCTACTTCGTCAGCTTGTTTAGTCTTTAATGGCCGTAAAATTGAAAACTTTGTTAAATGATCTTGATAATGTAGAATAAATTTATAATCTTCAAAACGTTCTTTCTGCATATCTATCAAATCAATCTGACCTCTGGATCCATAACTGCTAGATAGTAGAGGTTTAACAACCTCTGCCTTCCTTGTACGTATACGACGTTTTAGTTGACATGTTTCACATAATGAAATAAAGAGTTTAATTTGTTTTAAGGTTATATTGGCAATTTTTTTCTTCAATTCTAAATAAGTTCTTTTCTCCCCTCCATGTCCAACAGTAATATGTGAATCTTTAATGTTATCATAAATTTCACAGACACTAACAAAAACGTTTTCTTGCCCATTTTTCGAATGTTTAGTTATTAATTTCTTAATACCATATTTGTAATTACATCGTATCGGCGAATAAGAGCATACTCCTGAGGCGTCTTTGTAGTAATTTTATTCTTGGCTGCTTCAATTATTTCTATATATTGTTCCAATTTTGTATCAGTAAAAAATAACCGTTTATTGCAAAAAAATTTTGCAAACAGTTTCTCTTCAAATAATTTTCTGTTGATTTCACTTGTACTTGTATTTGCTGGTGTATCAGTATCTTCATTGTCGTCGTCGTCACTATCTAACATTGTCGTCCGTCCGTCAAATAAAGTTAGTTCGGTTATCACACCCCAACCCAATGATCGATCGATTGGCAGCCTAATGGAAAGTGTGGTGCTACTTCATGTTGGGGAGGGGTATATATGTAAAAGTTGGTAGGTATGAATGATCCGCGACGCCTTTTTCCATTTGAAGGAAGCAAACTACATGTTACCTAGTTTTTTAAAGGTAAAGGTTGTTAAAAGACAAGGTTGTTGTTTGAGGGAAGTAGCGTGCTGCTGTATGACCCTCACCACCTTCCTCCCCTCACCTGCTGCTGTATGGTATGATCCTCACCACCCCCCCCCCCAAAGCAAAGAAAAAATATTCTTTATATTTATAAATAAAATGGATGTATGTTGTGGAAAACCCAACACATCAAATGTTTTAACGCTCACACTCAGACTTGCAGTGAGAGATTGATCGATTGATCGATCTCTTAATTAACACTCTCAGATTTGCAGAGGCAGAGA